>NW_006300374.1:2738529-2780928 GCF_000327345.1 Myotis davidii
TTCTCTGTCATAGACCTGTTCTTGGGAACGGTGAGATGGCATCCTGGCTGATGCTTTCGCCCCGATCTTGTGTCTGAGTTTTGGCAGAAGTTTGTCCTTTGGTGCGAGCTGTGTCGTCCTACAGCCTGATCTGCCTGCAGACAGCCCCCGGGACCGGACAGGACCTAGACGTCTTCCTGAGCCATGTTCTCTTTGGATGCTCGTTTTGGAAGGGAGATGGTTCTTTTCTCTGTTTTTTTGTCTTTTCATCTTCCGTGCCTGTGCTCCTCTGTTCCCTTATTACGCCTGCTTATCCCTGGCTTTCGAGGCTCCAGCCCATACCTGGTATTTGTTGGTTGTTGGTGGTGGGGGGTGACACTAGGTTTCTCTTTTTATATTTTGTTATTATTACAGTGTGTTTGGGCAGAAGGAATTCTCAACATGTAAATTCACTTCAGCTTCCCTTTTTAGTGTTTTATTATTCTTATTCTTATTTTTGGTTAATCCTCACCCAAGGATACTTTCCCAACGATTTTTGGAGAGAGTGGGAGGGAGCGGGAGAGACAGAGAGAGAGAAACATCTATGTGAGAGAGACACATCGATTGGTTGCCTCCCACATGTGCCCAGACCAGGGTGAGGAATTGAGCCTGCAGCTGAGGTATGTGCCCTTGACCAGAATCGAACCCGGGATCCTTCAGTCCGTGGACCAACGCTCTATCCACTGAGCCAAACTGGCTAGGGCCTCTCTTCAGTGTTTTAAATGGGGAAGAGACATGTAATTTGCCAAAATGCCTTGACTTCTCCATGAAGCTGCCTTTTCACTCCCCGGAGTGTTTTTTAATGCTCCCCACGATGACTGAACGCAAGAGTGTGTGACTGTGGCTCTGGCTTACAGCTCTACCATCACACAGAGTTAACGACTGCACAGGCCCCTTCGGGCTCCACTATGATGCCCTGAATATTTTTTTTCTACTTACTTATCTGTGTGGTTAATGTACAGTCAATGTCATAGTACTTTCTGCCTGGACTACCGTTTTTCTCATTCCTTATAGACCGTTCTGGAAAAGCTCGAAGGAGAGTTACAGGAAGCCAACCAGAACCATCAGGCGTTGAAGAAAAGCTTCCTAGAACTGACTGAACTCAAGTATCTCCTGAAGAAAACCCAGGACTTTTTTGAGGTCATTATTTGGGGACTATTTAAAGCCCTCCTTGCCACCCCTCCCCCCAGCCTCAAATTTCTATTTTGAAAGCTGGCTGGTTTGGAATGTGAACAAAGCACCGTTTCTGCCCCAAGGCTGGGCCACTGGTGAGCGGGGAGTGTTCTGGGTGCAATGGCTGTGGTGCTGGTTGAATTAAATGGCAACGTACTATGATGCTCATTAAAAAGGATGTGCCCCAAATGGCCAGGACAGAAGTGTAAGTCAGAACAAAGCAGAACAGTTGGTTTGAGCAGATTTGGGATTTGGGTAGGAAGAGATTGGGGAAGCTTTTTGATGTGGCATGGAGCGCTCCACTTTCTGAATTCTGTTAACTCTTTGTAGAAAATTAAAGCTTCCTTAGAAATAGAATAAACTTGGAGGTGTGGGGTGCTTTTAAGTTTATTTAAATACGTTTAAATGAAAATATTGATCATTTAACTTTCAGACGGAAACCAACTTACCTGATGATTTCTTTACTGAAGACACGTCTGGTCTCCTGGAGTTAAGAGCTATGCCCGCGTACATGGCCGGAAAGCTGGGGTTAGTGTAACTGTTCTGGAAGTTATGTGGAAACGGGTCCTCCGTTGGTCCTCAGTGCCCAGCGTGTGATAGGGTTCCCCGCGTGTTTGAATGAATGAATAGATGAATGAATGGACAAACAAATAGCCACTGGAATGAGTCCAAAGAGTGCAATGTTTGTATTGTCCCCACATAGAAAAGATGTGGGGATAATAATTTTTAACTTTTTATTTTATTTATTTTTTAATTGATTTTGAGAGAAAGAGAGAGAAAGAAATATATTTTTTGTACCACATATTTATGCGTTCATTGGTTGATTCTTTTTTTCCCCTAGAGAACACATTTATTTATTTATTTATTTATTTATTTATTATTGTTTAAAGTTTTACATATGTCTCCTTCCCCACCCCCCTTGACTCCCCCTCGCCACTCCCACCCCTGAGGGCAAGCCCCCACCACTCCAGTGTCTCATTGGTTGATTCCTGTATGTGCCCTAATTAGGGATTGAACCTGCAACCTTGGCATATCAGGATGATGCTCTAACCAACTGAGCTACCCAGCTAGGACGGGGATAATAATTTTGATGGGTTTTCTTAACTGTTCCCATTAGAAATGGGATAGTTATACAATCAAGTCATTCACAAATAGTGGTGCTACAATGTGGTTATGCCCATCAACATGGTGGGATTTCACACAGTGGAAAGTAAAATTGATGAATTGATCAAAGTGCTGGGTTTTGCAACTCTAGTTTTTTATTCAATAGGCCTGCTATTTGAGGTAGTAAGCATCGAATTAGAAATATAAAGGAAAGATACTGAAAATGTTTGATCTGAAAGTAATATAGACCAATGTACATTAAACATAATAGACCGATGGAAGTAACCATCTCAAGGTTAAAGTGTAAAGTTTGGGTCAGAAATGATCTAGATGCCTGGATGATGGTAAAAATAACGATGTATACAAATCCATGTGTATGCTTCCCTCTTAGTACATTATTTGTAATAATACAGAGACCATTGTTGAGCATTTTGAACATCTACAATGCTATAATGAATGGTCTATCATATTTTTAATTGCAAATAATTAAATACAAACTATTGGGATGGTTAAGGAAACCTTACCATGCCCAAGAAAACAGGAGGTCACAAGGGACTTGAGGTAGATTAGGGCTGGGATTCTGGGTGCCAGGCAGGTCTGTGCCATCACGTCCTGCGTGGAGGGAGGTGGACCTTCAGTGGCTTCGCATCTTCATGTCTCCAGGAGTCTTCTCCCTGCACCCCCCTCCCTGTTCCGCAGTAACGTGTCCTCTTCTGACTGTTGACACCAGGTTCACGGCTGGTGTGATAAACAGGGAGAGGATGGCTTCCTTCGAGAGGCTGCTGTGGCGAGTTTGCCGAGGAAACATCTACTTGAAGTTCAGTGAGATGGACACAGTTCTGGAGGATCCCGTCACAGTGGGTATCTCAGGCTGCAGATAACTTCCTCCTAAATTCCCTGTATCCCTCACCAGAGGGCTTGCGTTCCTGCAGACACCGAGTCTTCACTTCTGTGAAGCCAATATCTATTCCCTTGCTTTCTCTTTTCTTTTTTTCTACCTTCGAAAGGTCAAAAACTGATTCTTCCTAACACCGCATTCCTTCGAGAAACTTAGCTATACTCCTTCCACACTAGGCAGCTGTGTCTTTTTGTTGTTGTTGTCCTGATTTAAAAAAAAAAAATTGGTTTTAGAGAAAGCAGAAGAGAGAGAGAGAGAGAGAGAGCGAGAGAGAGAGAGAGAGATCACTTGTTGTTCCACTTATTTGTGCATTCATTGGTTGCTTCCTGTATGTGCCCTGACCAGAGATAGAACCTGCAACCATGGTGTATCGGGATGATGCTCTAACCAACTGAGCTACCCAGCCAGGCTGTCTCTTAATCACAAAGAACTAAACTGATTTAGGTCAGTGTGCATGTGAGCATAAGAATGACTTGGGGACCCTAATTGGTTTGGCTCAGTGGATAGAGTGTCAGCCTGCAGACTGAAAGGTCCCAGGTTCGATTCCGGTCAAGGGCATGTACTTTGGTTGCCAGCACATCCCCAATAGGAGGTGTGTAGGAGGCAGCTGATTGATGTTTCTCTCTCATTGATGTTTCTAACTATCCTTCTCCCTTTCTCTCTGTAAAAAATCAATAAAATATATTTTTTTAAAAAGAATGACTTGGGGGCCTAGCTGGTGTTGCTAAGTGGTTAGAATGACAGCCCACAGATGGAAGTGTTGTAGGTTCGATTCCTGGTCAAGGGTGAGTACCTGGGGTGCAGGTCCAATCCCCTGACATTGTCATGCACGTGGATTTTTATTTTCTTTTGAATTGCTTCCAGGATAGGGATTCAAGGAAATAGGGTTGCTGGCTCTAAGGGTTGTGGGCATTTTTGTGACACTGGCTGGGACCTGACAGATAGTTTCTCAGGGAAGGGGTTGTACCTGATTCCAGTGCCCCAAGTGGTATGTGACTAGTTCGTTGGATTTATTGCAACTTTTCCAACAATGGGCTCCATAATTTTGCCTTGACTACCCTCCACCCCGAATGAAATAAGAGCAAAAGGGCACATTTCTTTGCTTAAAGTAACATTTTCATATATGCTTATGAAATATATCTTCTCCCTTTCTTGTGAATTGTCAAACTTGGACTTTTAAGATGCATCTTAGGCAGGCGGTTGCGGCTTGTTTAGCCATGGCCAAAATTAGGGCTCGAGACCTTCATGGCAAGAAGGACAAGTTGCTCAAACAGCTGGCCGGCCTGAAGGTGGAGCTGTCCCAGCTGCCCGAGCCAAAGGGACGGGCGGCCCTGCTTCCACGCTTCCTAAGATCTGAGTTGTTCGCAAATCTGTCGCCCGCGTTCTTACCGTTCTTACCGTCATTAACCGGACTCAGAAAGGGGCCCTCAGGAAATTCTACAAGGGCAAGAAGTGCAAGCCCGTGGGACTGTGGCCCAAGAAAACACAAACCATGCGCCGTGGCTCAGCAGCATGAAGGGAACCCAAAGACCAAGAAGCAGCCGCGGAAGGAGCGGCCGTACCCTCTGCGCAAGTCCAAGGTCCAGGCCTGAGCACCGTCAAGGCCTGAGCATCGCGGCGTCAGTAGAGCACAAACTGGCTGACGTTGCTTTGTGTTTGCCGTTGTTTCAGCTGACTGTGCTGGAGAGCCGGGCTGGTGAGGCGCAGGCATCTGATGGATTTGGGCAGCCCTGCCAGTCGCTGTTTCATCCTGGTGAGGGGGCCTGGCAGTCCTGGCTGCAAGGATCTGTTGGGTGCTCTGGTGTGGTGACCTGGGGCCTGGAGCGTGGAGCTGCCCTGACGATCCTTTCTGCCAGCGCCATGGGTGCTGGGCAGGGAGAGGCTGGAGTTGAGCTCTGAGAGCCATGTGCGGGGATGTTATATCGGAGAGGCCCTGGGTGGCTTGATTATGCCGTGGATTCGGCGTCTTGCCTAGTCAGCAGCTCCGGACGCTACTAAAGTTGCCCATCTGGGGTGAAGGTGCAAGCCTGGGCCACATCCGGGCTCCCTGCCAAAAACACGTCGTTGGGCTGTGAGGATGCAAGATCTGCCTTAGCCCGGCTTCCTGGTACGCCTTCCACTGCGCCCTGGGATGCTAACACCACGGGCCTTACCTGCAGGGTTTCAATGCACTTGCCTGTGTTGCAGTCCCAGACTTTGATCTGCAATAGAAACAAGCAGACAGGCAAAAGAAAAGATGCATTTTAATCAGTGTTCTTATGGATGTACAGTGAGTAACTGTGGGTCCAACATTAGACACGACTTTACCTTTGTTAAATATCAAGCACTCACTCGCCCCTGAGATGCCTGTGTGTGAGTTAACCCTGGGGAGCTAGGTCAGCTCTTTTCATGTTAAGCCTTGCAATATCCTGGCGACCCTCTTCCGGACGCTTCCTTGTTTATTAATACATCTCTTTAAGTAGAGGGCTTAGAGCTGAGTACAGGGCCCAGCTGTGATCCAACTAGTGGAGCCGACAGTGGGACTCTCTGTCCCCTTAAGACTGCACTGGCCTCCCTGCTGGCCCCATACAGCCTGCCTGGGTGGCCTTGCCCTCAGCCATAATGAATTACAAACTTGGACCAACTGGGAGAAATGGAGGTTTTTCAATTTTAAATTTATATATATTTTAAAACCTAAAAACAGAACTTTACATTTTCATTGTAATGTAACCAGAAAGAAAAGCTCATTTTTTCCTCCTCGTTCTGATTTTCCAGAAAGAAGAAATGAAAAAGAACATGTTCATCATATTTTATCAAGGAGAGCAGCTCCGGCAGAAGATCAGGAAGATCTGCGAGGGGTAAGGGAGGCGGGCAGTGGATCCGTCACCAGCGCACGGGGCAGGGTGAGGCCAGAGGCGTGCGATGTGAAAGGCACCATCTTTGAGGTCCGTTTAGGGATTTAGAATAACTTTATTTTTTTTAAAATATATTTTATTGATGTGCAATGCGAAAGGCACCATCGAGGCCTCTTTGAGGTCCGTTTGGGGATTTAGAATAATTTTCCCACATTGATAAGAGAGTGTGAAGAATGTAATTGACCCTTAATAGCTGTGGAAATAGGAACAGAGAGGACTTAAAGGGGAAAAATTTAAAGGTAACTAAAAGTGGATCCTTTTAAACCATTGCCGTTTATCCCTGCTCACAGGCAAACCACATGCTAAGCTGTTTCTAACGTTACAGAATCATCTCTTTAGAATAACTTTCCCACATTTGATAAGAGAGTGTGAAGAATGTAACTGACCCTTAATAGCTGTGGAAATAGGAACAGAGAGGACTTAAAGGGGCAAAATTTAAAGGTAACTAAAAGTGGATCCTTTTAAACCATTGCCGTTTATCCCTGCTCACAGGCAAACCACATGCTAAGCTGTTTCTAACGTTACAGAATCATCTCATTTCCAGGCCCTTAGAAGCAGAGATTACTCAGTAAAGAAGGACATTAATGCGTTAATAGATTCTGGGGGACAAAAAGGGGCAAGTTAAGCTTATGGTTTTGTTTATATAACAGCTCACAGGCTTTATGGTTTGAAAGAAGCCCATTCCTATAGTGTGAGCCATGTGTTGGGAAGCCTTCTAAAGGGGGTTCATTTATAGACGGCCACGGAGCAGGTTAGTCTAGGAAAAGGTGTTGCCTCACCGAAGCCAGCAAGTAGTGACTTAGCAGAGGAGGGTGTGCAGAATGCTTTGGAGCGATAACCATGTGTCAATTGGAATGCATTAAACACAGGTTTCGAGCCACCATTTACCCCTGCCCAGAGCCTGCGGCGGAGCGCAAGGAGATGCTGGCTGGTATCAACACGAGGCTGGAAGATATAGTCACCGTGAGTGAGGGCTTCAGGCACGTGCTCTGAGGGGCACGGCGGCTGGGCTACCTCTGCCATTGCCGAATCAGTCCTGTCCTCTGGGGCCCTTGCTGGAAGCTGGCTGGGAGGCTTGCTATGCTCTTGTAGCTCCTGGTGCAGAAGATTTCATAATGAAGAGGCTGTTTCATAGGCTAGAGGTGATGACTCTTCATCTGAACTCCAAGCCCAGAACTGGATCCTTGTGCTCATCCCGACACAGTGGGTACTGGACACAGCGGGTGGTCCTCGCAGGGCCGGTCCCTTCCCCCCAGCCAGGGCCCCACCCCACCCAACCACTCCCCAAGGAGGTCTCAGCAATGCAGTTCTTTTGAGCCCTCCTTCAGTGGGTAGGGAGGCCACGCTGGGCTTCAGCACCGGGCGGAGCGGGGCTGCCCTCTTCTGTGGAGCACGAGGCTCCCTTGGTCCGGAGGATGGCGGGCAGGGCTACTGGTTCTGGGCTCTTTCTGGCTGAGCTGGAAACCTCGTGGCACAGGAGGTGCCAGTAATATTTTCATGTCAGTAATATTTTGCCTGCAGTTAGAACTGACCACAGCTCAGCCTCATCTATGATACAACCAACTAGCCAATGAAGTCGAACAGCCAGCCTGACCGATTCTTTTGCTGCTGAATTGCCCAGTTGTTATAAAATCTGTCGTCACCCACAGTGGCGCTCAGCGCTTTCATGATTAGAATACTTTCTTTAAGACGCTTTGAAAGTGATCTCTAAGAGCAGCTGATCCCACATCGTATTGTGAACTCTACATCGGTGCTGCCCAGCAGGACTTCTGTGGTGGTGGAAATGTTACATATATAACCCACAGGAGCCAAGTTCCCATGTGACCTTGGAGCTCTTGGAACATGGCTTGTGATTTAAATTCTTGTAGCTCCATGCGGCTGATGTATTGGTCAGCATGGTTCTAGATCCTCAATGCTGTCCTTAGACATTGGGTGTGTGTGTGTTTCCAAACTCTTAGGCTAACAGGCATCTTCACCCTCCTAGAAAAATCTGTTGGCATTCCTTGGTGTGTAGATGCATCATTCCAGTCTCTGCCTCCATCATACAGGTGTCCAAATTTCTTGTAAGGACACCAGTTGTATTCAGTAGGCCCACCCTCCTCAGGTCTGACCTCATCTTAATTGCATCTGCGAAGACCCCATTTCCAAATAAGATCAACCTTCACAGTTACCAGGAATTAGGACGTTAACATATGTTTTTGGGAGACAGGATTTAACACATAATAGTACTGGGAGGAATTTAGAAGAAAAGGAAGAATTCTGCCTAAGAGTTTGAACCTCTAGTAGGGGAGATACACTGCTCATGAGAGTTCAAGGCCAGGTGAGAGCCACAGGCCAGAGGAGGGAATCCAGGTCCAGAGCAGAGGAAGCAGCTGGTGAACCCCCATTCCTGCCACATTGCCAGACATTTCCTGAGTGCCCCTTGTTTTTCTGTGTGTTGCTTTTTGCCCAGGTTATAACACAAACGGAGTCTCACCGTCAGAGCCTCCTGCAGGAAGCGGCTGCCAACTGGCACTCCTGGGTGGTCAAGGTGCAGAAGATGAAGGCCATTTACCACATCCTGAACATGTGCAACATCGATGTCACCCAGCAGTGCATCATCGCTGAGATCTGGTTCCCGGTGGCAGACACCGGGCGCATCAAGAAGGCGTTGGAGCAAGGCATGGTGAGCGGCAGGCGGAGCAGGGAAGGGGGAAGATGAGTCACGTCCAGCCTCGCCAGCCCCCCTCCGGGCACTGAGTGGTGGTCAGGCTCCTGAGTCCCGTGAATTTCACCAGTGACTTGCTGGTAGGATGTCACCTTCGTCTTTGTATCTTCATTTGTCACCAGTGGTAGGGCACATGGCAGAAACTCCTTTTCTCTCAGCGTTTGACAATTAGTCACCTTTTCTTTCCTCTTCAGCAAGTGCATAGCGAGCATGACTGTGCCAGTCACCATGCTCATTATGACTGTGGACCTCACAGTTCAGTGTGACTGTGGGTACCATCCTCTACCTCATAACGGTCACAGTCTCCCCGGACAGACCATAACCAGGCTCCTGTAATGACAGCCGACGGGAGTAGAAGGCTCCCTACATGCTGGGTCTCGCAGCGCTCGCCATTCATCTCTCTAATGTTCACGGTGCACCAGGAGTAGATGTAGGGCTGTGCTGTCACAAGGGCCTGCTCTGATGGACTTCTGAGAAAGGGAGACAGACAGTCAGCATGTCCATCATTAGTGGATTCCAGGCTGTGATCCATGGTGGGCAGAAGTGAGGCGGGGATGGGGAGGGGTGGTGAAGGGTGGAGCGGAGGCTTGTTCTTACACCTAGTCACCCTATTGGTGAAGAACGGACCCTCTGCCCCGAAGAGTGCCAGGTGGCAAACACAGGACACCTGGCACTGGACAGATGAGATTGGCAGCAGTTTACTAGTCACATATGCTCGTAGCCCCGGGGAGGACACTGCATGCCACACAGGGCCACAGGGAGGCTGCACTTGGGGCCGGTACTTGGAAGCAGAGTGAACCAGCAGGGGCTGTGGGAGGCAGGCTCTGTAGTGACAACAGGGTTGGGTGAGCCCTGGTTTCCATGGGAGGGTGTGATTAGCTCATTTGAATAATTTTCTGGGAAGTGAAACCCATTAGGTTGGCTACGAGGCAGTGGTCTGGTCTGGCTGAGGGACAGTGCTGGGCCTTGCCTGCTAAGTGGGTGGCATATCCGCTGAGACCAGGGGAACTCATGGCTTGACCTTTGGGGCCCTGTGAGACGCAATGATGTCAAGACAGCGCTTGAACTCTGAGGTCTTACAGTGCTGTGACAGGGCTGCTGGACAGGGCCCCTCTGAAAGCCGGCGTCGGAGCAGACTTCCCTAAATGCCATGGGAAGCCTGGAGTGGGTGGGAGAAAGAGCGTTCAGGCTGCAGCATCCGAAGGTAAAGGCCTTGAGGTGGGATGGGACTAAGAGATAGGAACGCTTTTTATTCAGATGAGAAAACTGAGGCATAGAGAGTGGAAGTAACTTGGCTGTGATCCTATAGCCAGGAGGCAGGATTTGAATGTCCTCACATGATGGTCCAATAACTCCCCACATGGGGCACTTACAAAGAGGGTTTCACCCAGGCTGGGAAGGGCAGGGGGCTCCCTGGAGGAAGTGATGCATGAGCTGGACTGTGGAAGCGTGGTCAGAAGAGAGGTGGGAGGAGTGTGCGGTGCAGGCCCACCTGCAGACCAGTGGCTGGAGAGAGGGTGCAGCAGCTGAAGGAATGGGAAGAAGGTCAGGGAGAGGCTGCAGGGCAGTTCCTGAAGGACCTCATGGCGGTGTAAGGGAGCTGATCTTATTCCTGTGCTGGGTGACATGATCCAGGTTTCATTTTAGAAGCACGTGGCTGTAGTGTGGAGAAGACAGCCAAGCCTTTGGGGAGGAGTTGTCCTAATGCAAGGATTTCACTGAACAATGTTGCTCTGTAATCACAAAGGGGTCAGACTTCTACAAGGCTCCTTATGGCTATTTCTACAGTTTCTCCATCCTCTGAAATAATCAAAGTATTTCCCCAGATAGGAGTAGAAGGCTCTATGCTGGTAGGAGGTGAGGAGACAAGTGTAGGAGGATAGCTATCATTATCACCAATGAGCAAAAAATACTTAGGCTACGCTAATACTATGTCCGCTGCTGGAGGACATGTTAGAAAAAAAGGAGGAAGCCACAGTCCTTGACCTCAAAGAGGTCATAATCCCACAGATGAAAACATATATCATCATAGAGTAAGGAACTCCTCTACTTGCATGTAAGCTTGGGAAAGTTACTTAACCTCGATCTACCTTCTTGTCCTCATCTCCAAAGTGGGGTATTGTTAGGAGGACTGACGAGCACTCACTTCGCTGGTGCTAATCCCCCCTGGGTGTGCAGGTGGTGAGTGCTGTTGGGTTAGGAGTGACCAAAAGGTTCCTGGGGGATGAGCTTGGAGTGGTCCCACTTGGGAAAGTGAACAAGGGAGGTGGCTACTGTGGAGTTGGGTGATTTCCACAGAGAAGCAGTGGGGGGAAGGTGTGAATGGAGGATTAGTCAGCTATGTAAAGAAGTCTTGATTACAAGGCTAAAGAGTTCTGGCTTCATTCTTTAGGTAAGAGGAAGCCTTTGAGGATTTTTGAGCAGGAAGGTAATATGACTAAAGTAGTGCGTTTTGTTTGTTTTGTTTTATTAAAAGAAGGATTATGCAGTCTGGAGTGTAACATAAATGGGAGGGCAAGAGATGGAGGAGGATGGGGAGGCTGGGGCTTGGCTGGTGGCTGTGGGAATGGGAGGGAGAGGGATTGGAAAGGGACAATTAGCAAGATCTGGAGATTGGTGATTAAATCAGGAGAAGGGGAAAGTCTGCGGATTTCAAAGTTTCAAGAATTTGGAGAGTGGAGACTGTCGAAGGAACAGCCTGGCTTTAGGGCAAGCTGATGAGTCCAGTTCTAGGCTCCTGGATTATGTGGGGTTGCTGAGACAGGAGAGTTTGAAAGCCTAGGCAGGCAATGAAAAAAGAATCGAAATTTTCAAGAGAGTCAAGGCCATTGGAAAGATTGAAACAAAATTCGGCAAGTGGATGAGCTCTTGGGGGCGTAAGTAGAGAGAAAGGGAGAGGAGAGCCAGCCCCAGAACGGAGGCGTAAACATGCATTTCAGGAGCAGGAGACTGCAGATCGCCAGGGGAGCAGGAGGAATTCTCTCTGACAGCTCTCCTGTCCGATAGGTTAGATGAGTATTAGGAAGGTTTTCACTTCCATGGGAGAGATTGTGAGTCTCAGAGACGTCAAGAGTATCCCACGTTCGCCCAGTACGTGATGGCAAGAGCTGCCCTGTGATCCACGTGCCGGTACCCAGCCAAGGCGCTCCTCCTTACATTTTTGTCACGTGTTCTTTCTGCAGGAACTAAGCGGCTCCTCCATGGCCCCTATCTTGACAGCAGTGCAATCTAAAACCGCTCCTCCCACGTTTAACAGGACCAATAAATTCACTGCTGGCTTCCAGAATATTGTAGATGCATATGGTGTGGGCAATTACCGGGAGATAAACCCAGGTAAGGTGTCTGATATGTTACATGCCTGAGCAGCTTGAAAATGAAAATTGGGTAAGATTCACCCCCAAGGTGGCAACCTAGGAGGTGAATTACTTTAAACTGTGACTTTCCTAAAATCGTATTTGTTTTTTTATTTTTTTTTTGAATGCTCTGCATTGTCTTCTGTAAAGGTGATTAGTGAAAGATTTGTTCCTTATCAAGATTTCACCTGTTCTCCCTTAAACTGTAGCCTTATCAGGCAGCCAGATTCGGTTCTTGTTTGTTTAACAGTTCAATGAGGGTCATCTCTAGGCATCCCCACAATCTCATAGTTGTGTGGGAGAGATGGGAACACACAGAACTTGGAGTCAGAAGCCTGGATTCCTAGTGACGTAAACTGTGATGTTGGTGGCCTGGTTTGTAAAATAAAGGGGTAGACCAGATGCCTATTGGCCAAGCAGTGGACGATGCTGTTCTTGTCCAGCCTGGGTCCCAATCTAATTTGTGACCCATAATGCAGGGCCCCATAGGTGAGTAACTGCTGGAGGGCTGTGGTACATGTGAATGGTGGAGAAAGAAGCAGAAGATGGTAGTGGAAAGAGCATAGAAAGCACGTAGAAAACGGATTTTAAATCCCATTAAATTTTGTGATCTTGGGCAAGTCACTTAACCACTCCCAAACTCAGCTCATCTGTAAAGTGGAGAATAATAGTGTTTATCCACTGATGAGCTCATGTATGTGGGAGTCAAGCAAGTGTCAGGGGTGCGAATACTGAGAGCTGACAGAATCAGAAAGGCACAAGGGAGCCGGCTTATCACAAGGAGCCTGATAGACCAATAGTCGGGGAGCCCACAGGACTGTTGGGAGACTCAGGCTGTTGTGGTTCTCACCTCTGCAGCTCCCTACACCATCATCACTTTCCCCTTCCTGTTTGCCGTGATGTTTGGAGACTGTGGTCACGGAACCGTGATGCTCCTGGCTGCCCTTTGGATGATCCGTAATGAGAGACGTTTCCTCGCCCAGAAGACAGACAATGAGGTGGGCGTCCATCAGATGTCTCCCCTCATTTCCTCAAATGTTCTTAAAGTGTGATTGTTGTTTTTTTCCATAGGAATAGCATGTTCTTATGAGAAGGGGAAAAAATGGAAAGTGAAAAAGAACCAAGCCGTAACCGGTTTGGCTCAGTGGATAGAGCGTCAGCCTGCGGACTGAAAGGTCCCAGGTTCGATTCTGGTCAAGGGCATGTACCTGGGTTGCGGGCACATCTCCAGTAGGGGGTGTGCAGGAGGCAGCTGATCGATGTTTCTCTCTCATCGATGTTTCTAACTCTCTATCTCTCTCCCTTCCTCTCTGTAAAAAATCAATAAAATATATTTTTTAAAAAAGAAAAAAAGCCAAAACTCAACATAAACACTAGGCCTTCCCTGAGCTTGTCAGGTTAGCATGTGGCCCCTTTTTGTCCACAGTCCTTTGGATGGTTTGGTGCAGTTCCTTTTAGCATTTTTGTTTTTTTGTACATTGCTTGTGAAGGCATTGATCTTTCCTTTTTTTCCCCTCCTTTTTTGCTAATATTGATTTTTTTTCTTTGATTATAAAAGCAATATATGTTCATTGTAAAATTTGGGAAAATATAGCCATCTATTTAGAAAAAAATTACAATGAGTGTTTCTGTATTACCTTTCTAGTTTCCTTTCTGTGCTTAGACAAAAATATATAATTTTAGAAATTGGGATCAAATAGTGCATATTAATTTGTAGCCTCCTTTTTTTCACTTAAAATAGCACAAATAATTTTTTATGGCAGAGCCCTTTCCCCACAAGCCCACACTCAGTGTTCTTCTGAAACACAGGCATCCCGAACACCATGTCTTCACTTTCACATTTGAAGTTCTGTACCTTCCATGAAGTTCCCTCACAGAGCGATGTGAAGGTTGAAACAACTCAAGAGTTGCATTGTTTCAAAGTTGACGTCACTTTGTGGCCGCTGATATTGCATTTTACAAAGTACAAACATGCCTTTAGCTATGTTCTGAATTTTATCTGCAATCTATTTTTTACAGGTTGACTTAACTAGAGCTAGTTCAGTGATGTCAGAGTGAGTTAATCATAAGCAAGGTTAGTGACAAATCTACCTATGGCCAATACAGTTTTCATGACAAGCATTTTATTTAGAGAGAAAGGAAAGGAGAGAGAGGAAGAGTGAAAGAAACATTGATTTGTTGTACACTTATTCGTTGATTCTTGTACATGCCCTGACCTGGGGTTGAACCCACAACCTTGTTATTTCGGGATGAAGCTCTAACCAACTGAGCAGCCTGGCCAGGGCTCATGACAAGCATTTTAACAGATGTAGTTTCCTGTAATAAATATTTGAAATCTGCAAGTCCCACTCAGCGGTTCTGATGGTTGGTGCACATCCTGCAGTATCGGGAGAAAGCACTTTCTCTTCTTAGTGGATGTACTTAGAAACTCAACTTTTAATGGAGGACCCCTCTCAATCCCCCCAAAAAGGAGTATAGATTTGACTTGCAGTAAAATTTAGCAGCCAGCTCAGTGCTTACCTCCTGGAAGTGCTGGAGACACAGCCACCCACTTTCAAGTCCCCCTTTCCACAGGTGAGGCCTCAGTTTCTGCTTTAATCACATTTTTCTAACCAAGGCTGAATTCAAGCATATGAGGCCTCTATGCTTGTTTCCACAATAGCAACGGCCAGTCTGGGACTTTTCAGAGTCACCTGTAGAAGCTCAGGAAAATCATGTGTGTGCTCTTGCTCTCTGGGCCACTTCGGTGCCTGCCTCATCGCGTAGCCCCTCTGTATAGGGCCTGCGTGCCTTGCTGTGGAGAGACCTGATCACACACTGGCTCAGAGCTCACTGACAGTCCTCTCTGTCTCCCCGAGGCCAGATCTGGAACACCTTCTTCCAGGGGCGCTACCTCATCCTCCTCATGGGCATCTTCTCCATTTACACGGGCTTCATTTACAACGACTGCTTCTCCAAGGCTTTCAACATCTTCGGCTCTTCTTGGAGCGTCCGACCCATGTTCAGAAATGGCACATGGAAGTAAGTTCACAGACAGGGATGGGTTTTCCCTGGCCACCTATGGCTGAGCAAATCTACGCCTGGCTCGACCCAGAGGTGTACCCACAAATTCAACAAATAATGCCATTTTCTCAACTGAGCATGAGAACTTGTGCCACTTCCTCAGTAACTGTGCTGGTAACTGTAACACATGGAAATAGTTTTTAAAACTTTAGCTCAACTGCCCGGCTGGTGTGGCTCAGTGGTTGAGTGTCAACCCATGAACCAGGAATTCACAGTTCGATTCCCGGTCAGGGCACATGTCTGGGTTGAGGGCTCGATCCACAGCATGAGACAGCCAATCAGTGGTTCTCTCTCATCATTGATATTTCTACCTCTCCCTTCCTCTCTGAAATCAATAAAAATATATTTTTTTAAAAAAGAAGAAAGGACTGACTTACAGGACTTGGCCTCTAAGAGGATAAAGGTTATCTCTGGTCATTTTTGTGATTTGGACAACGTCCTTCTGTTGCTATGTCCATACTCTGATATCAGATATGGTTGTGGAATGGTCTTGCTTTTGTCTGGATCCATCACGGTCACAGAATGGCCTTGTCTGATGTTGGTGTTCTGTGAAATTGTTTATGTTCAACAGCAGGCTTAGCTGTGGGTACCCGGCCAGTTCTCTCTCGTCAGGGGTGGCTTTCTGGTTTGTGGACACACAAACACGCTTCTGCTACTGAAATCTAACCCCTTGCCCTGAGGCGTGTTGTTAGGACTGTGTATGTCTAGGGTGGCCAGGGATCTATTTCTGTAGACTCCTTCATCCCTACCCCTACCTTTTTTCTGATGTAGAATATACACCGAATGGCCAGATTATTATGACCACCTGACGTTTGTAGGCAAATTAGCTATAATTTCACGCTGAAGTTGCTAGAGGGCCAGACCATTATAAATAGGGAAGTAGGCTGTTTACCACGACAGTAGAAGTGATTTTTTTTCTGAAGATATGGGTAAACAACGCAATTTAACAGCCTTTGAACGGGGGATATATATATAGATCTCCATGTATGTGTACTAATTTTTCAAAAGTATAGGCCTAACAAGTTAAAGCCATTGTTTTAATGTCTTTTAAAAACATTTTAATTGCTCATAGACCTTCAAAATGATTTTTTATAGATTTATTATATTTTAGTGGGGTTTTTGGTAGAAATTTTTCTTTTTCATTAAATATCTGAAGGGCAGAAAAGGCAATTACATATTTGAGCCACCCATCCATATATATCCTGTGCCTTCTTAGTTTTTTTAATGAAAACTGATTGGGCATTTTACTATAAACTTATGTATTAATGTATCTTTCATAATTAACACAACGGAAAGATGCAACTGGAAATGAGATTCATCGGATCACATGGCTCTTTTCCAATGCTCGACTGTCCAATCCTTGTGTTTCTGTGCGAATTGAAGACGTTTTATCTTGGTAACTGCAAACAGCAAAGGTGTTCGAACAGGCCTTCGGCTTCCATATCCCGTACGATGCAGTGTACGGCTAATTTGCCTATAAACAAATCAGGTGGTCATAATAATCTGGCCACTCAGTGTATATATTTTTTTTACTATATGTACCCCACCAAGCTGGAGCGCTTTGAAAGCTTAGACTATATATTCCTTGGGGGTTGGCGGGTCATTTCTGTTGCTCAGGCCACAGGACAGTACTTGGCACACAGTGGGGATTCAGTACCATTCATGGAATAACCAAATGAGCCGAACTGATGCGTTGCACCAGCAGTTAGCTGTGATTGGCTCGACAGACGGCACCCTAGTACTTTTTCCTGCCTTTGGTCACTCACTGGCTTTGTTTTTGTTTTTGCCTTTCTCCCTCTGTAGCATGGAAACGATGGAGACAAATCCACTTTTACAGCTGAACCCCGCCATTCCAGGCGTGTACTCTGGGAACCCATACCCATTCGGGATTGATCCGGTAACAACGTCCTCTGGGCTTAAATAGTTATTAAATGGTTAAATGACTGGCTGAGGAGAAATCGGGGGGAGTGGGGGGTGGGGGAGAAGAAGTGCCAGAACCTATCAAATCAACCAACTTGTGTTGAGATAGAATTACATGGACGGGAGGTTTTTGTGACACACTGCGCTGACTTCAAGTAAGTGTTCTGCCTGCATCCTTTACCCAGCCCCTGGGTCATTTTCCATACAATTCCCCAAACATCTGCCTCGTTCTCCATCACTTATGCCTTGGCGGTTAATGACTGCTTCTTTTTTAAAAAGACTTTTTTTTTTATTGATTTCAGAGAGGAAAGGAGAGGGAGAGAGAGAGAAATATCAGTGATGAGAGAGAATCACTGATCAGTTGCCTCCTGTGCACCCCCTGCTAGGGATTGAGCCCACAACCTGGGCATGTGCCCTGACTGGGAATCAACCCTGACCTCCTGGTTCATAGGTCGACGCTCAACCACTGAGCCACGCCGGCTGGGCAATGATTGCTTCTTTTAAAAAGCCCTGGGTTCCTGGGAAGTATGCATATTAGATCATCAATTTAGCATCCTAATCAAGTTTCCTACTTGGGCATTTTCTTGCAGTGGAGTAACATTTTTTTTCCTAGAAACATATGGATTTGCTTTTATTTTTTGTTTAATTTTACTGCCTAGAATTGATACGAGTGGAAAAAGAGATTGTCAGGTTTTGTTTGTTATATCTATCTCAATTGGATTTGAGCTGAGCAAAGTGAAAGTGATTCTGCACACTGGATATGAAGGGGTTTTCCAGAAGACACCCACAGATAGTGGCCCAGCGCAGATCGCCACTAGGTGGCAGCCTTGTGCTCCAAATGAGCATGGGTGGTCTAGACCTGAACTTGGCAGACGCAGTCCAGAAGTGTATCTTATAAGCTCTTTTTGTGACAGAGAACCCAAAAGCTCAGGTTTAGTTGCTGACAGTTAAGAGAGAACAGCACTGGCCCTAACGTTGGTTGTGTGGTCTCTCCTATCTTGTGGGTCATCTCTCTCCTCTTGTTTTCCTGGATCTTCCCACTGCCTGCCCTCCTCCCCTCCCTTATAAAAACAGAAAGTGCCCTAGCTTTTCTGTTGGCTCAGTGGGTAGTTTGGTTCCAGTCAAGGGCACATGCCTCAGTTGTAGGCTCTGGCCCTGGTTGGGGCACATGCAGGAGGCAACCAGTTGATGTGTCTTTCTCACAGTGAGGTTTCTCTCTCCCTCCCCACCCCCCTGACCCCCCTAATACGCTCTCTAAAACGGTGGTTCTCAACCTTCCTAATGCCTCAACCCTTTAATACAGTTTCTCATGTTTTGGTGACCCCCAACCATAAAATTATTTTCATTGCTACTTCATAACTAATTTTGCTACTGTTATGAATTGTAATGTAAATATCTGATATGCAGGATGTCTTTTCATTGTTGTAAATTGAACATAATTAAAGCATAGTGATTAATCACAAAAACAATATGTAATTATATATGTGTTTTCCGATGGTCTTAGGTGACCCCTGTGAAAGGGTCATTCGACCCCCAAAGGGTCGCAACCCACAGGTTAAGAACCGCTACTCTAAAATGAAAAAAATATCCTCTGGTGAAAATTTAAAAAAAACAAAAATAACCCAGAAAACATTACCCAGGCCGTACCTGGTTTGGCTCAGTGGATAGAGCATCGACCTGTAGACTGAAGGGTCCCGGGTTTGATTCTGGTCAAGGGCACATACCCGGGTTGTGGGCTCAATCCCCAGTAGAGGGCGTGCAGGAAACAGCCAGTCAATGATTCTCTCTCATCACTGATGTTATTACTCCTCCCCTCCTCTATGAAATAAATAAAAATATATTTTTTAAAAAAGAAAGCATTACCCAGGGTGTGTTGATGCTTGCTTCCCAGGGGCACTTGCATTCCAAGTTTTAGCAAAAGAGGTAAAGTCCTTGAAAGCTGGTTTGCAAGCTGCAAAGTGCTAAAAAGATATGCAAGTTATTATTTTTATAGACGGGAAGGCTTTATCTCTGGTCCTAGGAGTTTCCTCATTAGCAAGCAGATGGGGGAGTCCCAAGGGGGTGGTTTTAGGGTCTGATTGGCCTTGCTTTGAATCATGTTGCTCCCACTGTCCTCTCTCTTCCCCTCACAGCCCGCATTAGATGGTCCAGGGCTGCTCCCCACGAAGGGAGGGTGGTATAACTCACATCTCAGAACTGAGCTTCCAGAGTTCCTGCTCTGTGTGCAGTTTCTGTCACCTGTCCACCAGTCAAAAAAGAAAGGAAAATGTGAGGGTGAAAGAGCAGGTGGAGAGTTGAAAATAATCCTCCAGGTCGCATTTAGATTTTTTTAAAATTTATGGTCTTTTGATCATAAAATAATAATATGTATGATTAAGAATCCATATAACACAAAATACTGTAAAAATGAAAAGAAAGACTTGTCTTTCCCGCCTCTCCGGTTCCTGCCGTCCTAGTCCCAGAGACAACCTGTTAAACAGAACATCTCTGTGCCTATGTTAGCACTTACATACATGAATGACGGGTTTGATGTTTGCATAATGTAAACCTCTACAGCTGCATTTATTGACTGAATGCATCATCTATTTTGAATCAAATCACGAAACACTTGGCTATCGGAGCTGTGTGGTCTTTCTATGGTGTCTGTGAATATTTTATAAGAAGTGAACATAACAGTGGTGATGGAATCAGGCAGCCTGTGTTTAGTTCCTGGCCTGAAACTCTGGACATTGGCTCTGATTTGAGCTCTACTGACACCCCAGCTACATTTCTTCTATAGCTCGACTAGGGGAAATGGGACTTTGGAAACCCAGGAGCGTAATCCCATGGAAATAAAGCTTTCTACTCCATCGCCTCCTCCTGTGGGGGCCTCTGGAAATGCTTATTCCAGTGGAACCCCAAGAAGTCCACTCCCACTAACAATGGGGGAAGACAAGACATGTTTTTCTCCTGTAACAAGAAGATTAAGTGATTTTCACACGTAAAATACCTAGAAAGAGTTTAGTGCATAAATGGGGTAAATGCTCCATTTGCTATTGTATTATTTCTTCCTAGGTGTTTAAGTAACTCAGTTTCCTCGAAATTAAGATAAATTCCCTCACATGTAAATTGGGAATCCTTGTAGAGTTGTCCTCCCTTATTCATGGGGACATGTCCCAAGACCCCCAGTGGATGCCTGAGTCCGTGGATAGTACTGACTCCATGTGTGTACACTATGATTTTTCCTGTACATACATACCTATGATAAAGAAAATTTACGAATAAGACATAGTAAGAGATTAACAATAATAAAATAGAACAATTATAACAATATACTGAAATAAAAGTTATATGAATATGGTCTCTATCTCAAAATATCTTGTTATACTGTGCTTACTTTTTTACTTTAAGGAAGCACCTCATAAGTTCTCTTTGGCATATCTGAATTGCCAGCGTCACCTCGGGGTTATTATTAAGTAACATAAGGGTGACTTGAACACAAGCACTGTTAGTATCAATACGATGTTAGCATTGATCCGCTAGCTAAGGCTACTCAGTAACTAATGGGCAGGAAGCATGTACAGTGCGGAGACGCTGGACAACGTAATGGCTCGTGACTCAGGTGGGATGGAAAGGGACAGTGTGAGATCTCATCATACTTCTCAGAATGGCACACGATTTAAAACTTATGAATTGTTTATTTCTGGAATTTTCCATTTAATATTTTCAGACCACAGTTGACCACGGACAACTGAAACCAAAGCGAAGGGAGGACAAATGTCTCTATCTCATGGGATTTTTGTTAGAATTAAAGAGGGTAAACACATTTAAGGAGCTTGATGTGTGACCGATGAGCGTGGCTGGTTTATCAGGTTTGGCTGGCTCTGCAGCATGCTAGTTACCCTGCCCTCACGAAGCGGAGGGATCCTGTGGGGTTGGCTAACCAGGTGGGCAAAGGAGGAGCAGACCGTGGAGGGCAAGTCTGGTGCAGCTTAGAGGTCGAGGCACACAGGGAGGCGGGGAGGCTCTGGTGTGTGGGCACCGTCACTGGTGTCCCTTCTCTCACCTTTCCAGTGACCTCCTTAGTGATTGTCCAGCTGGGAGCCACTCAGGACATTGTAAAGAAGCAGTGAGATGTGGTCCCTGCCCCGTGTGTGCATGGGGGAGAGGGCAGGTGACTATGCATTGAGACTGTGCCTAGGTGAATGCTGACCCTGAGTTACTGAAGGAGGAAAGAGAAGTTTGTGGCTTCGTTACCTTTGAGATGCAGTATGACAAGCCCTCAAGATGTGTCTGGCAGGCCCTTGGGGATGTGCCTGAAGTTGGAGAGGTGTCAGAGGTAGTGGAGAGGACTTGGGTCATTTGCCTGAGGGTGGGGATTGGAAACTACAGGGAGTTTAAGATTTCTGTGGGGAAGATGAACGTTGGTTACTGGTCACTAATCAGCATGAGACCCTGACCACTGGGGGCACTTTCTGTCTGAGTTGTTCTCCTGGGGGCGGGCAGATACACATGCCCATCACTTTGCAAGTTGACAAACAGGAACTTCAGAGAAGGCAGGGACCATGCCTTACCTACAGTGCTAATAAACAGGCTACAACAGTGACTTCTTGAGAAGGGCCTGGAAGATGCCTTATAATGTGAAGCACTACAGACTTTCAAAGTCAGACATGTTATTTATTATTAAGAAGGGATTGGATAGCCCAGCTGGTGTGGCTCAGTGGTTGAGCATCGACTTATGAACCAGGAGGTCATGACTTGATTCCCGGTCAGGGCACATGCCTGGGTTGCGGGCTCCATCCCCAGTGTGTGGTGTGCAGGAAACAGCTAATTAATGATTCTCAGCATTGATGTTTCTATCTCTCCCTCTCCCTTCCTTTGTGAAAAAAAATTTTTTTTAAAGAAGGGATTGGATAAGTTCATGGGCCAGAGATCTACACTTTTATTAAGGGAACCGAGGCAAGTTTGGGATCTCCATAATATTTAATGATTTATTTTCATTTAGATCAGGGAAAAATCATGTAGGACCCACCCCTCCAGTTTCCTTCCAGCCACTTGATATTTTACTGGCACTAATGGTTCGGACACTTTTGTCATCAGAGTTGCATTTGTAAGGGGCTTGGTCCTTTTCGAACCTAAAATGCCTGAGTGGGACTGGACTGAAATTAGAGACTGGATCCCAGAGCAACTTCTCAGGGGAAATTGTGCGGTTGTCCCCAACCCTGGTAGGATGTCCACATTCTGGCCTCAAGCATGTCTTCACGTTTCCCACCCAGATTTGGAACTTGGCTTCCAACAAGCTAACGTTCTTGAACTCCTATAAAATGAAGATGTCGGTGATCCTGGGAATCGTCCAGATGACTTTTGGCGTCATTCTCAGCCTTTTCAACCACATGTGAGTTTCAGGATTCTCTTTCTGCCTGTTGGTCTGACCCCATTGACGATGAGCGGTGACAGGGACACCGGTTGTGCCCCGTGTCCCTCTGTGTGAGGTTCCTTCCCCGTGTCTCTTGGCGTGAGCCAGGACAAGCTGGTGCCTGGAAATGGGCCCTCTGTTTCTCAGCTGAACTTCTCAAAGGTGAGTAATATTTTCATGCGGGTTCAGAATGAGGCTGGCAAGCCCGCAGCACCTGGTGTCCCCCCAACCTGAAAGGCTTGTTCCTGTATATCAAGGCTTAGCTCCCACCAGCTCCCACCAGTGGGGACACAGTGCCTTTTGCCAAAGCGCCCTCAAATTCTAAATTCCCTTTGGTGTCATTTCTTCCTGTCGGCAGCACCCTCTCCCTTCTTTGGCTGTTAATGTTCTGCCTATTCCTTTCCTTTGATCAAGAACCATCTCTGTAAAGCTTCTCCAACCTGCTTCCGCTGCAGGTGTAAATCTTTGAAGCCAGCGTCCACAGTGCCTGTTCAGAGTTGCCCTGTGTGGACCTGGCAGCTGGTAGGAGTTGCTGCCATGTAGTTTAAGAGTGAGGGCAGCATGAGGCCACACACATGATACAGGGTTTGGAATCAGAAGCTTAAGTACTGCTTCCAATTTTTCATATCTGTGTGTCCATGGACATGTTGCTTAACATCTCTGAGCTTGCTTTCTTTTATAGAATGAGAATATAGTAGTCAGAATGAGTTAGGTTATTGGAGGTAACAAATAACCCCCAAATCTCAGTTGCTAAGCTACAGACCATGACATGCCCACTGTAGGACCACCGGGGGCTCTGTGCCTGTTGTCTTCACACTGGGACCTGGGCTGACAGGCAGCTACCAGTGGTGCACTGCCAGTCGCCATGGTGGAAGGAGACTGGTCAATTACCATTGAAGCTTAAATTTCCACCCCAAAGTGACACCTGCCACTTCTGTTCCCATTTCATTGGCCAGAGCCAGTCACACAGTGACCCCTGATCTGAAAGGCCGAAGAAGTACAGTTCTACTGAAATATTGGAAGTACTTGGTGTGCAAACCAATGACGAGCACCCTGGTGCTCCTGCCTGCCTGGAAGTTCTATGCGGATTCGGTGAGACAGAATCCCAGACGGCACTTTCTGCCTAGACCTTATTTGGCATCATTGAGTGTCAGGCTGGCCTCACGTATCTCTGATAATCCTTTTTTTTCCCATGGATCTCCTTTTCTAGTTCTTGCCATTTAACAAAGCATGGTATGGGGCTCTTTCGAATATTTTTCACTTGGGTGCCCCCAACTTTTTCTGTGCAACCCAAGGCCTTAGAGCTGGAGTTGGCATGCATTCTCTGCAAAGGGACAGATAGTAAATCTTTTAGACTTTTGAGGTCAGATGGTAACGTGAAAACTGCCGTTGACAATACAAATATGTAGGGGGGTGAGTGTGACCGTTCCAATAAAACTTGATGTATGAATGCTGAAATTTGAATTTTGTGTAAGTATCATGTATCATAAATAGTATTCTTTTTAGTCCTGTCCCCCCCACCCCCCCGCCATTTTCAAATATGAAAACCATTTTTAACTTGCAGGCTATAAAAACCCAAGGGCCCTACTTTGCCCCCCTATCTTAAGAGGAAAGCTCTCAAGGCACCCCTATATACCCGTGTGTTTTCATTGTGTTGATATGAGCTGGGCCTGCATTTGAAGCTTTGGCCAAATCGCCAACTGACTGTGTGGGCTCAGTCTTTGCTTCAGACGTAACCTCTAGACTTTGGTTCTCTCCAAATCTTTTGTGCAAAAGCACTTTCCTTTCCATCCGTGCATGATTGCTGCTTCCCAGGGGAATGAATGCAGTTAACATTTTATGCTTTGGGAAGAATAACTAGTTACTGATATTTTTTCTCAATGTTCTGTCTTTGTGTGTGTGTGTGTGTGTGTGTGTGTGTGTGTGTCCAACCCCAGATACTTCAGAAAAATGCTCAACATCCTTCTGCAATTTATTCCGGAGATGATTTTTATGCTGTGCCTGTTTGGATACCTGGTTTTCATGATCATTTTCAAATGGTGCTACTACGATGTCCACGTGTCCCAGAAGGCCCCCAGCATCCTCATCCACTTCATCAACATGTTTATGTTTAACTATAACGACCCCTCGAATGCACCCCTGTACAAACATCAGGTATTATGGGATTTTTCTTCTTTTATGCACCTACTTATGGTAGATCTCTCTCATACTCTTGAGTACCACAGAGACTAGTTATTTGCAAGACTGAGCTATCTTGCCCTAAGCAGTTTGGCTCAGTGGCTAGAGCGTTGGCCTGCAGACTGAAGGGTCTTGGGTTTGATTCCAGTCAAGGGCACATGCCCGGGTTGCAGGCTCCATCCCCAGTGGAGGGCATGCAGGTGGCAGCTGATCAATGATTCTCTCTCATCATTGATGTTTCTATCTCTCTTTCCTCCCTTCCTCTCTGAAATTAATAAAAATATATTTTAAAAAATAAAATAAAAATAAACTCTAGCTAAGGTTTACAAGAAAGAAAATGGAAATGGGACCAGGAAGAGGAGTCCCTCTGTTCACATGTCAGGCTCTTCTGGGGGCTTCCGCTGGCTCGTTGAGTTTTTATCTCTTGTTTTCCTCTGGGCTCTTCCTCTGTGGACAGCACCGCCCAACAGTCAGACTTTTTGCCACTCTGATTGCTTCCATTTATTTCAGCTTCACTCTCTACTTGATATTTTATTTTTAAACAGTATAAATGTTCCATGGGAGCTGGATATAAATAGCACTCAGTGAGTCATTCTTTGGTAGCACAGATAGTTCTCTTCCCCTGGCCTCTCCCAGCGATTAACCTGATAATATTGCTTGAAGGTCGGGTTTTTAATAAAGGAAGGCCCACGTATATAGGTCGTGATTCCTCGGGGTCAAGTTCTTGGGTGAATTTCCCAATGCCAGAGGACCCTGCAGTGCACCTGTCCCAGCAGTGAGTGTTCATGCTGGTGCCCTGGCGAAAGTCGGGCTCCTCCCATCGCCCTGCATGTCCTCATGAGTTTGATTCCTACTTGTATTCTCCTTCCCTTCAGAAGCAGCAAATAAGAAGGAAAAAATGCCCTGTGATGGGGCTATTTTTTTTTTAATGAAAAAATAAGAGACTATTTTCAATAATAACCAGAGAAGACTTACACCTCTGGAAGTTCCCTGGTGGTACCCTATCTTTTTGTTATACGTCAATGGTAACCTTGAACCACCTTAGCTGTTAGCATTAAATGAATGTATTTGGAAGGTTAATTTACTCATTGCCTGAGTCTAGATGAAAATTTACTTGGATTTCCCAAGCAAGTCTTCACTTTTAGGCAAAGGACTGAAATTCATCAAACAGTTCGCGTGCTAATAGCCCTTTTCATGAAGACAGAAGCCCTCACTTAGTCTGGAATATGCAGTGAGCATGGCTTTTCCAGTTTTTTTTCTCATTAAAAACATCGTTGGGGTTGTCTGGTTTCCCCAAGCCCTAGTATGAAGATGAATTATCTTGACACAGTTTGAAGTTTCTATAACCTCATTTTTGGGTCAAGCAGCTGGGAGAGACAATGTAGGTTGATAAATACAGCCTCTTCCCATCACTGTCCTGGGTGTCTTACTGTCGTGCTTGACTATTGAAGAAGAGCAACAGATAATAAAAATCTCCAGTTGCTTGTACAACATGAGGGGGGAAGCCTGGTTTAAAATGGACAAATAGGCCTGGCTGGCATGGCTCAGTGGTTGAGTTGACCTATGAACCAGGAGGTCAGGGTTCAATTTCCGGTCAGGGCACATGCCCAGGTCATGGACTCCATCACCAGTAGAAGGCGTGCAGGAGGCAGCCAATTGATAATTCTCTCTTATCATTGATGTTTCTATCTCTCCCTCTCCTTTCCTCTCTGAAATCAATAAAAATATTAAAAAATAAAATAAAATGCAACTGAAATGACGCACACTTAGCATTTTTATCATACAAAGTATGCTGTGTGATCACCTTAAAGTGATAGGATCTTACCATTCTGGTCTTGCAGCAAGAAGTCCAAAGTTTCTTTGTTGTTATGGCTTTGATTTCTGTACCGTGGATGCTTCTGATTAAGCCATTTATTCTTAGAGCCAATCATCGGAAATCCCAGGTAAGAGTCATTCCTTTCAGTTCACTCACTGTGGTTGAGAGAGTCTGGGGTTGAGAGAGCATGCTGGGTGGACCAGACCTGAAAGACAGTGGCGAGGTAGGTAACTGGACTTCCCCAGATATGTTCTCTTTCTATAGAGTTTGACTTTTCCAGAATAATGTTCTATTAAGGCCAAGCAGGCCTTATGTCTTGCAAACTTTGCTTTTGTGTGTGTGTGTGTGTGTGTGTGTGTGTGTGTGTGTGTGATATAAAATACTCCTTTGCATGAATATACCACAATTTAGTTACCATTTAGATGCTGATAGTTATTTGGCTTGTTTCCAAGTTTGGTAATTACAAATAGTGTTCTATAACTTCCTGTGCATGTGCTTTGGCACATGTGTTTTAGAGAGTTGCGAGTAACTAATTTAAAATTGATTATTTTATTTCAGACAGCACCTAGGTCAAACAGCATGAGATGTTAGCTAAAGGGACTGACTACAAAGTCTGTTTTGACTGGGGAGAAGAGTCACTAACATTCACAAGCTCCAGTATCATGCTTTTACCAAGTTACTCATGTTTATTTTAACTAATTCCAGCATAGGACTAGAAAAGGCTGAGTTAGGGATGAAAGTGGAGAAACTATCTTTTATTTTTTCTGTGATATTTTCTCCCTTCAGTTGACGGAGAGAGAAAATAGGATTTGAAGAAGACAAAGTAATGTTATCTTAAGTCACATTCCTCGCCATAGGGCAGGGAACCATGAACCCAGGGCCCCCTGTCGGCACCTGGTCCCTGGCATTCCCATCCAGACGGACTCAAGCCCATTTTTGGGCTCTACAAAGGTCCAGCCACAGCACTGGCACAGCTAGCTCCTGGCGTGGAGAGTGTAGGTGAGCATGGACAGTGTGGGGGCAGTATCCACACGTGCACACCGGCCCTCCCGCTGTGGGAGGGGACCGGAGATGAGGAGAAAGTGGTGTGTCATCATGCAGGCCAGCTCTCCTGGGACTCTGAATTTGAACCTGGCCTTTCAAGTTCTTAAGAGGGTTTGTTTCTCAAGATAGGAGACTAGAACATATTTTACTAGGAATATGTTGGCTTAGTTTATAACGTTTCAATATTTAAACATATAACACATGGACTTCCATTGTGACCTTTGCCCAGGGACCTGCAAACATTAGGTGCAGACTTGCTGAAGAAAGAAAGGTACTGATACTTTCATGCCTAATTTGCAACACTCCTCCCGTGAAGTCATTCTACGGCAGCATGGGACATTAAGTTTCACAGTGACTGGGAAGAAATAGCTGATTGAAACTCAGGGATAAAACCAGGCCAAACTGAATGGTGACTACACCTTGATCCCTCCCCCCACCCCCTTGGATTTTTTCCTTAGCTATTTCTTTTTTAATTTAAAAAAATATATATTTTATTGATTTTTTACAGAGAGGAAGGGAGAGGGACAGAGAGTTAGAAACATCGATGAGAGAGAAATATCAATCAGCTGCTTCCTGCACACCCCCCACTGGGGATGTGCCCGAAACCAAGGTACATGCCCTTGACTGGAATTGAACCATAAACCTTTTAGTCTGCAGGCTGACGCTCTATCCATTGAGCCAAACCGGTTAGGGCTTAGCTATTTTTATAAAGTGATGTTTTTATTTAGAAAAGTATATTTGTGTTGGAAAAGTGATTGTCTTAGTCTGTTGGGTGGCGTACAAACAGCAGAAATTCACTGCTTATAGTCCTGGAGGCTGGGAAGCCCAAGATCAAGGCTCCAGCACATTCACCTTCTGGGTAGGGCCCCTTCCTGGTTCATGGTGAGAAGGCACCTTCTCATTACGTCCTCACATAGAGGAAGGGGGTGAAGATGCTCTCTGGGGTGTCTTTTATAAGGGCACGAATCCCATTCCTGAGGGCTCCACCCTCATGTCCTAGTCACCTTCCAAAGGCCCCACCTTCTAAAGCTATCATCTTTGGAGGTTAGGATTTCAACAGGAATGTTGGAGGGAGACACAAACTTTCAGATCATAGCAGTCATTACTTCCTAATTTTTCCCATAAAAATCTGGATGTGTCGGTCACAAGGCTAAGTATGTCAAAGGTGTCACTGATGGTTTTATGACGGTGTGTATATGTGTATAAATAGAAAGGCACTCTGGTGTGTGTGTTGGTATACCATAAAGACTGACCCACTTGGCACCTTCTGGCGCCATGGAGAAAAGCACAAGCTCTGGAATCCCCGCCTGGGTTTGAATCCTGGCTCTGCTGCTAACCAGCCTTAGCAGCTGGGGTCCTGGGCACATTTGTTAACCTTTCTGAGCTGTAGTTTACCTCTCTGTGAAAGGGGGTGTTGACTCTGCTCATGTAAAAAGATTGTTGTGAATGGCTAAATGAGATAACGTAGAGAGAGTTTAGAACAGTGACTGGGACGTAGCTAATATTTCATGAGAGCCTGTATTTTGTATGGAATTGTTGTGATTCTAATTCTAAGGATGAATTGAGCACTTCATTTCCTTGCTTGCTGACAGCTGCAGGCATCCATGATTCAAGAACACACTACTGAAGACATTGAAGGTGACAACTCGAACCCTCCCAGGAGAACAGATGCCCACAGGGCCCAAGAGGACTACGAAGAAGAGGTATTTGGGACTCAACACCCTAGAAAGACTTCCCAGTTTGCACAGATTCTAGAAGCGGACCTGGTCAGGGGCGGTGGTCAAGTATTGAAGAGCCGTCTGGGCGTGGGCACCAGTCCATCAGAATGAACTTGGGCAGTAGAGCTGGTTGGGTCAAGAGGACCCTGCTGGTGGCAGCCCTGTAATTGCTGAGTCACAGGAGGCTGGGGAGGTCCTAGGGCAGGGGATGCCTACAGGATCAGAACAACTGCTACTTACCAACCCATCTAGGAGTATTGTAATCTTTTAGCCCGGGTGCTGCTGCATCTGTGAGCGTGAGGTGAACGTCAGCCTTCAGATCTAGTGACATCGGAGGCCATCAATGGTACGAAGGCCTCCTTGGCTCATCACGGGGCCCCGAAAGTCAGCTTTCTCATCAGAGCCCCTCAAGCCGTGAGAGCAGAGCCCAAATGTAGCCCTAGATACTGAAGCAAAAAGTGGATCCTTTTTTCCCAGTCCCCTCCTGGACCCAAGTGTGCACAGCCTCCATCACCTCCTGCCTCAACCCTGCTCTGTCGCAGCCTCCTTCATTAACCTTCGTAATACTATCTGCTCTCCGGTGAATTCAGTAATTGTTTTGTTTCCTCCTCCCTCCTGCCTGTTTCCGTCTGGGGCAGCCACTCCCCACCCCAGGAATGTGCCACGTTTTCCCAGACTGCTTTTCTGCCAGGACTGGAGTGGCCCACAGTCCTGAGCTGGCTGGGGATTATCACGGGAGCGCTATTCTTATTCTGCAGTGGGGACAGGGTCCTGTGAGGCCGGATGGATGCTAAGAGTAGCTCCATTTCTAATGTTAATTACTGAAAAAATAATCATTTGAATGAATGGATGGTCAATGAGACCTAATGAGGGAAAAAATCTGGACTTTGAACAACTGTTCCTACAAGATTCCAGGTAAGGAGAATAACCCATATTGGTGGCTTATTGATATTACTACATCTGTTAGACTTGCTGGAATGTTTTAGAATCCAACCCGCACAGCATCAGACTCCCCAGGCCCAGCCTATCCAGTACAGCCCCCATGATCTCCTCATGCCCTTGACATGCATCCAGTCCCTGTTCACCGGCCACCACTGCCATGACCCGGCTGCCCCTCCATTGGTAGGCTCCTCCCTTCCCCGTGGTCATGCTTGGGTCTCCCTTTGCAAGGTGAACACAGGCTCGACTCCGCCTCCCCCTCGAAGTCCTCTCCCACTTCTCTCCTCGCCAAGAGTTAACCGAACTCAAGGGTAAGGACGCAGTGCCCAGACTGCCAAGTCTACCCAAGACTTCCGACACCAGCCACAAATTTGGGGTTCCCCAGGACCACCCCCCTCCCCTTCAGACTAGCCAGTTACAAGTTCAGGGTCCCCTCAGACTCATTTATAAACCCACTCATAGAACTCAGGAAAGTGCAGTACTTAGTTTTGTTGTAGCAAAAGCGTACACATCAGAACCAGCCAGAGGAAGAGGCACCCAGGCGGAATCCACTGGGAGGGCTCCAAGCGCAGCTTCTGTGTTCTCAGGGACGCGTTATTCTCTCAGCACTGACATGTGGTAACAGGTGTGCAGATGGCCAGCCCAGGACGCTCACCTGAGCCTCACTGTCCGATGTTTTATTGGGGCCTCATTACGCAGGCATGGTTGACCTAGGGCAGTGATGGCGAACCTTTTGAGCTCGGCGTGTCAGCATTTTGAAAAACCCTAACTTAACTCTGGTGCCGTGTCACATATAGAAATGTTTTGATATTTGCAACCATAGTAAAACAAAGACTTATATTTTTGATATGTATTTTATATTTTTAAATGCCATTTAACAAAGAAAAAGCAACCAAAAAAATGAGCTCATGTGTCACCTCTGACACGCGTGTCAAAAAGAACAAAAGCATTTCTTTCACTTGTGAACGTACAGGACTTAGAGCAGTGGTTCTCAACCTTCCTAATGCCGCGACCCTTTACTACAGTTGCTCATGTTGTGGTGACTCCCAACCATAAAATTATTTTTGTTGCTACTTCATAACTGTAATTTTGCTACTGTTATGAATTGTAATGTAAATATCTGATATGCAGGATGTATTTTCATTGTTACAAATTGAACATAATTAAAGCATAGTGATTAATCACAAAAACAATATGTAATTATATATGTGTTTTCCGATGGTCTTAGGCGACCCCTGTGAAAGGGTCGTTCAACCCCCAAAGGGGTTGCGACCCACAGGTTGAGAACCGCTGACTTAGAGGTTGCCTTCCAAGGGCCAGGACGAAGCTGAACCTCTCTTCGGGTGGGGTTAATTCTTCACTACACGGTCTTCCTTTTCCTTGACTCTCTCTACCCACCCTGTCCATCTCTGCTCATCCCCACCCTTCAGTTCCTCCTAGCGGTTTTCATTGCCAAATTGAGAGGCACTGATTTTTGTCTTTTCTCTATAGCAACTGACATGGTTGACCACACCCCATTCCTTCCTCGATACCTCTCCATCCTTGACTGCAGCCATGTGGTTCCTCCTATCTCTGAACGAAGGTGTTTCCCAAGGCTGAGTGAGAGCTCTTCTTCCTACGATCTTTTCCTTATTGATCTTCTCAGCCCTCCTCACTCCCATTGTCACTCCTCCCACAGAGATTCTACTTGTACGGGCAGCTGTCACCTGGGACGTGACACATCTGACAAGTAACTGCTCATCTCCTTTTCCAATTTATCCATTTTTGTCAATGCAACTCTTTTCACTACTCAGCCTCAAGAATCTCAGAGCCCTGTGTGACCCTGGGTAAGGGCCCCTTCTGGGTAAGGGGTCCTTCTCTGAGTTCCCACAATACCACTGCATTCTCGATGAGGGCACTTCCCATACTGCTGTGTGGGATCTGTCTGTTGGCATATTCTCCCTATTAGACAGTGAGCTACTTGAGGGCAGAGAAGGCACCAGTCACTCTGTTTCCCCCCAGCATCAGAGTGCATGGAGGAAACAGTGGGCTCTCATCGCTGTCTTCACCCCGTTTCTTCTCCCCTCATACCCAGGATCACTAAGCTATTCCACAAACCGACTTTTTTGCTTATAGGCTGTCCCTTCACTGGTCCATTTTGCTTCCAGATTAATCTTCCCCCAAATATGTCTTTATGTTCCCCTGCCATGTTCTATTCTGATCCTTTTAATGGTTGCTCAGTGATTCCGGGGGATTTTCTCAGCTCTGTCCTTCATTGGTCTTTCCTGCAACTTCAACACCTGCACGGTCTTACTGGTCACCTACACAGGCTCCCAGTTCCAGCCAGATTGTTTTTCCCCAAAACTTGCCTCCGTGATATTCCCACCCACCGCCTTACTAGAGTCCTTTTCTTTACCAGGAAGGGTCTTGTTTTTCTTTGACTTCCGGATGCCTTCCCATCCTTCATGGCCCAGCACAAATCTCATGAACCTTTTTCAACAACTTCTGGGACATGTTACTGTACACACACCATACCCTGCTTTGTGCTGCTAATTCTCTTTCTACAAGTACAGTAATACTTATTTTCCTCTAGTTCACCAGGAAATATCTGAACAGCAAAGCCCATGTCTTATTCGTGTATATATTATTTATACTACTTTGTATGTGGAAAGTACTTAATGAAATAGAACAAAGAGTTTCCTCTTTCAGTTCAACTTTGGAGACATATTCGTGCATCAGGCCATCCACACGATCGAGTACTGCTTGGGCTGCATTTCGAACACAGCCTCTTACCTCCGGCTCTGGGCCCTCAGCCTGGCTCATGCAGGTGAGTGAGCCACCAGCAGGGTGCAAAGCTCAGCGCATGCGCTTGTACCGGTGCCTTCTCTGGGTTCTTTCCGGCTCTTCTTTCTTGAGGGTAATTTGCATTTGCCACGTAAACCTGTGATGCTGCTCTTGCGTCCTGCAGAACTGTCCGAAGTGCTCTGGACCATGGTGATGAACATCGGCCTTCGCCTGCGAGGCTGGGGAGGACTCATCGGGGTCTTTATCATTTTTGCTGTGTTTGCTGTCCTGACAGTAGCCATCCTGCTGATCATGGAGGGGCTCTCTGCTTTCCTGCACGCCCTGCGGCTGCACTGGTGAGGACGACGGGGCTGCAGGACCTCTGTGGGCTCTTGGGTGGAAGTTGGGCTGTCAGGCCACCTGGGTCCAAGCCCTGACCTGTTGTGTAACATTAGCAACTAACATACCCTTCTGGAACCTTAGTTTAGGCACCTGTTGGTGAACTATTCAATGATATCACATATTATGCATATATCATGGCCACCTTGCGATAAATGCTAGTTCTCGTTTATTCCTTCTCCTTTACATTTCCACTTGTTATATTACAATTGGCTCTAAAATAAGGGATACCTGCAAATGTCGGTACGATGGGAGATCTGAAATGGGCTCACGGAAGGCCTGCTGAGTCTGGGACCTTTGGCCTTTGTTGCCGAGTGCAGGAGTTAACACCCATAGTTCAGCTTCCAAATTCTCAGAAAGTGGAAATTGAAGGAGGGTGCCTGCAAGGGGGAAGGCCCCCTGAACATTCACAGATTTGTCTGGAATGTAGCTTGTCTTCAGCTTTCACCTCCCTCTCTACCTGCTGTTCATAAAAAATGTTTTTATGCTTCACTACTGAGTTGAGAATCACAGCATCCCCTGCCTAAGGTTATAACATCATTTCTGCCTGTATCATTAGGAAGCACATTCTGCAACTTTATAAACATAAATGATCTTGCGTGATATCTGTTCTGTAAGTTATAGAAATATAAACCAAGGTTCTGATTGTTCTGCAGTTTAGGGCCAGGATGAAAATTAAAAAGCACGTGTAACCTGCTGAGCGCTCTGCTCACTAGCTCGTCAGACAGTGGTTCAAAGCGAGGGTGCTGGGGGTGGGATGGCTATGCTGGTCTGTGAGGCCACCAGCAGAGGCCTGGGAGGGGCGGGGGGAAGGTGTAAGAGAGAAGGTTATAAAAGCCTCAGAGGATCCCTGTGGCAACACCAGCCTGCGTTCCTCCCCCCACACCTTCCTGACTCTGCACTTGGTTTGATAAATGCTTCCTAGATCTAGCTACCCCCTAGAGATGGGTGTTTAACCCCCCTTTTCTTGCCCCCAACAACAGGGTGGAGTTCCAGAACAAGTTCTACGTCGGGGCTGGGTACAAGTTTTCTCCATTCTCCTTTAAAAACATCCTGGATGGGACAGTCGAGGAGTAGCTGCAGGTCCCGTGGCTGATGGCTGACACCACCTTCTGTATCAGTCTTGTTTTTGACATCAACTGTGCAAGGCTGCCAATGGAATGATTGTTCTCAGCCAACCAGAGGCAGGAAGCCATGTGTTATTTAGCTACAAGTCCTGGGATTTGATACGACTTCACCATGTTATAGAGGAACTGCGTTGCAAGTCATTTCAACCTCCTGTTAGGTCTGAATTGTCAAATACTAAAATGATAGAGAAATTGGGGAAGGGTTGCTAAATTAATGTTTTCTTGTCATATTGTAAGTATTATATTTAAGAAAATAAACTTCTGGGCCATTTACTTTTTCCGTAAGATGTCTTTATTCAAAATTATTTCATAAAATTTAGTGTCGATAATTTCAGGGCGAAGTTAAACAATAGAGTTATACAAACTACTCCAAAAGAAGGATTATTATTTGATTCCTTCATTTCCTGCTTCCTCAAACACCTTTTATCGTTGTCTGAGGCTAAGCTGCACAAGATCAGGAACTTTCTCATAGATTTTTCTCTCTGGGTGAGGAAGAACAGCTAATGTTCTGTGTTTGATGGAGGGCGGGCCCCTGTGTGGCTCTCTGCTTTGTTAAACCCCACATGACATCATCAGCAACTTTGTTTGCTCTGAGAGCACATTATGCTGGAGTAACTGGAGAAAGTGATTTGTAGGCTTGGACAAATTCAAGGGCCAGGTGTAGAATAAGATTGTTCCAAATAGACACACAGACTAATAGAACAGAAGTGGCAAGGAGCCAAAAACATGCAATGGAGAAAGGAAATCATCTGGGAAAACTGGAAAGCCACATACAAAAGAATGGACCTAGATTGCTGACACCATACACAAAAATTAACTCAACATGAATTAAAGGCTTAAATATAAGAACTGACACAATGGAATGCATAGAACATATAGGTACTAAACGTATGGATCTTGGTCTCAGAGGGTTTTTTGTGAACTTGACCCCAAAGGCCAGAGAAGTAAAAGCAAAAATATATGAATGGGGTTCCATCAAACTAAAAAGCTTCTGCACAGCAAAAGAAACCATCAACAAAACAAAAAGGCAACCAACCAAATAGGAAACGATATTTGTAATGATATCTCCAATAAGGGACTAAGATGTATTAAAAAAATGCATACAGCTTTTTCATAACAGGTTTGCCACCAAAACACAGGTGTTGTGAAAACCACCATTAACTCAAACCCAAGATGGGAAAGGGAAAGACTCACATCAACATTGTCATCATTGGACACATAGATTCTGGCAAGTCTACCACTACTGGCCATCTGATCTACAAATGTGGTGGCATCGACAAAAGAACCATCGAGAAATTTGAGAAGGAGGCTGCTGAGATGGGGAAGGGCTCTTTCAAGTATGCCTGGGTCTTGGATAAACTGCAAGCTGAACGGGAGCGCGGTATCACCATTGAGATCTCTCTGTGGAAATTTGAGACCAGCAAGTATTATGTGACCATCATTGATGCCCCAGGGCACAGAGACTTCATCAAAAACATGATCACAGGCACATCTCAGGCTGACTGTGCTGTCCTGATTGTGGCTGCCGGTGTTGGTGAATTTGAAGCAGGTATCTCCAAGAACGGGCAGACCCGTGAGCGCCCTTCTGGCCTACACACTGGGTGTGAAACAGCTGATTGTTGGTGTTAACAAAATGGATTCCACTGAGCCACCCTACGGCCAGAAAAGATACGGAGAAATTGTTAAAGAAGTCAGCACCTACATTAAGAAAATTGGCTACAACACTGACACAGTTGCATTTGTGCCAATATCTGGTTGGAATGGTGACAACATGCTGGAGCCAAGTGCTAACATGCCTTGGTTCAAGGGATGGAAGGTCACCCGTAAGGATGGCAATGCCAGAGGAACCACACTGCTTGAAACTCTGGATTGCATCCTGCCACCAACTCGTCCAACTGACAACCCTCTGCGTCTGTCCCTCCAGGATGTCTACAGGATTGGTGGTATGGGTCCTGTCCCTGGGGGCCGAGTGGAGACTGGTGTTCTCACGCTTGGCATGGTGGTCACCTTTGCTCCAGTCAACGTTACACTGAAGTAAAGTCTGCTGAAATGCACCATGAAGCTTTGAGTGAAGTTCCTCCTGGGGACAACGTGGGCTTCAATGTCAAGAACGTGTCTGTCAAAGATGTTCGCCGTGGCCATGTGGCTGGTGACAGCAAAAATGACCCATCAGGGGGAGCAGCTGGCTTCACAGCTCAGGTGATCATCCTGAGCCACCCAGGCCAGACCAGTGCTGGCTATGCACCTGTGCTGGATGGTCACACAGCTCACATCGCTTGCAAATTTGCTGAGCTGAGGGAGAAGATGGATTGTCATTCTGGGGAAAAGCTGGAAGATGGCCTTAAGTTTTGAAATCTGGTGAGGCTGCCATTGTTGACATGACTCCTGGCAAGCTCATGTGTTTTGAGAGCTTCTCTGACTACCCTCCTCTGGGCTGTTCCGCTGTTTGTGATATGAGACAGGCAGTTGCTGTGGGTGTCATCAAAGCAGTGGACGAAAAGGCAGCTGGAGCTGGCAAAGTCACCAGGTCTGACCAGAAAGCTCAGAAGCTAAGTGAATATTATCTCCAGCACTTGCCACCCCAGTCTCAATCAGTGGTGGAAGAACCGTCTCAGAACTGTGTATCTCAATTGGCATTTAAGTTTAATAGTAAAAGACTGGTTAATGATTACAATGCATCGTAAAACCTTCAGAAGGAAAGGAGAATGTTTTGTGGACCATTTGGTTCTTTTGTGTGTGTGGCAGTTTTTAAGTTATTAGTTTCTTAAATCAGTACTTTTTAATGGAAACAACATGACCAAAAATCTGTCACAGAGTTTTGAGACCCATTAAAATAACAAAGCTTAATGAGAAAAAAACACACACAAACAAATGCATACAACTCAACAAAAACAAACAATCGAATTAAAAAAAGGGCAGAGGACCTGAATAGACACTTTCCCCAAGAAGACATATAGATGGCCAACCGATAAATGAAAAGATGCTCACCTTCACTAGTTATAAGGGAAATGCAAATCAAAAGCACAAGGAGCTCATACCTGTTAGAGGGGCTATCATCAAGAAGATGAGAAATATGTTGGAGAGAATGTGGAGAAAAAGGAACCCTTGTCCACTGCTAAGGGGAATGTAAGTTGATGCAGCCTCTATGGAACACACTATGGAGGTTCCTCAAAAAATTAAGAAAAGAGCTATCACATGACCCAGCAATCCCTCATCTGGGTATCTACCACCAGAATTTGAAAACATTTATTCCCAAAGATGTATGCACCCCCGTGTTCACTGCAGCATTATCCACAGTGGCCAAGGCATGGAAACAACTAAAGTGCCCTTCCATGGAGGACCGGATAAAGATGTGGCACATATGTGCAATGAAATACTGCTGTTGTGGCAGCATGAATGGGTCTTGAGAGTATCGTGCTAAGTGAAATAAGTCAGGTGGAAAAGGACAAGAACCACATGATTTCACTCATGTGGGATATAAAACAGCAATGAATGAACAAACTTATGGGAACAGACAACAGTGTGGTGGTTCCCAGTTGGGTAGGAGGGAGAAGTGGGGAAGGATGAAGAGGGTAAAGGGGGAAAGCATATGGAATGGAATGTAAATATACTTTGGGGCAGGGTGAGCATACATGCAATATACAGGTGATATATTATGGAATTTTACATCTAAAAATGTTATTAACCAATGTTACCCTAATAAACTTAATTTTTAAAAAAGATTGTTTCATTAACTCTTTAGTCTGAATGACCTTTATCCAGGTTAATGATAACGTCTATCTATGGTAACTATCCTGGTAGAATGAGGTTGATTTACAATTTATGAAGCACTTCCACTTAGAATCTAGATCTAAATAAGATTCCAGAAGGCCTGACAAAATGTAAGAGTCCTTTGGACAGGTCTCTTTTTTTCAACCCCACCTGCCCCTCCGTGTATTGGGTTGCCTGGTGCTTATGGAAGTGTCATTGCTCATACCCCAGGGGGCTTCTCTGTCACCTTCCATATCAAGGTCTTGCATGACCTATCCAGCACAACTTAAGGCACAATTAGATGCTCAGCAAATATTCACTTAATGATTAAAACAGACTGAGCCCAAGAATGACAGTTGTAATCAAAAGATGTGTATCCTTGAGTTCCATATCTGGTAGTTTATTGTGTGTGCCCTCAGGCAGGGTGTGGAGTTGTTCCCCTTATGGCCAAAGTGGGGACAGTGATCTCCACCTCTGGGCTGTGAAAGGGGTTTTAAGGCACTGGGCATGGACCAGGCATGCAGTCAGTAATGATCCCATGTTGTCAAGGTCACTGGACAGGTTCAAGGTCCTCAGCTCCTTATTGCCCTTCTCCACAGCCGTCTAAAACTATGCTCTGCTTAGAGGGGTCACCAACCAGCCTTTTGCCCTCTAATCCTAAACAGTGATGGCTGCAAGTGAAGGTTTGAAAACGCAGAACTTCCCTCTGCACCTGGCCTAGACCCCCACTCTTTCAGAAATGCCCCCAGCCTTCCTGAGAACAACATATTCTCAAGCTTGGCAGCCTCTTTCTGTTTCCATAAGAGATGTAATTTCCCCTTTATAAAGGGATCAGGTGAAGGGCTGACTGAGAAGGGGGTGTGACCTGGATGTCACTCACTTGTCCAGGATGCAAGGTGGTTTCTTAAATAATCCCGTTCACAGAACTGAGCTGAACGGGAAGGAGAAGACCTGGGCGCCAGGTTTCTTGGGAAAGTAAGTCCAGAAGCCACCAGTGGTGCAACTTCTAGGTGGGATTTGGCTGCTGTGAAGGGGAAGCAAAAAAGGCCCAGACTGGAAAGAAATATACCGAGGTAAGAAACTCCAATGGGCAGCACGGATCTGGATTGATTTCTCCTGCTTTGGGGTGGTGGGAGGATTGGACCACGAGGGCCTGGCTGAAGGCAAGTGGGGTTTGAGACTTTCTTCTTATTGACATTGCAAAACAAATTACATCACACACACAAGTTCAGTTTAAAAAATTCTACAGTGGCCCAATTATTTCTGGCTAAATTGGAGTAGGATAAAATGCCTGCTGGTCACCTAGAATTTGTTTTGATGAAGCTTGAGCTCCATCTAAGCCTTTGAGTTGCAAAGTAAATCCCCAATATGTAAGTTTTAAAAAATATATATTTTAATTGATTTCAGAGAGGAAGGGAGAGGGAGAGAGGGATAAAAACATCAATGATGAGAATCACTGATTGGCTGCCTCCTGCACACCCCCCACTGGGGATTGAGCCTGCAACCTGGGCATGTACCCTGACAAAGAACTGAACCGTGACCTCCTGGTTCATAGGTCGACACTCAACCACTGAGCCACACCAGCTGGGTGTCAGTTCTGTATTAGATTTTTTGAAGGTAGGCCATGGGTAATTTTCCCACTGTAGTTTTTAAAGAACTGATAGTTAGGATTGTGAAGCATGCTTCCCCATGTTATTTCCTATTTTCCTGAATTGGTCTGATCATCCATCCATCCATCCATCCATGCTCTTCCTAGGTTAGAAGGGATTTAGAATGACGTAGGGAGCCAAACAATAGAAGATACCAACTCAGTTTCCCCAACATTTTATTTCAAAATTGAGCTGATAAATTCTGTCTCTCGGGAACGTGCCTCATCTCCATCTGTCTGAGACATTTTATCTTCCTCTTTATGAAAAGATCTCTTTATGAAACTTTTGGCTGAAACTTTAGAAAATACTAAGCGAATACTTTCCATGCCTGCTAAGTCAGTGTTTGAGTGTCCTCTGAATGATCAGGAATGTAAGCCCCTTTCCAATGCACAGATATAAAAGCCCAAATCCTGACAATCCATCTGCACCCTCCACCAACCCACCAACATGCCCCCCTGCCCCCCGGAAGGAATCCTGTTGTTGAAGACCCTGCATAGCCTCATAGGCAGGGACAGAGCTTTCTCTGTGACTGGTAACTTGTTTCTTCCATCCCTTGGCAGCCTCACCTGACATTGGGAACCCATCAACCTAGACCATCTTCAAGGGCTGGGCATTAGAAAGATGGATGTTACAACTGCTGACACTGAACACTGTGTCAGAGGCTGGGCAAGGGCCAGGTTTGCTCCTCAAGTAGAGTTTGAGTGAGTCACACATCGCTGCCACCCTTTTCTGCACCCCACCTCACCCCCACATCAAGGAGGTCATTCCAAACGGAGGTGGGGAAGGTTTTTCTTTCTCTAAAATATGCTAATTATACATGTAAAACGATATGGAACAATAGAGGTATTTTTAGTGTGAAGTCATCCATTGTGTAGGAGTGCCTTCACAAGGAAGCTAGGCGACTGGTTTGGGTGAAGATCAGTGTTACATTGTGGTTGGAGTGGTTTCGAGGTCGTATTTTCCAACAGGCACATAGCACCTGGGAGGGTTTCTTAATACCCTCCCAGTTTACCCTTGAAATAAGAGCAACCTATTTCAGAAAACAAGTAACTGGTGGTTACTTTTAGGTGGTTTTTCATTTGAGCCCAAGTGTTCTCATGTTCGCAGAATATTAGCGATGAATGCTTTTGGAGCAATATACGTTTGCTAACTACGTAGATAAGAACTAATGCTGAGTGTATTTGATTTATAGTTATAGGGAAGTTTTAGAAGCTTAGTTGATACCTTCATTCGGAGATGAGAAACGATAGGAACAGCCGTGAGTGCTTATGTTGCGGTGGGCACTGTGCCATGTTATACAAACATCGTCTCATTTAGTCCTCATTTCAGACTTGAGGCAGTTTGTCAGTTAAGAATTGCACACAACTGACGGTCAGAGGGCAGTGTTTATAATTCATCACAGCCAGTTGGTCACAGCTGTCCGTGTTCCTCCCACAGCTTCACTTGACCAGCCTAAAAAAATTTTTGCGCACAATTGCAAGTAAGAGCGACCAGAAATAACAGGGTCTTAGAGAGAGAGAGCTTTCTTTTCTTTCCCACGTAGAAGGTAGAAGCCGTCGGGAGGTAAGTAGACCAAGGCGTGGGAGAGCCCGCCTCGCCAGGTCCCAGGCTCGTTCTCACTACGCTCTGCCCCATTAGCCCGCGTTTCCACCTGTCCATCCTCACGTTCGTATCAGGACCAGAGACGCCTGCTGAGGCATCAGCCATCAGGTCTCCAGGGGCTGGAAAAAGGCAGCAGGAGGAGGGAGAGGGCGAGGGGGGTGAATAGGGCTTCCTCAGAAGTGCCGCCCCTCCAACAACCACCTGCCACTCAGTGGCCACCCATCCACCAGGTATAAGGAAGACTTGTTACTGGAAGGCCGCAGGCTGTTTCTCCCGTAAGAAGCTGGGACTATTTTTATTTCCAGGCGAAGAAATGGAAAGAGAAATGGAACCAGTTTAATCTGTCTCACCGTGGCTGCTGCTTTCCTGCCTCCCTCTCTCCTCCAATCCTTCTCTCCCTCTCTCTTTCCTTCCCTCCTTTCTTTCTTCCCTTCCTCTTCCCCCGCCCTCCCTCTGTCTTTTCTGTGTTTGCTAATTTAGCAGTTATAGAATGATAACTAAAGGTTTTTGTTACTGTAATTGTCAGTTACTACAGAAAGTGAACAGTCTTCCAGTTTTGTTTATAATTTATATATCCTCTTGTGAATTGCCTGTTCATATAATTTGGCCATTAATTTATTAGGATCTTATTTTTTTTTGTAATTTATGGTTTATATCTACCACAAACATTTTTTAAAAAAATATTTATCTCAAAGCGGAAGTGAGAGGGAGAGAGAAATAGAAACAATGATGAGAATCATTGATTGGCTGCCTCTTACATGCCCCCTACTGGGGATCGAGCTCACAACCCGGGTATGTGCCCTGACCGGGAATCCAACTTGATCTCCTGGTTCAACCATTGAGGCACACTGGCTGACTACTACAAACATTTACTGGAGAAAAGAATAAA
>NW_006300374.1:2781353-2782539 GCF_000327345.1 Myotis davidii
GTGATGGAATATGCACTGGAACCTGTTTAATGTTGTTAACCAGTGTCAGACCAATAAATTCAATAAAAAATGAAACTGAAATAGAGAACAAACAACAAAATCCTGTCATTCTCAGGAGAATTTGAGGTCTTGCTTCCCGGCAATTGCCAGTTTGCGCTCAAATAAACTCATAAAAATGCTTTCCAGGTTTGGATACTTCTTACATAGACGACTATTAAAACTTTTATAAGTTTGTTTGTGTATTGCCTAATATCATCTCCTAATATTTGTAGCAAACCTGTTTACTTTTGGAAACTTCTCAGTATAAAATAATTGACTTTGTGATTTGGCGTGTGGATGTGTGTGTGTGTGTGTGTGTGTGTATCTGAAATCACAACTGTAAATCTCCCTTTACGGGATCAGCTTTATTTTATTTTTATTGTTTTTTATGGGATCAGCTTTAATTAAGAGAACCTTAATGCCATTATCTTGGATGTAACGCCTTTGCCAGGCCATCTGAGAGAAATCACTTCTCGTTGCTGATAAGAGAAGTAAGTAGACTATTTAGGACCCATGGGACCACCTAATCAGGTTAAAACACACCTCCAATTAAAGCTTGTTCTGCTCAATAGTAAGTAGCAGATTTCCTGGGTTTCTTTTCTTGCCGCTTAATACAAAGAGCAAGGAGACTTACTGCACATTGTCTTATTACTCAAACGTCAGCCTTCATGAATGTTAAAATTGTAAAATGTGTTTACATTGCTATGAGAAGTCATAAAACTTGGCTGGTAGAAGACTTATATGTTGAGTGAAGACTGAACTTACTGTTGAGCATTTAGTTGTCACTGAACTTAAGATGAACTTACTGGGATTAAAAAAGGTATTTTCCTACCCAACTCCATTGTTTCATTCTTTAACACTATAAATGGCAAGAGTCCCTTTTGGTTTTTAAGTCTGCTGCCATGATTTAAATGACTATTTTCATTTAAGTACTTCCATCACACATCATCTGTACACTCGTGTTTTTCTTTGTTTGTTTTTAAGTCTGCTGCCATGATTTAAATGACTATTATATTATTATATAATTTGTGTACAATAATATTCACCATTTCTAGTGTATAATTTAATGATTTTTAGTACAGCCACAAGGTATCACCACTATTTAATCCTCACCGCATGGTCTTGTTTTCATATTTTGAATGCAGGA
>NW_006300374.1:2782711-2784532 GCF_000327345.1 Myotis davidii
TAAAATAAATGACTCTGTGATTTGGCCTCTGAATGTGTGTGTGTGTGTGTGTGTGTGTGTGTGTGTATCTGAAATCACAACTGTAAATCTCCCTTTACGGGATCAGCTTTATTTTATTTTTATTGTTTTTTATGGGATCAGCTTTAATTAAGAGAACCTTAATGCCATTATCTTGGATGTAACGCCTTTGCCAGGCCATCTGAGAGAAATCACTTCTCGTTGCTGATAAGAGAAGTAAGTAGACTATTTAGGACCCATGGGACCACCTAATCAGGTTAAAACACACCTCCAATTAAAGCTTGTTCTGCTCAATAGTAAGTAGCAGATTTCCTGGGTTTCTTTTCTTGCCGCTTAATACAAAGAGCAAGGAGACTTACTGCACATTGTCTTATTACTCAAACGTCAGCCTTCATGAATGTTAAAATTGTAAAACGTGTTTACATTGCTATGAGAAGTCATAAACTTGGCTGGTAGAAGAGTTATATGTTGAGTGAAGACTGAACTTGCTGTTGAGCATTTAGTTGTCACTGAACCTAAGATGAACTTACTGGGATTAAAAAAGGTATTTTCCTACCCAACTCCATTGTTTCATTCTTTAACACTATAAATGGCAAGAGTCCCTTTTGGTTTTTAAGTCTGCTGCCATGATTTAAATGACTATTTTCAGAGAAAAAAAATTATATAATTTGTATACAATAATATTCACCATTTATAGTGTATAATTTAATGATTTTTAATACAGCCACAAGGTATCACCACTATTTAATCCTCACCGCATGGTCTTGTTTTCATATTTTGATTGCAGGAATCTGTGGTTCATCTTCCCATCTTTGGAAACATGATATGCAGTCAGTCCATGTTTAATGTGTACTAAGGGTCTCTTTATAACCAAAGAGGCCCTCAGTCCACAGGATTTAAATGTTACAGATAAAGAACACCCTCCAGGTGGGCTCTCCCACCCTGAAGCACGTGCCCATGCCTTCTCCTTCCCCCCTCCTTCCCCCCTCCTTCGCCCTTAGGCACATAACTCTAAACCAGTGGTCCTCAACCTATTTTCGTTGCTACTTCATAACTGTAATGCTGATACTGTTATGAATCGTAATGTAAATATCTGATATGCAGGATGGTCTTAGGCGACCCCTGTGAAAGGGTCCTTCGACTGCCAAAGGGGTTGCGACCCCCAGGTTGAGAACCGCTGCTCTAAATTCTAAGAGACCCCCAGAGACGTGCAACCAGGGGAGCCATGAGCAGCAGCAGCTTGTCCCAGGCTCACCCCCTGAACCTGCCCCTAGGCCCCTTTTCTCTGACTCCCCATGAGCCAGAGCAGCCCCTCCTGGGCTCTCTGTCCTCAGCCCTTCCTGTTGCACTGTTCCCGCTTTAATAAATGTACACCCCCCCCAAAAAAAGCACACCCCTCCAAAGGATGTTGGGACAAGGTCTGGAAGGAAACAAGGGTAGTTTCTAGAACAGTCTGTCTTCATGTCTTTTGGGCTTCCAGATGGGCTGAGAGACCAATTATGTTTACTTTCCCCGCTCTGTGAAATAATAACTTTTCATGCTTTTCATGGCGTCTCTTGGGAAGGGGATTTCCAGGACTTCTTTCTGAGCATTATTGATCTATCTGTCACTGTGACAGCGTTTTAAGAAAACAAAGGATGTCTACCCTGCGGTATAGTTGCTTTTATGTGTGTCTGCGGGGCCCCCAGACTCCTCAGGGCGCAGAGCATGTCCGACGCTCCCAGGTCCCCACAGGGGCCCACGGGACACATGCAGTGCTGGTTCTTGCCAACAGTAAGGACTTGATGGGCTGCCTGCGTCCCG
>NW_006300374.1:2784731-2786165 GCF_000327345.1 Myotis davidii
AATATTAAAAAACAAACAAAGAAAAACATGAGTGTACAGATGATGTGTGATGGAATATGCACTGGAACCTGTTTAATGTTGTTAACCAGTGTCAGACCAATAAATTCAATAAAAAATGAAACTGAAATAGAGAACAAACAAACAACAAAATCCTGTCATTCTCAGGAGAATTTGAGGTCTTGCTTCCCGGCAATTGCCAGTTTGCGCTCAAATAAACTCATAAAAATGCTTTCCAGGTTTGGATACTTCTTACATAGACAACTATTAAAACTTTTAAAAGTTTGTTTGTGTATTGCCTAATATCATCTCCTAATATTTGTAGCAAACCTGTTTACTTTTGGAAACTTCTCAGTATAAAATAATTGACTTTGTGATTTGGCCTCTGGATGTGTGTGTGTGTGTGTGTGTGTGTATCTGAAATCACAACTGTAAATCTCCCTTTACGGGATCAGCTTTATTTTATTTTTATTGTTTTTTATGCGATCAGCTTTAATTAAGAGAACCTTAATGCCATTATCTTGGATGTAACGCCTTTGCCAGGCCATCTGAGAGAAATCACTTCTCGTTGCTGATAAGAGAAGTAAGTAGACTATTTAGGACCCATGGGACCACCTAATCAGGTTAAAACACACCTCCAATTAAAGCTTGTTCTGCTCAATAGTAAGTAGCAGATTTCCTGGGTTTCTTTTCTTGCCGCTTAATACAAAGAGCAAGGAGACTTACTGCACATTGTCTTATTACTCAAACGTCAGCCTTCATGAATGTTAAAATTGTAAAACGTGTTTACATTGCTATGAGAAGTCATAAACTTGGCTGGTAGAAGAGTTATATGTTGAGTGAAGACTGAACTTGCTGTTGAGCATTTAGTTGTCACTGAACCTAAGATGAACTTACTGGGATTAAAAAAGGTATTTTCCTACCCAACTCCATTGTTTCATTCTTTAACACTATAAATGGCAAGAGTCCCTTTTGGTTTTTAAGTCTGCTGCCATGATTTAAATGACTATTTTCAGAGAAAAAAAATTATATAATTTGTATACAATAATATTCACCATTTATAGTGTATAATTTAATGATTTTTAATACAGCCACAAGGTATCACCACTATTTAATCCTCACCGCATGGTCTTGTTTTCATATTTTGATTGCAGGAATCTGTGGTTCATCTTCCCATCTTTGGAAACATGATATGCAGTCAGTCCATGTTTAATGTGTACTAAGGGTCTCTTTATAACCAAAGAGGCCCTCAGTCCACAGGATTTAAATGTTACAGATAAAGAACACCCTCCAGGTGGGCTCTCCCACCCTGAAGCACGTGCCCATGCCTTCTCCTTCCCCCCTCCTTCCCCCCTCCTTCGCCCTTAGGCACATAACTCTAAACCAGTGGTTCTCAACCTTCTGGCCCTTTAAATACCGTTCCTCCTGTTGTGACCC
>NW_006300374.1:2788807-2792023 GCF_000327345.1 Myotis davidii
TCGATCAGCTGCCTCCTGCACACCCCCCACTGGGGATGTGCCCGCAACCAAGGTACATGCCCCGGAATTGAACCTGGGACCCTTCAGTCCGAAGGCTGATGCTCTATCCACTGAGCCAAACCAGTTAAGGCTAAACGACTGTATCTTAAAGTCATTTGGAAAATATTTTACTAACTTGCTCCTCAGCTTTCTTTGGTTTATTTTTCTTTTGGTTTGGGGGATTAAGAATCCTCTTTCAGGATTAAATACGGAAAGGGGGAATGAAAAGAAGGGCTGCATGGCTTTCTGTCAGTAACAAGTAAGAATAATACACAAGAACGCGCACTGTGACATACGGTTACACTGTGTAGACAGGACCCATGGGAATGGAAAGGCCTGGCATGGAGGTTACTTCTCTGTAGTGCAGCCCACTCCACTCCCACTCAGAGGCTACTGGTCAGATTGTCCAGAGCTCACCTGGCCCCACGCAGGGCGGATGGCCAGCCACTGGGGCCCAATGATCTCATGTGGCCGTTTAACCTCTCTGTGTTTCAGATGCATTAATATGTAAGACCCACTTCACAGGTTTTCTGTGAAGATTGAAGAAAAACACGTACTCAGCTACAGCTCTTTCCGTGTCCCTCTCCTGGTTCCATCAGGGAAGCCGTGTGGGAAATCAGAACCATTAGAAGATGCCAACCAAGCGGGCGGAGCCGGTCACCGTCCTCAGCCTTCGGAGGTTGAGCCTGGGAGCCCCAGAGCCACAGCCGAAAGGTCAGGTGATCCAGAAGTCTCTGCCCTCAACCTGCTGCTTAATTCCACCCCCTCCTCCCCCCGGATTTACTAGTTTTTATAACAGGAATTGGTTTCCCAACATCCTCTGGGGTGAGCAATAGTCCACACACATTTCCTACCCACACAGGCTGTTCTTTTCACTTTGCTTTTCCTCGTTAGAGCCCAAGACTTTCACCGTGGAAGATGCTGTGGAGACCATCGGATTCGGGCGCTTCCACATTGCCCTGTTCCTCATCATGGGCAGCACTGGGGTGAGTGCGGCTTCCTTGTGGGACACAGAGCCTTGCACGGACCTCAGTGCAGGGCGGTCCACTTGGGTGGATGTGAGGGGGGCAGGGAGTTTGTGAGGCGAACATGTCCCCAACAATTCATTTCCCCCTGATCCCCACTTGATACCCTTTTCCCTTTTAATGATGCCATTTTCACCCCTTCCTCCAGGTACAAAACCTCAGAACTACCTGTGACTTTCTTCTTCATCATTCTGAGCTGTACTTCCATCCTCTATTTCTATTTACTCTATCAATTCTTTCCCAGCATCCACTTCATTTCCCTGGGAGATACACTCACCCCGTACTGGATAGCAAGATATGGACAGAGGATGATAATTAACCTTTCTGTTGAAAGGAGTATTTAGGCCTTAGCCGGTGTGCTCAGTGGTTAGAGTGTCGACCCACACACGGAAGGATCTTGGTTTTGATTCCTGGTCAAGGGCCGGTGTGCTCAGTGGTTAGAGTGTCGACCCACACATGGAAGGATCTCGGGTTTGATTCCTGGTCAAGGGCATGTACCTGGGTTGCAAGTTCATCCCTGGCCCCAGTCAGGATGTATGTGGAAGGCAATCCATCAATGTTTCTCTCTCACATCTCTCTCTCTCTCTCTCTCTCTCTCTCTCCCTCTCTCTCTTTCTTTCTCTCTCTCTTCCTTCCACTGTCTCTAAAAATCAATTGAGAAAAGTATCCTCAGGTGAGGGTTAACAAAAAAAAAAAGAAAAGAAAGGAATATTTAGCAGCACGTCTTACACTGTTTTCTAAGTAGACGTTCTTTCCTGATGATGAACTCATATTGTTTGCACTTGTTCCTTTATTGTTGTTTGGCTTTCATGACCTTGTCTCCCCATCCCAACTTCTTGAGAAAGGGACTATTTTAAAAATCCATTTGCCAGGGGCATGTCCTGAGACCTCCACGAGGATGAGTATAAAACAACAAAGCTAGGTCGAAGTGGATGGCGGGGTGAGCCACTAGCTACGTGACTGGCCTCCGCACAACACCCTCAGATACAGTGCAGATGCATGCGTCCCCAACATCACAAGTAAATATGAGCGATAAATCCGGGGACATTTCAAAATGTTCAGGTCGTGCTAAGGGGGTACGAAATAGGTGCTCCCTAAATGGGGGCGGGGAGGGAAGAGAAGGACTAAAGGGGTGGAAGGCAGGCGTGGGGAGAAGTGGTGACAGGCTGGCACTCAGACACAGCATTTTTCCTCCTTTTTCTTAAGATTGCCGAGGCCATGGAGATCATGCTAATAGCGGTTGTGTCTCCCGTCATCCGCTGTGAATGGCAGCTGGAGAATTGGCAGGTGGCGTTAGTGACCACGGTGAGTGACCTGCTTCCTGAGCTGCGAACGAGCCACCTGGAGACCAGGGCCACGCCCCTTCCCCATCCCACAGGGCGAGACTCAAAGGGTACCCCACCCCTAGTCTGTTGGCTTTCAAAGCTGATGCGTCTGCAGGCTCCAACCAGCATTTGAGGCCTTTCCGTTTCCCCACCCTGGAGAGCATAACTTTGTATTGCTTCTTTTCCAGCTCCTAACAAAAGCCCCAAAGAGATAAATGCAAATCAGAGACAGTAACTCTTCAGCCGTGGCTTAGAGATGCTTTAGCTATCAGTTCAGGACACTAAGAGGCTACTTAGCGTGACCACAGTGACTTAACCAATCACCAAGTTGAATTGTTTGTGTTATACACTCAACTTTTCTCCACGACCATATCAGTAGCTTTATGAGTTTCACACCAAATACTGCTGCAAAGTGGAGCTAAGTTTGCTGTAAAACTACACGTATTACGCTGGCAGTAGCTTCATCCATCTCATGTTTACCATGTCTCTTTTTTCTTTTTAAATATATTTTATTTATGTTTTACAGAGAGGAAGGGAGAGAGATAGAGAGTTAGAAACATCGATGAGAGAGAAACATCCATCAGCTGCCTCCTGCACATCTCCCACTGGGGATGTGCCCGCAATCCAGGTACATGCCCTTGACCGGAATCGAACCCGGGACCTTTCAGTATGCAGGCCGACGCTCTATCCACTGAGCCAAACTGGTTTTGGCTACCATGTCTCTTGATTGCATCACATTCCCATAAGGTTAACTTAATCTTGTGTCGTTTGTACAGTAACAGGCTGTAATCCAGTGGTTCTCAACCTTGGCTGCACATTAGAATCAC
>NW_006300374.1:2792125-2805021 GCF_000327345.1 Myotis davidii
GAATTTCCGGAGGATGAGGCCCAGAAATCAGGATTTTAAAAAGATTCCCAGGTGATTCTAATGTGCAGCCAAGGTCGAGAACCACTGCTGTAGAGGCTTGCAGCCTAGGAACAATAGGCTATACCCGTGGTCGGCAAACCACGGCCCCTTGAGTGTGGCTCTTCCACAAAATACCACGTGCGGGCGCGCACGTACAGTGCGATTGAAACTTCATGGCCACATTCAAGGGGCCAAAGAGCCGCATGTGGCTCGCGAGCCACCGTTTGCCGACCACTGGGCTATACCATAGAGCCCAGCTGTGTTAGGCATACCATCGGGATTTATGTGAGCGCACTCTATGATGTCAGCATGATGACGAAATCACCAGACAATGCATTTCTCAGAGTATACTCATCGCTAAGCGGTGCATGGCTGTAGGAACTTAATTTCAGGGGAACCCAAAATTTGGGATTCACCAGCTGATAGAATATATTTCTTAAATGCAGCGACTGACATTAGAACATATGTGTATTTGGCAAGTAAGGTCATTAAAAGAAGAAGAGAAAGAGGCAGAAAAGCTTGCCATCGACAACCACCATGTTTCAAAAACAGAAGGGCACGTTATTTTTTGCCAACAATCAGAAATAAAATCATTCCAGGATAAAAGAGCCCTTTATATTGACTGCATCTAGATTTATGCAAAGTATATCCCCGTGTCCTGTTTGTACCATTTTGCAGAGGACTGGTTAGATCGCACTTCGGCCAAGCAGTGTCCCAGGCCTGGCACTTAGAAAACAGCTCCCACCCCCTTCTCTTCCCAGAAAGGACAGTGCGCAGAGGAAATGCATGGCTTTTGTCATTCAAGAATAGATCGATGTTGTTGTTTTCAATGGTTTCCTGTGGAAGAAAAGCGTCCGAGTCTTCCTTAGGAAGAGTAAGGAAGAGAGAGAAAGAGAAAGCAATGCAAGCAGCAGAGAGACACAGATCTTCTTGGGAAAAGTGTTAAAAATGCCAGCTCCCACCTGTCCTTTGGTTACCCTGGAAGCAGCCAGCCAGCAATCTTACTAGAAGGCAAAGCAGTGAAGCTTGGAGCTGCCAAAGGCATAGACATCCGTTTACAACCCAGGCTGAGTTAAAACGCTGGTATTATATCCAGGTTCTTGAGTTTTCTTTAGGGAAAGTCATTGTGAGAACAAGTGAGGAAAGGAGGTAGGTTTGTATTCGATTTGAAGAGTATTTCTAAATGAATGGTTGGTTTGGTGTTTGTTAAAAGTTTATGTTTATCTGTAATACATAAAGGAGACTGCTTCTAGAAGTCTCAACTCTGTGTAGAACTGGAGCATGAATGGAGTTTTTTTTTTAAGTTATTAATATGGAAATTCACAATTACACATCTGAGTTGAGTAGAGCCAAGGAAATCAACTTGGTTGGGAGGGAAAGCAGTTACCTGTTCTTCCCACCCGTTTCCACCTGGTGGCAGTGTTTCCAGGTGTGCGATCTGCCATGGAGAAGCATCAGCCTCAAAGCCCTGAACAGGTTCAACAGGAGTCAGGGCAGATCTTCGTGAAAACCTGTTCTTCACTCTGCCCGTGCATAGTTCTAGTCTACCTGGAATTGAGGTGGATGCACGCTTAATGCATTGAATTAGCAGGTCATCACACCTCTGCTTCGAGAATAATTTTTTCTCCCCCCGCGCCCCCCCGCCAGATGGTGTTTTTTGGCTACATGGTCTTCAGCATCCTCTTTGGCCTCCTGGCTGACAGATATGGCCGCTGGAAGGTAGGTTGGCCTTGAAAGGTGATTTGAAATTTTCTTCTGTGTGTTGTTTTGTGGCCATGTCACCACTGCTTCTCTTTAGCGGACATTTCTCCTCAATACCCAAGATAGAAAGTGCAGAAATGCCCTCCTCTGACATCACTTGCCTGAATTCCAGGCCTATCTTCTCACTTGCTCATCTTTCCTGAGGCATCTGGCCCTGTACTAGGTCCCTATGGACCAGGTAGGGAGCTGGTGGATGTGCATAGGGAGAACATGTTAGAATGTGGAATCTGCACAGAGAAACGTAGCAGCTTCACGTTAGTTAACTTTGAAACTGAGCCACTTACTTATGGTCACACACGTACTGGATTGAACATCAAGACAGATCTATGTCTTCTGATTACAGACCCAGGTCTCTCTTCTTTTCTTGTCGGTTTTCTCATGGGGGATGCCTCTCAGAGCATAAACTCAAAGGGAGACGCCCCAAAGCAAAGCAGTAACAGACGTGGCTGTATGCTTGGAAGTACACAAAACAAATGTCATCAACTCTTACAATTTATATGAAAACACAAGTGTCTCGGGGGCTCTCTCTAAGGAGAATACCCGTGGCTTTCCGCACCCCCTGCCCCAGGCGCATTTTCCTTGCCTCTTTTTCCTAAACTCAAGGGCCCTCCTTTGGCCTCTGTAACTTGTTCCCTGAGCCCATGCAGCCCAGCTGGCTCACTTCTTCTACCTCTGTGACTTTCTAAATAATTTTTTTTTGTTTTTGAAACACACAGACACAACAACAACAACACAACCCCCCACCAATATCTCAAAAAAAAAAATGTAAAGAGCATAGAAAGGCATTTACAAAAGAAGTACAAATGGTTAAGAAACCTTGAAAAGCATTCAGTCACAGGAGTTATCAAAAGCAAAATTACGTAGTGTCAATGAAAAGAAAAGTGAATCTCTATAAACCTGAGAAAGAGTATTATTGGGGCCTTATTGAGGGCTATAGCCAAGAGCAAGCTTCAAGAAGCCTGAAACTGCTCCACATTTGGAGAAGTGAGTGGTGCTCGTAGAGGCAGAAAAGTAGGCAAAAGTACATCTGGCACCTCAGGAGTTCCAATTAGGGTGCGTACACCTCAGTATTTGACAGTTTTACATCAAATGGAAGGAATGCATCAGGAAGATAAGGTTGGGTCATCGTGGTGCCCCTGGAAAGAACGTATAGGAAAGATAAGGTTGGGTCTGGAAACCATTAAACTGCCTCGGAACTGTTTGAGATGCATTTTTATGTGGATATTGAAAGAACAGTTTTCTGTAATCATTGGCCTTTAATTTTTGAAGTTCTGCAGAAGGTGTGGAGGCTGGCCCCCATGGTGTGTGCCTTCGCGAGGAATTTAAGGAGGCTCATGGTTCTCTCCTGGGTACTGATTTAGACAGTACTTCATAAGCGCCCATCTATATCCTCAAAAGCCAGATATAATTTTTTTCTATCTAGTCTGTTTCAAACATCAAATTCAGAAGGGATTTTTCTCTAAGAAACCTGCACGTGTATGGCTACCCTCACATACTATTGGTATAGTTTTTCTGACCATCGGTTTGGCAGATCAGAACCTTGAGAATACCCATCCTCCTCATCTGACAATTGTCAGTCCAGAAATCTAGCCTGTTTGGATCATTGTAGAACTGCAAAGATTTATGCACTTTCATCATCACAGCTCATTTTTATAGAAAATGTGAAACCACTTCAAAATTCAATAACAGGGAAAAGGTTTATGCATTATATTATATGTATTATAGTACATCTTTCCAATGGAATATTTTACAGCCATTAAAAATATGTTTTCTGGCTCTGGCTGGGCAGCTCAGTTGGTTAGAATGTCAACTCAACAAACCAAGGTTGTGGGTTCAATCTCCGGTCAGGGCACATATAAGAACCAACGAAGGAATACATAAATAACTGGAACAACAAATCAATGTTCCTCTCTTTCTCTCAAAATCAATTAAACATTTTTTTAAGACACAGGGAAAATTGAATAAAACCATGTTAAGAGTATTTTCTCTGGGTTGGAGAATTAAGGGTGATTTATTTTAAATAGTTTTTTTTAAAACATATTTTATTGATTTCAGATGGAGAGATAGAAACATCAACGATGAGAGAGAATCATTGATAGGCTGCTGCCTTCATGCTCCACACTGGGGATTGAACCCACAACCCGGGCATGTGCCCTGACCAGGAATCGAACCGTGACTGACTGGTTCATAGGTTGATGCTCAACCACTGAGCCATGCCGGCCAGGCTCTTTTACTTCCATATTTTCTACTATGAACTTGTGTTATTCATACAATTAGAGAAAAAACAAATACCTTAAATTTTCTCCTTATACCCAACTCCCACACAATGCTTTCTGTGCTCCTGACATCCTTTTGAGCAGGGAGGGCACGTTTCTGCATTCTCAATGCAGTTGGGGAATTTCAAAGAGTGGCCTAAACTCAGAATTGTGAATGGGCCCTGGCTGGGTAGCTCAGTTGGTTAGAGCATTGTCCCAATACACCAAGGTTTTGGGTTCGATCTCCAGTCAGGGCACATACAAGAGTCAACCAATAAATGCATCAATAAATGGAACAACAAATCTCCCCCCCCCTTTCTAAAATCAATACGTAAATTTGGAAAATAATTATCAATACATAATTTTGGAAAATAATTATTTAAAACAAAAAGAATTGTGAGTGAAGTAGGGACTCTAATAAATGTGACAAGTCCAGTGAGCAAAAGTAACCTCACAGGGTGATGTGATCATAAATTTATGGTGGGCAGTCATGCTCCCAGCCTGTTACTTCTTTAAGCAAGCCCTGTCCATTGTTCTTGGGCATCCAGGCACACCCCTTGGAAATCCCAGTGCAATCCTCTTTTCCAGATCCCTTGGAGACAGAGGCGAGTCATAGGCACTCTCAACCAGCACAGAACTATCTGGCAATCCAACCCTAGAGATTTCCCGCCTTGCTTTCTCCGACCTCCATGGAATCTTCCTTAGGTTCCCGCCTTATTTCCAACCGCACCGCTGTCATTCCCCTGAGCATTTGAGATCTTGCTCCCCAGCAGCTGTCATCAGTTTGTCTCAAATAAACTCATAAAAATTATCTGCAGAGTCCACGGAATGTCTGGGCTTTCGGACAATAGAATGTCACGGTTGGTATTTGATGATTGGGGGAAATCAGTGAGCTCGCTGTAGGCCAGTCCCTCTGAGGAGCAAACACCTGGATAAAAATTAAAAATACCTTCGCAAGTGAGGGTCCCCCTACCTTCTATGGAGGCAGGTCCCATTAATGGCTTTCTTTTCATTGCTTCAGATTTTGCTCATCTCGTTCCTGTGGGGAGGCTACTTCTCCTTGCTGACCTCTTTCTCGCCCTCGTACATCTGGTTTGTCTTCCTGCGGACGATGGTGGGCTGTGGCGTGTCTGGCCATTCACAAGGGTAAAGACTTCACCTAGAGGACCCCTAGGGATGGATATGGAGATATATCTATCCATATCCATCCACACTGACACAGACACTGTGCTTAATAGAGTAATAACATCAATGAGTTGCAAATGTATCGACTTCACTTGTGCTAATTATTTTTGAACTTTTTGTTTTTAAGTGATGGCATCTTATTTCATTAGTTGCTATTGGCTCGTCAAAACGATGTTTGATGGTCAGGCTAGCAGACTGCTGGATTAAGCGTGTGTTAACTGTTTTGTTCCTAAGGTTGCTCATTTTTTAGACAAATACTATTTAGTTAAGACTAAATGCTCAACAAAGAGTGGCATATGAGGTCAGAAACAAAACTGTCCACCCAAACACAGCCTATGCATTTCTTGAATTTGTTGAGAGAGTTTAGTTTGGCCATAAGCACCTGGGACATTTAGGAATGACCATTTAAAAGTGCCATTGCCCTATAACTTAAGACTTTGTCAAATGAATTTGCAGAGCTGGGTGTGCGGCACTGAAAGATACCCTTGGATGAGTGTGCAGTATTGCGCGCGTGTGTGTGTGTGTGTGTGTGTGTGTGTGTGTGTGTGTGAAAGAGAGAGAGAGAGAGAGAGAGAGGAGAGAGAGAGAGAGAGAGAGAGAGAGAGAGAGAGAGAGGTGATGCTAAATTTTCAGCAATTTGGGAGCCTCCCTTAAATTAACAGGGCCTCTCAGGCTATTCTCTCCTGGGTGCCTGGGAACAGGTGCCCTTAGAATATATTAGGAGACTTCAAAGCACCTAATTGTTACCATAATGTGTTAGGGAAGGAATTGCTCTTCCCCGGGGCATGAGTTAAACACCACTCATGCTTCAGAGCCTGGAAGAGTAAAGTTAGTAGAATTTTAAAGTATCCCTCAAAGGACGCCCAATAAAAGCGCACGTTAAAAACTGAGCCCTTGCTAATAACTACAATAGAGAAGAACAATTAGAAAGCTGATGGGATATGAGTTCATGTATTCTTCTCGTCACAGAATGACGACATACTTACTTAGAAGCTGCGCGTTGACTGTCATTATTAGTCGAGGGAACTACCTGCTCTTGGTTGTATTTTAGTTTCCAAAGTATGTTTTAGAAAAGCAAATCAGACTTGGGAAGACATATTTCCAACATTTCTCTCAGCAAAAGAGATTGGCTAATACCTCTTAAATAGTAAGAGGTAACTGAAAATTCAATAACTTTGACTTCCAATAATGTTGGGCATAAAAGTGTTCATATAGCATCAGGAATAGAAATGTAAAGAAAAGAGCAGTCTTTACATTTAACTTCTTGTTTTCTTATGTGGATCTTAGCTGTATTAATCTAAAAATAAAAAGCCACAGTGACAGGCAACAAGTGCTCATTTGAGCCAAGAAAACAGGAATTCAGGAAGCACCGATCCCAGCAGAAACCCAGGGTTCTGATCGGGAGCTGAAGGGAAAGGGGAGTTATTACGTGACTGGAAGGAAGGCATTTCTATGGCTGCAGATAGGCTACAGAAGGCATTTCTACAGGTGCAGACAAGTTGACACGGTGACGAATTCTGAAGAATGACTTTAATGTCCTGCTTTCCTGTTATCTTTGCAAGCAGTTGTTTGGAACTGCTTCAGGCACAGTCCAAAGGTCATTTTGCCCATTTTTAACATTCCAGAGGTTTGAGAAGTAGGACATGCAAGGTGGTTGTCTGGGATGTCAGCTCCGACTCCATTTTGTCTGTTTTTTTGTTTGTTATCAGAGATGATATTTTTTTCCATTGATTTTTAGAGAGAGTGGGAAGAAAGGAGGGAGGGGGAGAGGGAGAGAGAGAGAGATATGAGAGAAACACAGCTACTGGTTGCACCTTGCATGTGCCTCAATTGGGGCTGACCACGGCAGAATCAAACTTGCAACAACCAACAATCAGGTGTGTGCTCTTGACCAGGACTTGAACTCTCGGTGCTTGGGTGCATGGGCCAGTGCTCTAACCACTGAGCAGCAGAAGCCAGGACTCCAACTCTATTTGGAAGTGGCTTCGTTTGTATTATTTTTCATAGCTGTAACAATTATATTTTGATGTATGATCGTCTAGGAAACTCTTCTGTTTTCCTTCAATGCTTGCACTCACTTATTCTGACAATACTTCACTTCTGACCCCAGCTGTGTGGATTTTCCCACACCAGCAAGTCTCTGGCGCCAGCTGGATGCCCTACAATTCATTCTGACACTAACCAGAGTTCGTGCGGTTCCCACAGATTAAAGGCCCAGTTCCACAAGACCCCCCACTTCGCACAGCACGTGCAAATAGCAGGTCCTCCGCGTACCCACAGCTGCTGGCTGACTTGGCTGTGAACTGGAAGTTCCCGCAAACCCCTTCTCAGGTTTGACAATTTGCTCGAGTGGCTGGCAGAACCCAGGAAAGCAGTTTACTTACTATCGCAAGGGGATTATTTATTACAAAGGCTATTTCATAGGATGCAAATGAACAGCCAGATGAAGACATACCCAGGGCAGGGTCCTGGAGGGCCCCGAGCCCGGGAGCCTCCCTGTGGAGCTGGGTGCGCCACCCTCCCGCACACGGCTGTGCTCAGCAACCCGACAATCTCTGAACGCCGCACTGCAAAGATTTTTATGGAGGCATCACTGTGTCGGCGTGCCTGAGGATGGACCCACTTGGGAGGCAGCACCGAGCATTCCAACTCTCTAATTGTGGCTTAGTCTTTCCAGTGGCCAGCCCTCCTCGCGGAGCCTGAGAGTTCCTCAGCAGAAGAAGCGGCGGCCCTACTGAGGCAGGAAAGTGGAACAGGGAACAAAGGCCCGAGGCTCTCCCTCCCCTTCTCCCTTTGGCTGGAACATCACGGACATGACCTTCACTGACCAACTGTTCCCCCTCCCCCCTCCCCTCTCCCCAATGTCCTGGTTGGGAGAACCAAAAGGAAATCACTATCCAGGGAGGAGAGACAAGAATGAGCCGGGAGACAGTCACCCCACCAGCGTCAGAAGCAGAGGACCACCCTCTCCCCACCTCGCCCACGTTTAATAAGAACCTCCCACCCAGACGCCCCCGGGGTGTCTCATTCTCCAAGGTCACCACTCCCACTTCTCCAGGGAGTACTCTCACTCTAGTAAATGCACTGTGCTTTGCCAAATCTCCGTCACGCTCTGGGATTCCTTCTTGTTCGGTGACAAGGACCTGGATCCGGTTGAGGCCTCCGTTTGGCCTCCCGGATGCTGCCCGGCATCACTGTCACCCGGGACGTTACAGGGTTTTAGGAGCGGCCCGGTCTCAGGAGCCCAAAGACGCACCCTTTGAGAACAGTAGACACGTCTACCATTTCCCAGGACGGATGTCCATGTTGCCTCAGTCTTTACACATTGTATGCGGGAAACGTATTTATCAGTTTTACGTATTTATACGTTCTACCCGTGTAGTAGAGCGCGGGACACGTATTAATATGTTTTTTATAGACTGGCGGTAGAATGCGGGTAACATATAAATATGTAAACTAAAGTTATCGTAATTTTACTGAACGTTGCCATTTGCGCAAAAAATTAGCAAAAATGGCCCGCACCACCTGTTAGTGCGCGATAAAAACTACCCGCAAACAATGTGTTTATCTCTGCGACAAGAAAAATTGTAACTGTTCAAATGAGTTATTTGGTTTTATAAAAACTAAATTATGTTTTCTCCCCTTCCTGTGTAGGCTGATCATAAAGACGGAATTTTTGCCCACGAAATACCGAGGCTACATGCTCCCCTTGTCCCAGGTAAGGTAAATGGGGACTCTCTCCAGCCTCCCGCACCTAGAGAACACGGGGTTCCAGGTGTCCTGGCTGGTTGACTGCTGTTAGAGGAGGTCCTCTCTGTGGCTTGGAATGCGGGGCGCAGAGGCCCCGTTCTGAGGTTTCCTGAGCCAGGACTCTGTCACCCGAATTTAGAGCATAGCACCCCTGTCCTCCCCAGCCGGAAACACTGCAATGGCTGATCTCACTGGAGTGACAGGAGCCCAGGAACACATCTGGACTGAACTTTCTCTAAGGACGGACAGAGCCACCACCCCCAGGATACTAGTGTCTGCAAGTCTGTCACTGACCCCTGCCTGTGGGACCAGGCCATGCTGTAACCTCCCTGACGAGCCATTTGTCCCGGGAGAGGATTGGGATGCTCTCCAGCCCCTCAGGCCCTGCCAGCCACTGATGAGAGGCCACGGCCACCTAGGTGCCCTGGTCCCGCCTTGGATGCCATCCTTGTCCAAAAGCGCTGACCTTTCAGAGGTCCCAGGATGAAGACAGCAGTAAAGTAGTAGGATACTGCTTTTAAATTACTTTGATTTTTTCTGATACTAAATTTAGGTAAGAACAACATAACAAATTAGAAACCTAACAAACGATAAATAATTCATTCCCCTCCCCCACCCCCACCCCAGATTTCTTCCTCTGATCTTTGTTGAGGTGGACACACACATTTTTTTTTTATATACATATATACTAGGGGCCTGGTGCACGAAATTCGTGATTATTTCATTGGTTGCTTCTTGCACCTGCCACTCAGTCCTTAGCATGCTTCCTGGTTATGTATTCTCCTTGCTTGTCTTATTTTCCAGGTCTCCTTGGGTCATCTAATTTATGCCAATGTTTTTAGCTATCGTTGTGCGTATGACCCCCCAAAATCTTTATCTACCACCAGGAGCACCTCCTTGAATTTCTGACCCAGGTGATCAGTTGCCTGAGAGCAACTTGAATATCCTACATGTTCCTCAAATACAACAGTCATAGAACTAATCTCTTCTTCTTCCTCTGAAGACTCTTATTTATTTTCAGTTAATAGCAAATCCTATCTCTTCAGTCATCTGAGCCACAAATTCAAGAACCATCCTTGGCCCCTCCCTTCCCTTCCCTTCCATTCAACGAATTACCAAGCCCTACTGGTTCGTCCCCTATAATGGGCCCTCAACCGCAGTGTCCATCAGTCCTGTCCCCTTGACTTCCAAAATGTGTGTCATATTCATGAGTTAAACATTTTTTTTTGCCACCTCATTGTTAAAATCCTTTTCAATGCCACATCATCTGTCCCCCGGCCCACTGCAATGGTTTGTTACAGCTCTTCATACCCATTGTCTCTTCAGAAAGGTTGTCCCTAACTGATCACGCAAGTCTCCATCCCATTACTATTATTTTTTGTACCCTTGTCACTTTCAAAAAAAAAATCTTGTTTGCATGTTTGTAGTAGAATTCCTTGGTGATAAGATAGTCACCCCTAAGTAGTCCCTCAAGGAATCTTTTATGATATTATCCTCTCTCCATCTCTGTGAGGTGGAATGGAATTATCAGTTTATTCTCCATCTTCCAGAGAGGAAATAATGTTCAGGCTGAACATTCAGAATTATCCTAATTCCTGACCAATGGGGCCTGGTTGTAATTGGCGGCCATGTTACTCATTGATAAAAAATGATCTCCAAGTTACATATTTATTTATTTATTTATTTATTTTAAAAAATACCATGAGTTAAACATTCTTTTTTGCCATCTCATTGTTAAAATCCTTTTCAATGCCACATCACCTGTCCCCCAGCCCACTGCAATGGTTTGTTACAGCCCTTCATACCCATTGTCTCTTCAGAAAGGTTGTCCCTAACTGATCACGCAAGTCTCCATCCCATTACTATTATTTTTTGTACCCTTGTCATTTTCAGAAATAATCTTGTTTGCATGTTTGTAGGAGAATTCCTTGGTGATAAGATAATCACCCCTAAGTAGTCCCTCAAGGAATCTTTTACGATATTATCCTCTCTCCATCTCTGTGAGGTGGAATGGAATTATCGTTTATTCTCCATCTTCCAGAGAGGAAATAATGTTCAGGCTGAACATTCAGAATTATCCTAATTCCCGACCAATGGGGCCTGGTCGTAATTGGCGGCCATGTTACTCATTGATACCCGGTTTCGGTCAAGTTACATATTTCCTGTGACAGGCAAAGTGTAAGCATTAGTTATACTATGTGACCATTTGTGAAAAAAGAGAAGAGCACAACACTATACTCTTAGTAGCTTGTATATATTGAGAACAGCTTTAGGAATATGCAACAAACTGAACACAGGTCCTTTCCGAGGAGAGAAATTGGTGGCAGGGAAGGAGGAGAAGAAAACCTTTCTAGAGTGTTCCCCTTTGTACTCTGAGTTCTAAACCAGTGAATTATTTACTTGAAAAAATAAAAGCCAGTGTGTGGGGTCCCAGATCTTTAAAACTTTGGTGACGTTATTGACCCTCTGCCTATGAGCCCCCCTCAGGCTATCAAACAAAACCAAGAGCAGTGAAGTCCCTGCCCCGAGTCAGCCAGGCCCTGAGTGGAACCGGAATGTGGGCTCCTCAGTCAAAGACCCTCTCTCCATCTCACCCTCTTCCATCGGTAAAATGCTGGGCGGGGCTGCTCCTGAGAGAGGAAGTCTGGAGCAGGTTTGAGAGGAGGGACTTCATCTTCCATTCTTGCCCCAGGTTTTCTGGCTCACCGGCTCCCTGCTCATCATCGGCCTGGCCTCTGTGGTCATCCCCACCATCGGGTGGCGCTGGCTCATCCGCATCGCCTCCATTCCTGGCATCATCCTCATCTTGGCCTTCAAGGTGAGGAAGCTCACTGGGCTCCCACACTCCCTCCCTCCAAGGGTCCAGTGGCCTTCTGGTCCCCTGCCCACCTCCTTTATTTAAATATCCATCTCAGTAAGCTTGGTAGAAAGGGCTAAGGTGCAAGGCCCGTCTGAAGGTGTGAACGCACAGAATGTGTCTGGGGAGAGCAGGGAGGCTGGGGTGAGGGGCGCTGGGGGAGGCTGGGGAGACAGGCCTGTCCAGCTGAGGAAGGGCCTCGCAGGCCGGGGCGCTGGGGATGTGAGAGGGCTTCTGTGCTGGGAGGCTGGCTCAGGGCTGGGTGGAGTCCGGGCAGCAGAGGGCAGAAAGGCAGTTAGAAAGTGTCAGGACACTCTGGTGGGCGATGAGGAAGACCCGCGCTGCCTATTGGCTGCGGGAATGGGGAGCCAGGTGCTGCCTGGGGCGATGTTTTCCTGAGGAAGCACCAGCAGCCTGGACTAGGTGTGAGGCACGAGGGGCAGGGAGCTGGCCTCGCTGATTCTCCAGGCCCCAGCCTCAGTGGAGACCTGTGCTGTTGCCAAGTGTGGTGCTCAAAGTACTCACCATCGGGGGGTAGGGGCCTCGATATTCAGGAGGCCCCTGTGGGTGCTAGAGACGCCGTCTGCAACGGTCTGTTGCATGGTGGGGAGGTCTTGGGATTCCTGCAGAGGCCTGGGGTGGCAGAGCAGTGACGGGGCACTGGGGGCCTCGGGGAGGGGGCATTTACCAACTAGACAAGAATTTCATTGTATTAACAAGTCTGCTGAGCCAAGTTGGCATGAAGTTTGGTGTCAGCCCGCTGTTGTCTAAGATGACCCCATGGTAAGGAGAGCGCAACCTTTTTTGTTCCAAGTCACCTGGGATGCAAGAGCGTGCCTGCCCTGTGTGCCTTTGCACTGGCCACACTCTCCCCGTCACTGGAAACTGGGGCGGTGTCGTTAGTACATGGAGGTGAGTCGTGTCCCTGGGCTCATAGCAGCTGCCGCTCTCCTGTTCTTTGTCATCTGTGCCCAGTTCATCCCTGAATCCGCTCGGTTCAATGTCTCCACCGGGGACACGCAGGCGGCCCTGGCTACGCTGCAACACAT
>NW_006300374.1:2805051-2821453 GCF_000327345.1 Myotis davidii
CCATCCTGGTGAGTGCCCAGAGGGGGGTCTCCTCCCCGCGTGGGGACCACCCGGAAATCCCCTTAGTCGTGTAAGGCCAGCGGGAAGGGGCTGTAGCTCTCCAGTCCTGCCCCAGGAGGGAACAGTGACAATGGGTATAATAACACCTACCTTGCCGAGGTAGTCACAGGATTGGCATCATTGTTTATAGATGATAGACGGATTTAATATTTAATTTTCTTGTACTGGCCTCGTCTTATTTTGATATCAAAGTTATAAACTTCATTAAATTATTTTAAAAAACACACCGAAATGTGGTGTTTAAATTCTACTGGTTCAGGGCTCTCGGGGAAATCTGCATTCATTCCACACACCAGCCCAGACCCCCGCTTCACCCCCTGCAGGCGGCTCAGGCCCAGGTCCAGGCTCCTGGAGGAGGTCACCCGTCACCTTCCTCACCTCTCCCGCCCTCTTCACCTTCCTCACCTCTCTGCCTTCTTCACCCGTCCTGCCATCTCAACAATAGTATCTACAAGACAGGAATGAACCTCTTTGAATATTTGCTAAAACTTGCCTACAAGGCATTTACACCTAATATTTATTTTGAAGTGTGTGGTGGTGGGAAATTAGGGGGTGGTGGAAGGAGAAGTTTTAAAATCTAATTTAAATTTGCGTAAGGATTAGAGTCTACTTATGTTTAATACTTTTAATTGAGTCGATTTGGGTAATGCATATATTCTAGAAAATTGTTCGCTTCATCTAGGTTTTCAAATTTATTCATAGAAATTGTTCCTAGTGTTTTCTTGTGAGTTTCCAAAAAAAAAAAATCTGTGAGATTTTTTTCATTTTTTAATATCATTTGTGCCTTTCTCTTTTTTCTTGGTCTGCCTCAGTAGAGGTTTGTCTGTTTTATTAAACTTCAAAGAGCAAGATTGCTTTTGGTTGTGCTCTCTTTATTGATTTTTTTGGTGGACTCATTACTTTCTTCCTCGGCTTTTTATGTTCTCCTAACTTTTAGATTCTTGAGCTCAGTACTTTGCTTATTTATTTTCAATTTTAATTAACTATTTAGCTAGATTTAGCAAGTTTTGTTACAGAGTAATTTTATTTTTATTTTGTAACTATTATGAGTTTTCTTTAACCAATGAGTTATCTGTTAATAATGTTTTTTAATTCTTTGTTTCTAGTGTAATTGCTTTTTTGGTCAGAGGATATTATCAATTATTTGGGATTTATTGAGACTTTCCTTTTTTCCTCTATATAATGTGTATATATATATATATATTGATTTCAGAGAGGAAAGGAGAGGGAGATAGAAACATCAACACTGAGAGAGAATCTTTGTTAGGTTGTCTCCTGCACCCCACACTGGGGATCGAGCCCACAACCTGGATATGTGCCCTGACCAGGAATCGAACTATTACCTCCTGGTTCATAGGTCGATGCTCAACCCCTGAGCCACACCAGCTGGGCTACATAGTGACTTTTTATTAATGTTCTGTGTGTACTTCAAAAGGATGTTTTCTTAAATCCTATATAATAAAACCCTCATATGTAAATCAACCAAACAGCAGAACAACCAGTTGCTATGATGTGCACTGACCACCAGGGGGCAGACGCTCAATGCAGGAGCTGCCCCCTAGTGGTCAGTGTGCTCCCACAGGGAGAGCGCTGCTCAGCCAGAAGCTGGGTTCACATCGGGTGTGCGCAATGGTGGTGGAGGAAGCCTCTTCTGCAGGCGGTGGTAAGGAGCAAGGGGTCCTGGACTGTGAGAGCCCCAGACTGCTAGAGGAATGTCTGACTGCTGGCTTAGGCCCCCCAGAGAGCAGGCCTAAGACGGCAGGCGGACATCCCCCAAGGCGTCCCAGACTGCAAGAGGGCACAGGTTGGGCCTCTAGTTAATTAATAAAAAAGAAAAAAAATCCTGAGGTACTATTTGAAGAGTAGGTATTAGTAGGTATTAATCTACTATCTCTGTGCTACTCAGGCAGAGAGATAATACCCACCTTAGGAATGGGGATGGGTTGGATTGAAACAAGACTTAGTGTACTAGGGATGTGGAGAAGATATGGCTGACCTGCTTTTATTCGCTTATTCTACAAATATTTATAAAAGCCTATTATGTGACAAACATTATGCTAGCTCTTGGGATATAAATAAATAAAACACATGTCTTTCCTGCTCCTAACAGAGAAAACCCACACATGTGCTCTCATTGACTATATATATATATATTCTTCTGAGACCCCTTTCCTCAGCTTGTGGATGGCTGTCTTCTCCTGGTATCCTTACATCATCTCTCTGTGTGTCTGTGTCCTGATCTCTTTTTATAAGGACATCAGTCATATTGGATTAGGGTCCACCCAAATGACTTCCTTTTAACTTAATTACTTCTTTTAAGGCATTATCTCTAGCCCTGGCTGGTGTGGCTCAGTTGGTTGGGTGTCCTCCCATGCGCCTATAGCCGATCAATATTTTGTGCTCCCATCGATGTTTCTCTCTCCCCCTCTCCCTTCTTCTCTTCAGCCGATCAATATTTTGTGCTCCCATCGATGGTTCTCTCTCCCCCTCTCCCTTCTTCTCTCTCTTAAAAAAAAAAAAATCAATTAAAAAAAAGCTTTCTCTCCAAATACAGGCACATTCTAGGGGTTAGAATTTCAACATGGACTTTGAGGGACATGAGTCCCATAACAACCACCGTCCTCCTCCACCCCCTCTATATTCTCGGTACTCTCCATCCTCCACCCCCTCTTACATCCTCCTTTCTCCTCCCCACTCCTTCCTTCTGCACTCCTTCTGTGCCTCCAGCTCGTACGTAGCCCATCCATCACGCTCATCAATGATCTTGTCCTCCTCACTCATCTGTGGAGCAAGGCTCTGTGGCTGCAGAGATACAAGCAGTAGAGCCCGCCTTTTACAATCTGGTTAGAGAGAGGAGACTTACATGGGAAAGAATCGATAACAACGGAGCCAGACACTTAGACCCAGGTGAGCTGTGCAGGTGACTGGGTGCGTGTAGGATCTGGGCAGAGAGGAGACCGTGAGGCACGGCAAGCCACCTTCAGGCATCGGTGGGGCATAAATTGAGCAATGAAAAGAGGGAAGAGGCCACCACAGGCAGGAGGACTGGCGTGAGCCGAGACCAGAGGCAGGGATGTGAGGCGGGTTTGGTCACGTGACTGCTGTCAGAAGCCACGTGGAGGAGGCTGGGCAAGATGCCGTGGGCCGTGGAGCCTCGGCAGCTTCACTCCAGACACTGAGATGAAAGGCCTTGGGTCTGTTTGAGGAAGGGCCACACATGGATGTGCTGGAGGAGTCCACCCTTTTGGATTGTAGCCAAGGGTTCCTCACCCAATAACTTCATTAGGATAAAACTTATGACTCATTGGGATACTATAAGACTAGCTTTTTGAATCTCCAGCAAACTTGAGGAGGTAGGGGACCATAGTCATATCTAAACCAAGGGGAATAGCAGACAGTTAGATGGCCAGTGCTCGGGACTGGTGCTCTGGAGATCTGGATTCTGTGCTGGCTCTGCCTTCACACAGCTGTGTGATCTTGGGCAAGTCACTTAACCTCTCTGGGCTACATAATCTGTGTTGGACAAAGGGAAGATAGGACTAGATCAGAGGTTTTCAATGATGAGTAGCCAGAGCTCCAATATGTAAAGCTGATGGAGGTGAAGTGTCAGTTGCTTCACTCCACCCACAATAACCTCCAGGTCCCTGGAGCCAAAGACCTCTGAATCCTTCAAGCTCTTTCTGTGGGCAGGTGTGGCCCAGTGGTTGAGCATTGACCTAGGAACTGGGAGGTCACAGTTCGATTCCTGGTGGGGATGTGTGTGTAGGTTGTGGGCTCGATCCCCAGTGTGGGGCATGCAGGAGGCAGCAAATCAATGATTCTCTCATCATTGATGTCTCTCTCGGCATGTACCTTAGTTGCAGTTTCCCTGGCCCTGGTCGTGTACGTGCAGGAGGCAAACAATTGATGTGTCTCTCTCACATCTATGTTTCTCTCTGTCTCTCTCTCTCCTTTCCACTCTCCCTAAAAATCAATGGAAAAATATCCTCGGGTGAAGATTAACAAAACAAAACAGAGAGAGAGGGGGAGAACAAAACCTGAACTCCCAGACCACACTCCTGGTCTCTCTCAAGAGTCCTGTGATCCCAGGTCTGTTTGTGAGAGAAGAGTAGTTGGTTTTAGCTGAGAACCCCCAAAGCTTTCCTAACTTCACATAAAATCCATGACTGTCAATAATACTCATCCTCATTTATTTGTATGCAAAAGTATTTAATAGGTACTGACTGTGGATAAGAACTTTTGCTAATTACCCTAAAGACACAAAAAGAAGTCGGGTGTTCTACCCTCTTTTAAAATTTATGACTTTTTTTCTTATAAAAGCCCCAGACACTTTGTAAATGTTAGGTTTTTCATTTTAATGTTAATAATAAAGAATATCACATCAGTTTTACGGGTGTTTTCATGTACCCTCCTATTTTCTACCACACCCCTCGCCAGCACCGGTGAGAAGAGGACGAGTGAAAGTGTTAGAATCATAAATTCCACGAGTTTGGGTACCTGCCAATGACAACAGTGTGCAAAGTCTGATTGGCTGGGATGCATGTGTTAAAAATGATTATGGTTTTGGGTGGGCTGTGCTCATAGGAATCCAGTGGTTATTTCACCTCCCCACATCCCATGTTGTCCTTGTTTTATAATATTTTGTTCAAATTTAATATCTAAAATATTAGCGGCATCTTTGCTTGTCCTTAACCCACTGAATCTATTCTGTTTCCCTCTTTTCACTACCCTAGGATAAAAGAGGAAGGTTTGCAGACCTGTTGGATGCTAAATATTTGCGGACCACGTTACAGATCTGGGTCATATGGTAGGAATGTAGTTACTTCAGCCCTGGCTGGTGGCTCATTGGTTGCAGTATCTTCTTGTGCACCAAAAGGTTGTGGGTTCGATTCCTGGTCAGGGCACATATAGAAGACAACCAACCGATGTTTCACTCTCTCTCTCTCTCTCTCTCTCTCTCTCTCTCTCTCTCAAAAAAAAAAATCAATTAAAAAAACCTATCCTAGTTTGAGGATTTTTAAAAGGTAATTATATCAAAATGAGTTTTATAGAAAGCCTACTAAAGTAAATCCACTCTGAATGCTACTGGGGAGAAAAACACAAGAAAGACCCCAGCAATCTCATCTTTTTACTAATACCACCAACCAAAGAAGTAAGTAAAATAACAATTTAAAAGAAAGAGAGAAAGAAAAGAACCCTAATTGTCCACAGTTTTTTTATTTTTCATCTCAACATAGGACCTCACTTTCTAACCCTTTGGGTCTGGTTCACCACTACAAATCCACCTACATGCCAAAATTAACGACTGACTGTACCAAGTGTTGGGTGGATGTAAGGTAACAGGAACCATTGCATTCACTGCTGATTAGAGTTCAAGTTAGTACAACCACTTTGGAAAACTGTTTGGAAAAATCTATCACAGTTGAAAATATGCATATCCTATGGCTCAGCAATTCCCCTCCTGGGCTTATACCCAACAGAAATGCATACATACATTCACCAAAAGACATTTACATGAATGTCCATTGCATTATTTTGTTTGTAACAGGCCCAAACTATAAACAACCCACATGTCCATCCACGACATAGTGGGTAAATTGTGTTAGATTCATAAAGTGGAATACTGTACAATAATGAAGATGAGAAAACCAGGAATTAACACTTGACATAGCTTCATCTCGCAAAGGTGATAACGAGCAAAGGAAGCCAGATGCCCATAATGCATACGCTGTGATCCCACTTATATAAAGACAGAAAATAGGCAAAATGAATCTTTAGGATTTGAATTCAGGAAGATGGTTGTCTATCTGCCTGCTTCTGATATAATCATTACTAATAGGTTAATATGTCTCCCCGTGACACTTTAAAAAAATTTTAAATACTGTTAATATTTGGAAATCAGCCAAATTAAAGCGACTTTAATAACAAAGGGAGACGTTTTGACTGTTTTCTTTTTAAATATTTAATTATGAAAATTTCCAAACATCTTCCAAACAGAGGATACCAGGATGAACTTGGATCCGCTCATCACCCAGATCTGACGGTCATGGATATTCACCCTTATTAGCCTCAGCTACATTCTCCTGTGCTGAAGTGTTTTCAAGCAAGCCCCAGGCTTCTGACATTTCATCCCCAGATATTTCATTAAGGCTCAGCTACTTGAGGGCATTTTCTTAGATGACTGCAATCCTATAACCATACTGACAAGGGTAATGATCTTCAGGTTACTATCATCCAATACCCAGAATGTACATGGTTTCCTCTGATTGTCCCCATGTGTCTTTTTCAGCTGGCTTTTGCAACCATTTCTGAAAAACCAAGAGGCTGATTTTTTTTTTTCTTGACTTTGATAGATGAACTTTTCTGTATGTTATTTTTATATCTCATCAAAGACATCTAGTAAAGAATGGGGAGAAAATATAAAGCAAACACAAAAACCATCTGTGGCTCATCATAGCTTGTTAAAGACCCTTTGTGATAGGCAGAATTCTAAAGTGACCCCACGATGACCCCAGCTCCTGCTGATGCAATCAAACTCTAATTTGGGTGCTGATGTGAAGGGGCTGTGAAGATGTAATTAAGATCTCGGGCCTTAACACAGGGAGATGATTCAGATTCGGCAGGTGGGCCCCATCGAATCACTTGCGTCCTTAAAAGTAGAGAAGTTTCTCCAGCTGGGCAGGGAGCTGGAGAAGAGAAAACAGAAGAGGCAGGAGGAGAGGACAGAGAGATTCAAAGCATGAGGTCTCGGCCCCATGCTGCTGGCTTTGAAGACAGGGAGTGAGGGAAGCAGGTAGAAGCTGAGAACAACTGGTCCACAGCCAGCGAGGAAACAGGTATGAGTTCTCCGGCCCCCCGGGTCTGAATTCTGCCAACCGTCTGGGTGAGCTTGGAAAATGGATTCTCCCCTCCAGAAAGGCCTACGACCTGCCTACACTTGCACGTTTACCTCTGAGACTTGGAGCAGAGCGTGAGCCAGACCCATAGCGCTTCTGAGCTCCAGAACTGTGAGGTACTGGACGTGTGTTGTTTTAAGCCACGAAGTTATGCTAACTCGTTACAGCAGCGACAAATGAATCTGGGCTTCAAACTCCTTCACCGGGCCCGTGGGTCCTCCTAACCCGGCTCCTCCTGCTCTTGCAAATCTGTTTCCCACTGTGTGGCCTCCAATCCCCAGATATGTGAGCCGGGGTTTTTCCCCGTGCCCCCCTCCACCCCCCCTCCCCAACTCCTACCCCCAGCCTTCCACCTGAAGCCCTTTCACATCTCCTTGCAGCTCTTGGTGGCACCCGCTTTTCTCATGTCCATCTTTTCTCACTTCCAGGCTGGGCATCTCTTTCGCCTACTATGGGGTCATCCTGGCCAGCACCGAGCTGCTGGAGCGGGACCTGGTCTGTGGTTCGAGGTCCGAGTCCAAGGCGGTGGTGAGCGTGGGGGTCTCAGAGGAGAGTCAGAGCCCCTGTTACTGCCACATGTTTGCCCCCTCCGACTACCGGACCATGATTATCAGCACCGTTGGTGAAATTGCCCGTAAGTGTCTCTACGTATCGAGCCTCTCGCTGTTTCGGGTCCGGGACACGCAACTCAGCCCAGAGGGGAGAAGTGTGACCCTCCATAGACGCGGCTCCTGCCTGGCAGAACTGAGCATGATTCGGGATCGTGGGATCCGGCTGACAGCCGCCCGCCCGTGTGGTTTGGGGTGGGGAGAAGTCTGGAAGAGCCGAGCTTTGAATTACGAAATCCCGTCCATTTTAAGATGTATTTTTTTCTTCACATTTAAAAAAATATATTTTTTAATTAATTTCAGAGAAGGGAGAGAGAGAAACATCAGTGATGAGAGAGAATCACTGATTGGCTGCCTCTTGCACACCACACACAGGGCAGATGAGTCCAAACTTGGCCATGTGCCCTGACTGGGAATTGAACCGAGACTTCCTGGTTCATAGGTGGATGCTCAACCACTAAGCCACGCCGGCCAGGCTTTCTTCACATTTTAACCTCTCTGAAATTGGGATGCATCTGACAATGGCGTGTTAGATTTTAATTTGCAGTACTGTTTCTGTCTTAGTAGACATAAAGTAATGGTAATAACGGTACTTAAATTTCAGTGACACCTTGAACTTGATGAAAAACCGTATGCCTTTAAAATATAGGCCTAGCAAGTAGGCAATTTACAACACACCTACATGGTATGCACCTTGGACATGAACAAATCCTTGGCACCCACCAGTGCTTGTCATTCTTGGACCCACGTGGGGAAAGTATGTCGAAGGCTGATGACAGTGTGAGGGTCTCAGCTGGAACACACACACGATTTATGAAGCTGCTTCTTCCTGAAACGAGGAGGAGGAATCCATGCCACCCGCCCAAGGTTCCAGAAATGGTCTTTGTCGTTTGCTTTCTAGTGAATCCTCTGAACATCCTGGGCATTAATTTCCTGGGCAGACGGCTGAGCCTGTCTATCACCATGGGCTGCACAGCTTTATTCTTCCTTCTCCTCAACATTTGCACTTCAAGGTACTTTCTCTCTGGTTGTTTCAAAGTGATCGAGTTTTGTGCAGTGGTTTTAAGATGGGATCTTCTAACCCAGTGGTCGGCAAACTGCGGCTCGGCAAACCCCAGCTCGTGAGCCACATGCGGCTCTTTGGCCCCTTCAGTGTGGCTCTTCCACAAAATACCAACTTCTGCGCATGGGCCACGAAGTTTCAATCGCACTGTACGTGCGCGCCCACACGTGATACTTTGTGGAAGAGCCACACTCAAGGGGCCAAAGAGCCGCATGTGGCTCGCGAGCCGCAGTTTGCCGACCACGGTTCTAACCCATAGTGTTCATTGGGAGGTCAGGGTCAAGTCTCTTTTCACTCACCAACATATTTAGGATCTTTATACCAAGCTTCCTGGAGAAATGGGACTCTCATTGTTAACAAATTATCCTGACTATAAGTCAAGATAGTTTAGCCATATATAACATAACATAAAACAACACATACCTGTGGTGTGAAAATTCATTTAACTTTTAATTTGCTGCCCCAGAGTGGCCTCAGTTATAGTATAAATCACTTATTCTGCAAACTGTCTTCACCATTTTGGGGGAGTGGGGGCCGGGCTAGAATGGCACACTTCGGGGAGTGGAGAGGTCAGGGAGCAGGATTGAAGGTTCAAGTCGGGCATCTGCTTCAGGACCCCTCATCGGGCAGCTGGTCATCTGTGGGTGGGTGGGGCATCTGTAACACACTTGGCCAGGGCCATGGAAGACACTGCAAGTTGCCTTTGGTAACCTTTCTCTTGCTTCCTGTTCCCTAGTGCCGGCCTCATCGGCTTCCTCTTTATGCTGAGGGCTTTGGTGGCTGCCAACTTCAACACCATCTACATTTACACCGCTGAGGTCAGTTTGGGGAAGGGTTGGTCTCTTCAGGGGGTGTAAGCTGAGCTACTGAGAAAGGATGTCCATCCATAGATAACGCATCCCTGGCTTCTGTTGACTTTTGATGATTTTCTAAAAACATCCCATTACAATGATGCCAGAAGGTTGATTTGATAGGGAGTTTCCCCTGCTCCCTGAGTCTAGTGCAAGCCAGTGTCTGAGAATTAAGATAGGACCTCCTCCCTTCTCCCTAGACAGCATTCATATAAGACACAACCTCCTGGCCTAGCACCATGCTTTCAGAGAATAGGGCCCTAGCTGCATGTTGCCGTTAAAATGTAGAACTCCCGATTTCCCTCTCTTTTTGAAATTGGGATGTATTTTTCACCTTTATTCCTTTGAATGGTCACACCCCCTTCATCTGTCATTTGCTGCATGTAGCTTCCATTGAAATTCAATAGTAATATAGTCTTTCTGAATTTACTGAATTGATACATCTACTATATGCAAGGCCCTGCCTGAGGGAGCTAGAGGCTCCTCTCATTAACCCTCACTTTAAAGAGCTAATATCCCTAGAAATGAGCAGTTTCTGGGGAGGAAACATAGTACTTTACTGGTTTTGTCCTTCAGTGAGCTGGAGAAAGAAGTGTTGTCGGGACTGTTAAACTGCCTTTGTCGCCATTCCTGGAAATGTGAAGGCTGTTCAGATTACACACGTGACGTGTCAGACATGAGAGCCACAGGGAAATATTCTCCCCGCCCAGATAAAAATAGGAAATGATGAGATATTTGGCATATACAGACACTTCATTAATTCCATTAACAGCATCTTCTAAAATGATTTTGTGAATTTAGAATCAGTGTGTAATATGCTCTGCTTCTAAAGCTATATTTGCAATGTTCAGTTTAACATTTTGGAATGTTTTTTTCCTGATACTTATTTTAAAAATCATCTATTATTCTATCTCCAAGAATTGTCAAAATCTGAACAAAAGACTTTATTAATATTATATAGAGAAAGAAACATCACCACATATCCAAATCTGTTATTTTCAGGTCCAGTTGGCAGTCTCATTTTCTAGAAAAAGCAAGCAAGCTCCCCTGGGACACATCCCGCCACCCCACCCGCCAACCCCCGCCTTCTCCTATACACATAGCAGTGGCTGCTGAGGCAGGAACACATTTCGCATTTCGCTTTTGCACTTGACAGGTGGTGGCTAACAGACACGGCCTAGTAAAAGGACTGCGTGCTTTGTTTTAATGAAATGAAAAAAACTGTTTTTTGAGTGTTGTACAGTATTGAGAGAAAATTCTCCAGTTTTTAAAAACCACCCTTTTAAATATTCTCCCTATAATCTCATTTGTTACATAACATTTGCTTTCTTATTCAACTTTTGCCCGTTCCTATAAGAATTCTGAATTAATGAAGTACAGTTTAATGAGGTTTTACTATAAATGTAAGAAAGTTGCAGTAAGAAAGTAGATTACGTCATAAGATTTTGCAGTGAGAACATAGTGAGGGTGTAGCATGTATCTAGCACTGTCTCTTTTTTAAATATGTTTTTATTGATTTTAGAGAGGGAGGGAAGGAGGGAAAGGGAGAGAGAGAGAGAGAGAAAGAGAAAAGAGAGAAACAATGATGAGAGAGAAACATTGATAGACCTCCTCCTGCATGTATGTACCCCAACCGGGGATTGAACCCACAACCTGGGCATGTGCCCTGACTGGGAATCGAACCAGTGACCTTTCAGATGGCACTGTTTCTTTATTTAAGGTTTCATTGAATCACTACTTGGGAAGTATTTTCCTTCAGTAGAACCACCCTTATGCATTTTAGCTCTAAAGTGGAAATCTGTCTGATTCCAGAGCTTGCTTTTTTAAAGTTATATTTTGAATATTCAATTAAACATATAGTTTGGCCCTAGCTGGTTTGGCTCAGTGGATAGAGCATCGGCCTGCAGACTGAAGGGTTCCAGGTTTGATTCTGGTCAAGGGCACATGCCTGGGTTGCAGGCTTGATCCCAGTATGGGGTGTGCAGGAGGCAGCTGATCAATGATATTAGTAACATTGAGAAATAACATTCATACTCTAATAACATTGTTAGGGAAGGAAGCTAACAATGTACAGGTGTGGACAAAAGTAGGTTTTCAGTTGTGAGTATGCTACACACAGTTTATTCTTGTATTATTACTTATAATTATTGTATTACTATTTGTAGTAATAGTATCCTTACTTATGATTTATCTTTGAGGTAATGAAGGCTGGTAATTTCCCTGCTTTTGCCGACCCCTGTGTACACCAAAGCCTGACCCAGGGAGGGAAGGGCAGGCGAGAAGGAAGAGGCCTGGACTAACTGGTGCTCTGTGCCCTCTCTCCAGGTCTACCCCACCACCATGCGCGCTTTGGGGATGGGGACCAGCGGCTCTCTGTGTCGCATTGGAGCAATGGTGGCACCATTTATATCCCAGGTACACCCAGGAGTCTCTGCAGGAGGGTGGGCCTAAGGCAGGTGGGTAAAGAGGGACCAGGTCCCTTTGGGGTAAGGGTGTAACCAGGATTTCTGTTTACTCGGGGAGTTTTCTTGGGATGCCGTTGTTCACTGTTGGGTGAATTTGGATAGGGAAGGAAGCTAAATACTGCCCAAGCTCCCATCAGTCCCACGCAGGTGTTGCATTGCGAACAGGGTTTGGGTTTTGTTGGTGCTGTTGGGGGAGGATGCCGAAGAAATGGGTGACACTAGGGGCTTGTGCAGTTGGATGACAATGGGCTCCACCTGGGGTGCAATTGAACAACAGAGCCGAGGTGCTGGGAGGTGGCCCTGGGCACGGGAGGTCCAGTGCTCAGGCAAATCAGACACAGGCTGGGGCAAATCCAGGGCTGACTTGGACCCATGGATGGGATTGTTTTGGGAGAAAAATAGGCAGATCTGGCGACCTGTGTGGGCCTGGTGCCTCAGAGGGCTAAATGGCTGGTCTCCCTCTGCTCATGTTCTTTTGGCCACAAGAAATGGGAATCCACCTGAGCTGCTGCAACAGAAAAACGCAGGAGTGAGGCTGGGCCCTGGAGGGCCTGCTGCAGGCAGGGGGCCGACAGGAACCCAGGCCCTGCCTCCTTAGGCCTGTCTGGGGCCCGTGGTGGCTCCTCAGGCTTTACGCCGTCTCCCTGGAGACCAGTGTGTTGGGCTGCCTGTGTGTGTGGCCCCACAAATCCAAAGCACATGTCCTTCCATCCAGCCTCCAGAAGACAGTGATGCCTCTCTGCATCCCTAGAAAGGGCCTCTCATTGGCCAGGTCTGGCTAACTGTTCATCCTTAAGCTAAATCACTTATGGCCCAGAGTCAGGGCTATGGACAAAGGCCATGGAAGGCGGTTTGTGATACCGTGATTCTATAACCAGAAAGCTGTATTTGGTCTTCATCCTGATTTCTGCCACAGAGCTCCTAAGACCCATGTGATTTCCTAAGTGACGAGAGCCACAGGACGTCTTGCTATGTTAACGAGGTGAACTTTGGACTGTACCTAAGGGTGGGGACTGGCTGTCAGGAGAACCAACCGTGTGATTAGAGGGTTGGGATTTTCAGTCCCACCACCCTGACCTCCCGGGAGGGAAGAGGGGCTGGAGGTTGAGTCTGTGACCAGTGGCCAGGGATTTAGTCCATCACTCCTGCGTGCTGAAGCCTCCGTAAAAACCCCAAAGGGAGGGTGTGGGCAGCTTCCAGGTGGGGAGCCGGAATGCTGTCTGTGCCCTTAGGCAGGGCCCCACACTCCAGGAGGACAGAAGTGCCTTTGTTTGAGACCTCCCCCTCTGTGTCTCTTCATCTGGCTTTGGATTCATACTCTAATAACATCCTTTGCTATAAACGGACAATCCAGTAAGTAGACAGGTTTCCTGAGCCATGTGACCTGAGCACATAATCAAACCCAAAGAGGGGTCATGGGCACCTCCGACTCACAGCCAGTTGGTCAGAAGTGCAGGTAAGAACCAGGACTGTGACTGGCACCTGAAGTGGGGGCAGCCTTGCGGGACGGAGCCTCCGCTGAGGGACCTGATGCCCCCTCCAGGGAGATAGTGTCAGAACTGAGTTGCTTGCTGGTGTGGAAGAAAACCCCCGCCGCACATGGTAATGGGGTGCAGAACCAAAAATAGGGGTGCAGTTTTCAGACAAAAGGTGTTGTTTGGGCTTGGGGTCGGGGGAGCTCTTCAGACAGCAGGGTGTGGTGTCGCTCCTGAACTAATGGGTCAGCCTTCCCTTGGATTCCCTCCAGCTTCTGTGTGTCAGAATCACCAGGGTAACCAACTTGGTCACATGAACATCCATGACTCCAGCCAAAGATTCATTCTGTATATGGCACCATGTACAGAATTTTGTGTTTTTAATGGGTATCCCGAGTGAATTTGAGACACCCTTTGAGAGGCACGAGACACGAGGCACCACCATCAATAGGGAAGATACCAACTGGGAGACTAGCTTCTAATTTCACTTAATTCTTTGCCTCCTTCTCTTCATCCTTTCCCTCCCTCCCTCTCTTCTTCGCTTTTCCTTTCTCCTCCTCTATCTATTCCCTCCTCTTCTTCCTCCTCCTCCTTTTGCCCTGAAACAGACTATCAAACCAAGTATAGTGTTTACATCTTAATTAGTAAAATGTTTACATATTTAGTGACTACATTTATAAATTTTTAAATCAAAGGGAGGGTGTGGGCAGCTTCCAGGTGGGGAGCCGGAATGCTGTCTGTGCCCTTAGGCAGGGCCCCACACTCCAGGAGGACAGAAGTGCCTTTGTTTGAGACCTCCCCCTCTGTGTCTCTTCATCTGGCTTTGGATTCATACTCTAATAACATCCTTTGCTATAAACGGACAATCTAGTAAGTAGACAGGTTTCCTGAGCCATGTGACTTGAGCACATAATCAAACCCAAAGAGGGGTCATGGGAACCTCCGACTCACAGCCAGTTGGTCAGAAGTGCAGGTAAGAACCAGGACTGTGACTGGCACCTGAAGTGGGGGCAGCCTTGCGGGACGGAGCCTCCGCTGAGGGACCTGATGCCCCCTCCAGGGAGATAGTGTCAGAACTGAGTTGCTTGCTGGTGTGGAAGAAAACCCCCGCCGCACATGGTAATGGGGTGCAGAACCCAAAATAGGGGTGCAGTTTTCAGACAAAAGGTGTTGTTTGGGCTTGGGGTCGGGGGAGCTCTTCAGACAGCAGGGTGTGGTGTCGCTCCTGAACTAATGGGTCAGCCTTCCCTTGGATTCCCTCCAGCTTCTGTGTGTCAGAATCACCAGGGTAACCAACTTGGTCACATGAACATCCATGACTCCAGCCAAAGATTCATTCTGTATATGGCACCACGTACAGAATTTTGTGTTTTTAACGGGTATCCCGAGTGAATTTGAGACACCCTTTGAGAGGCACGAGACACGAGGCACCACCATCAATAGGGAAGATACCAACTGGGAGACTAGCTTCTAATTTCACTTAATTCTTTGCCTCCTTCTCTTCATCCTTTCCCTCCCTCTCTTCTTTGCTTTTCCTTTCTCCTCCTCAACCTTTTCCCTCCTCTTCTTCCTCCTCCTCCTTTTGCCCTGAAACAGACTATTAAACCAAGTATAGTGTTTACATCTTAATTAGTAAAATGTTTACATATTTAGTGACTACATTTATAAATTTTTAAATCTCTTTAAAATGAATGTTTCAAGATGTTTAGTAGTTAAAAACTTTAATGGTATAGAATAATAGGATTTGTGGGTTATATCTCCACCCAAAGATTCATTCTGTATATGGCACCATGTACTATTTCACATCGCCATGTACTATTTACATGAAAAGGAAGATTTCAGAATTCCTATCAAAGCACTGAAAACATTTTAAATCTTTACAAAAGCCTCTTAAAGGGGTGTCCATGGGGACGTGCATTCGTAACTCCCAGCAAAATCTTTCAAAATCTTCTTTGCCTGCCTCACTCCTGTTGTCACCAATGGTGTGGCCTCAATCTCATCACCCCTCAAAGTTCAAACTCCATCAAACGCCGCCTGCACTAGCTCTTCTCTGGCCCCTCCTACAGCCTCCCAGAGCTCTCGCTGTCTCTTGAGCAGCTCTGTGCTGCTCCTGAAATCATATAGCCTCTCAGGATTCAAAGAAAGCTGGATGCACAGAGTCTCTTTGTTAGGAGCCAGGGTTTCTTCACTTAAGAACCTATTGTGGTGATTCATTCGACAAGCTGTTTTTGGAGGAATCCTCTACAACTTCTAGATGTCCTCACACAGTTTGCCAGTTAGACCACCACAAAGGACTCAATTATAGAATAGAATGGAATTTCATCTCAGTTCCACATTCAATCAGCACTTCCTGCACTCTTACCCTAACCCTGGCATCATTCTAGTACTACTTATTTGTTAATATCACGTGGTAATCCGGTTGCCGTCACATTGCAGCTTGAAATTAGCATGGTGGTAGTTGAGACCAAAGTATCAAGAGTTGACAACTTGTAAAGGGAAATAGCATTTCAAGTAGGATGACAGCTGATACAAAGACCCAGAGATGGGACAGATATTGGTTGTTCCAGGAATAGGAACTGGCTTTGGTGAGCAAAGTGGAGAGACGTGCAGGGGCGATTGTCCCTTACAGATGTGTTGAGGACTTTGGATTTTTTCCTTCAGGAGTAATGGGAAATAATTTAAGGGTTTTAAGTGGGTGAGGGACACAATCAGTTTTTGCATTTTATTTTTTAAAAAATATATTTTATTAGTTTTTACAGAGAGGAAGGGAGAGGGATAGAGAGTTAGAAACATCGATGAGAGAGAAACATCGACCAGCTGCCTCCTGCACACCCCTTACTGGGGATGTGCCCACAGCCAAGGTGCATGCCCTTGACTGGAATCGAACCTGGGACCTTTCAGTCCGCAGGCCGACACGCTATCCACTGAGCCAAACCGGTGAGGGCAAGGATATTTTTCCATTGATTTTTAGAGAGAGTGGAAAC
>NW_006300374.1:2822283-2822680 GCF_000327345.1 Myotis davidii
TTTGAGTTCCTTCCTGTACGTATGTATCCTTGGACTTCACACCCAGTTTGCATGCTAGGCCCCTCTAGGCATGGCCGTGTAGCTGTGGGGACTCTAGGGACTGGGTAACACAAGTAAGACTGTTTTTCGTGGCCGGGCTTAACAGGGTGCCACATCAAAAGAAACTCAGTCCAGCCTTCCCTTGGACTTCCCTCCAGCTTCTGTGTGTCAGAATCACCAGGGTAACCAACTTGGTCACATCAACATCCATGACTCCACCCAAAGATTCATTCTGTATATGGCACCATGTACTATTTCACATCGCCATGTACTATGGGATGGGCAGCAAATAGACAAGGGTGGAACAAGCTTATAATAAGACTCTTACTTTCACATCGCCATGTACTATTCACATGAA
>NW_006300374.1:2823195-2827401 GCF_000327345.1 Myotis davidii
ATTGGCCAGGGGTGGGAGCGCACTGACCACTAGGGGGCAGCTTCTGCATTGAGTGTCTGCCCTCTGGTGGTCAGTGTGCATCATAGCGACTGTGGTCAACTGGTCGTTTGGTCGCTTAGGCTTTTATGTATATAGAATGATGAAGGAATCATGCATGCCCAAAAAAGAGAACTCTGAAAATAAATCAGAGAGTTTCTTTTAATTGGCCAAACATTTGGCTAAATAAATTTTATTGGCAAGTGGCTTACACAGACCTCACTGAGTCTCAGGAAGTCTTGGTTGTCATTTCTATGAGTAGGTGAAAGCTCTTTTTTTTTTTTTAAATATATATTTTATTAATTTTTCACAGAGAGGAAGGGAGAGGGATAGAGAGTTAGAAACATTGATGAGAGAGAAACATCGATCGCTGCCTCCTGCACACCCCCTACTGGGGATGTGCACACAACTAAGGTGCATGCCCTTGACTGGAATCGAACCTGGGACCTTTCAGTCCGCAGGCCAACTCTCTATCCACTGAGCCAAACCTGTTAGGGCCAGTTTTGCATTTTAAAATGCTCTGGTTGCTTATATAGATAGTGATTTGGGGGATGGGCGGCAAACAGACAAGGGTGGAACAAGCTTATAATAAGACTCGTACTTTCACATCGCCATGTACTATTCACATGAAAAGGGAGATTTCAGAATTCTAGAAAAACCCTTTCTCTTATAGGGTAAAGATATAGGAAAAGACTATATAAAAATTTTAAATTTCTGCACAGAAAAAAATTTACCATAGATAAGGATGAAAGATAAACCACCCTTCAGTCCATGCGCCTACACTCTAACTTAAGGAGCAAAACCAGATAAGGCTAAAAGTGTATTAATTAAATAGTTCTTTTGTACCAGGAATTATGGGTACAGATATGTGTAAAATAAAGTCCCTTCCCTCAAAAAGTTACAATATAGTATAATAGATATACAATCAAGTGAAACGAGAGAGTTTCCAACTGGGTTTCACATTCTTCTTCTACAAGTCCTTATATGAAAAGTCACCTACCATCTTTCCTCAATAGTTGAAGAAGAAAGTGTTAGGTCGCCGAAGGAGGAACACAGGAGGCCAGAATGGTGAGGGATCACGAATTTATTCGATCATCCGCACACCAGGTGGCTGAGCCTGGATGGCTCCAGCACCCAATGACGGGAGTCAGCGGTTTTTAAAGGACTTTTGGCGGGCTTTTTCTGGGCGGGGAATTCTCTGTGCAGGTCTGAAGGGGAGAGATAATGGAATGTGGTCTCAGCAAGTAAAGTGTAGTCTCAGCAAAAGGGGATGTCCATAGTGAAATGCCCTGGAAAGTCAGTTCCTGGGGGGAGGGGTATCGATTCAATTGCTCGATCAAACCTAACAGCTAGGAGTCTTTGTCAATGTCAAGTGTGGTTCATAAATATGCTTGTGTTTATTGTATTTTCCATGACTTAAGAGATTTCCAAAGGCAATTTTTTTCTACCATGCTGAAAACAAATAATTAAAACTAAAATGAAAATTTCACTACCTAATATTTTATTAGAGATAACAAATACAAATATTTTAATGAAGCTCTTTCAATATATTTAAGTAGTAGTGCCCCGGTGCACGGATTTGTGCACATTGAAAGGGAATTAATAAGAAGGTGGCCAGCAGAGCAGGACTGGGTGAGACAGGCTGGACACGCCCTGGAGCTAATCTCCCACAGTCCTTCCTGAAGCAATGCTGGGGCTTGAAGGGTGTCTGCAGTGTGAGCGGGGTCCTTCTGGCTGGTGGGGTCCCTCAGCCTGGTCTGCATGGATCAGGCTGAAACCGGCTCTCCGACATCCCCTGAGGGGTCTTGGATTGCGAGAGGGAAATTCTTGGGTGATGCATCCCGGAATCAGGCTCCCTCCTCTCTGGTTCTGGGGTGTGTCACCCGAGAACCATCGCTGCCAAGTCACCGCAGCTCAGCAGCTCCTGTGTTGAGCATCTGCCCCCTGGTGGTCAGTGTGAGTCATAGCTACCGGTCAGAGTGTCTGCCCCCTGGTGGTCATTGTGCATCATAACTACTGGTCAGACTGTCGCTTAGCCTTTTATATATATAGATATGTATTATATGCATATATATTTACCCAAATTAGATCATAGTTCATTAGTTTATATACTTTTTTAACTAAGATATAATTGACACTATATGACATTATATTAGTTTCAGGTATATAACATAATGATTTGATATATATGTATTAACAGAATAATCACCGCAGTAAGTCTAGTTAACATCCATCACCACTCATTTTTCTTTTCTTGTGATGAGAATTTTAAGATTATCTTAGCAACTTTCAAGTATAGAATACTATATTGCTAACTATACTCATCATGCTGTATGTTATATCCCCAGGATTTGTTTATTTTATAACTGGAAGTTTGTATCTTTTCACACCTCCCCCTTACCCACTTTGCCACCTTCCCCAAACTCCCCACCTCCAGCACCTCTTGTAACCTTCAGTTTGTTCTCCGTATTTGAGTCTGTTTCTATTTCTCTCCTATGCAATGTGATGTGGGTTTTTCTCTTGTGCCTGATGTATAGGAGGTATTCAGCTAGCTTTGGGTTTTTTTCCAGAGGAAACTGTTGCATGTGTGACTGTAGGTTCAGTGTGTCAGGGGAGGAGGGGAGTTCTGAACCTTCATATACTTTCTATAGTTTGCTTTTTGCATTGAAAAATACATTGTATACATTTTTTCATGTCAATAAATATTTAAAAATGCCTTTCAAAAGTTATCTTTCAATTCCTTTATCTGTTCCATTTTGAATATCTAGACTAGTTCAGATACTTTTTTATTATAAACAACAGTAGTGAGCATCCTTGTGCTTACATTTTTTATGTTTTCATATATATATATTTCAGAGACGAAGAGAGAGATAGAAACATCCTCTCCTGGGAATCAAGCCTGAAATCCAGGCATGTGTCCTGACCAGGAATTGAACTGGTGACCTTCTGGTTCATGTGTTGACACTCAAACACTGAGCTACATCGGCTGGGCCTTGGGCCTTTCATTTTTATCTAGCTATGCAATTATCTCCTTTGGATAAATTCCTAGAAATTGGATTGGTAGGTCAAAGAGTCCGTTCATTTTCCATTTTGGCATATTGTGCTAAAATTCCCTTAAGGAAGGTTGTACCAATGCCTAAGAGCCCCACTATTTCACATATTTGCCAACTGGTTTTGTTAGTCTTTTCATCTTTGCCAATCTCACTGTCCATAAATGGTATCTCTTTGTTATTATAATTAGTATTTCTTTGATAAGGAATGAACCTGAATTGTTCTTTTCATATTTTAATTGGGTGTTTCATGTTTTTTTAGCTTGCCCATTCAGGTCCTTGCCCGTTTTTCAATTCAGTTTTTAAAACACTAACCTGTAAGAGTCCTTCATATACATAAAGGATTTTTAACTATTTTTCTGTCATGTTGCAAATATTAACCCCTCCCAACTTGCCAATTTCTTTCATTCTTGTCTATGTTCTCCTTTCTTTAGGTTTTTATACGTTTAGACTTATCAATATTTTTCTCCACAATTTCTGGGTTCTATGGTAAGGATTATGAAAATCCACATCTGTCTCTTCTAGTCCAGTGGTTCTCAACCTGTGGGTCACGACCCCTTTGGCGGTCGAACGACCCTTTCACAGGGATCGCCTCAGACCATCCTGCATATCAGATATTTACATTACGATTCATAACAGTAGCAACATTACAGTTATGAAGTAGCAACGAAAATAATTTTATGGTTGGATCACAACATGAGGAACTGTATTTAAAGGGCCAGACGGTTGAGAACCACTGTGGGGAGAGGACTAAACTTAAGGTTAAACTTATTGAAGCGTAATGTCCATGTAAAATGCTTCATAATCATAAGCGACAACTTAATCAATTTTCACAAAGTGAGTGAATCCCAGAAATCCTTGACATGCCTTCTTCTAGGCCATTGAAGTATTTTTTTTTAATAAAATCTTTATTGTTCAGATTATTACATTTGTTCCTCTTTTTTCCCCCCATGACTCCCCTAGTTCCCGCCCCACCCTCCGCCCTCACTCCCCACCCACTGTCCTCATCCATAGGTGCACGATTTTTGTCCAGTCTCTTCCCGCATCTCCCACACCCCTTTCCCCCCAAAGAATAGTGAGTCCAGTCCCTTTCTATGTCCCTGATTCTATTATAATCACG
>NW_006300374.1:2828122-2836088 GCF_000327345.1 Myotis davidii
CAATACTGGGGGTGATTTGACCTCCAGGTAACTGGCTATGAGAGTCAGCTGTGTCTGCAGTGGGAGAGCTTCTGTGCTGGATCTCTAGGGCAGTGCTAATCTAGCGTTTGCCTGAGGCTATCCAGTAAATGGCTTGGGCGGGGCGGGTCACACGGGATCAAACAGGGCGGGCAGAGAGCAGTTATGGCTGCTCTCAGTTCCGTCCCTAGGTGCTCTGCCTCACCGAGTCCCAGCAGCCGCTGCAAACCTCGGAGAGAAAGCTGCCTTCGAGTTCCGACCGAAGCCAGACAGTCCCGCTTCTCACGTTTGAGTCTGGGTCCCTAGAGAGTCGCCCGGCTCTGGAGCTCAGAGTGTGAAGCTCCCTCCCAATTGAAAACAACAACCGCGCCCTCTGTCACCAGCCCGCTCTGCAAGCACTCCGCACCTGAGAATTTCACTTCAGCACTGCGCCTCCTCTGAGTCTGGGTATGATATTCTCTTTCCTCCTAGTTGTAGAATTTCCACTCAGCCAGCCTTCCTGTGGTTCTGGATGATGTCTGTTCCGTCTTTTAGGTGTAATTTGAGTTGGTTGTTCAAGGCAGCTATCTCCGGCGTTAACCTATGCTGCCATCTTGGTTCTCCTCACAATGGGTTCTCGGCCATTGAAGTATTTATTCATCAAAGGGTGAAGCCTCATTCAGGAAACAGCTCTCTGATTTCCCAAATGGCAGGCCAGTTGTCCCTACACTATTTATTGAATAACCTAGTTTTTACTCTTCAGTAGAAATGTCTGTTTGCTCATATTCCCACAATTCCTTGGTCTATATTCAGTCTCACTATTTTAGTCCATTGATCTGTCTGATATTGTCACTGTCATATGATATTGTTGAATGAAATTTATACTACAATATCAAAACTGGCTGCAAAAGCACCACCTCATCGCTCTTCTCAGATATACTTTAGAATCATTGTTACATTCTGCCTCCCTTGTCTGCCCAAAACCTATTAAGATTTTATTTATGTATATATTTTTTAAAATATATTTTTATTGATTTCAGAGAGGAAGGGAGAGGGAGAGTTAGAAACATCAATGATGGAAGAGAATCATTGGTTGGCTGCCTCCTGCACACCCCACACTGGGGATCAAACCCACAACCTAGGCATGTGCACTGACTGGGATTTGGATTGCGACCTCCTGGTTCATAGGTTGGCGCTCAACCACTGAGCCACACCAGCCGGGCCCTATTAAGATTTTAATTGTTAGCTTGTTAAATGTATCAGTTAATGTAGTAAAAATCGACTTCTTTTTTAGTGTTTTCTTTCTAAGATTATGGTTTGTGTTTCAATTTGTTTGGTGTTCCTTCTACAACCCTTGCTGAGATTTTATTGTTCTCTTAAAATAGATCCTGCATGTCTTGTTTATTCTTAGGCATTTTATGGTTTTCATTGTTATTATGAATAGATTTTTTTCATTATAATTTCTAGTCTAACATTCTAAAAAGTAATTTGTATTTAGAGAGGCTATTGAGTTTTATTTGTCTATTGATTTTTAAAAAGCCAGCTCATTCTGGATGGTTTTTCATTTGAGTTTTTCAGATTTATAATTGTATCCTGTGATTTTATTTCTCCATGTCGAATCCTCCTACTTGGCATTTTAATGTGCTTAAGGTTTCATAGCTTACAAAATGTAAACTCAACCCTGTTGACTATCTCTTTCCAGCCAAATTACCTAAGAGGGTTCCTTCTCTTCACTGTTCTCATTTCCTTCTCTCCACTCGCACTGCCACCTCTGCAGCCTGGCTGCAGCCATTCCCACTCTACCACAATGAATCTTGGCAAGGTCTCTGAGAGACCGCCACATCTCTAAATCCAAACGTTGTGTTAGTCCCCCATCTCATGTGACCTCTCCCTCACTTTAGGGACTGATGGCCATGCCTTTGTTCTCTATCCCCTTCCCATGCCAACCATCGCCTTGCCCTCTGGTGGTTTTCTTCCTACATCTTCGGCTATTCCTTCTCTATCTCTTTGTAGTATATTATCCCCTACTCTAATTTTTGAGGATTCTTATTACTCAACATTAGACCCTCATCTTTTCATATTTTACTCTCCACTTTGATGATTTCACCTGTTTTCATTTTAATTATCAACTATGTGCTCATGACTCCCAAATTTATCTCTCTAGACTAGGCCTTTCTTCTGAACTGCAGTTTCATACATCCAGTCACCTCTTCAACATTTCCATTTGAATGTCTCAAAATCATCTTAAATCTGGCATGTCCAAAATTCAATCATGACATTTCTCCCCAAACCCACACTTTTTCCAGTTTCCAACCTGGAGTTGTCCTCTATTCTCTTCTCTTTTATCATCATATTCAATCCTCAAACCATGTGGCTTAACATCCCAATAGATGCTGGATCATCACCTTATCTACTTTTCCACCACCAGCATCACTTTGGTTGAAACTACCATCACCTGTCTTTGGACTGCTAATAGAGCCCTGACTGGTCTCCTTCTGTGTGCTCTTCCTCTCATTCAACTCATTTTCTTTACTGCATCCATGTAGATCTTCTGTTATCCTTGTGCTTATAACCCTTTATCGTATTGCTCCTTCTCTTCCTCATAGACAAAGACCAAAATCCTCAACATGATTTACAGGGCTCTACCACTGAGAGGCTATTGAGGCCCCCATCTGGTACTCTTCCCTGCTGTTTACTTAGCTATAAACAATCTGGTTCTTGTAGTTTATTAAAACCACCACCAATTTTTCCCCTCCCTGGGGTGTTCTCAATTAATGGTACTGGAAACCCTTACCCCTTCCTACTCCATCTCCACCCCCCAGTTAGCTATGATTCATTCCCTGCTTAAGAAAGCCCTCCCTCTTGCCCTAAACGAAGTTTGGTCTGCCTGTTAAGAGCTCTTTTAGCACTTTGAGATTTTCCTTCATGTTGCTTATCAGATTGTAGTTGCCTATTTATCAGACTAAAATCTATCTCTCCCAATAGACTTTAGGCCCTAAGGGGACAGGGATGTGTGCATAGTTTGCTAATTTCTTTACTCCTAGCTCATTCTCCAGGACCTGGCATATATACTGGGTACTCAGAACGTTTTGTGAGTGATGTTTCTAACTGGCCACTTTGTATAAAGAAAATGGATTTATTTTTCCTATTAATTTTGTATCCAACTATTTTATTGAAATATCAGGGATCAGTTTGGGTCCTCAGAGAAGCAGATGCCACCATGGACTTACATATGCAAGAGATTTACTGGGAAGTAACTGGAAGGGGGAATGGGAAGGAGCACGAGTGGGCACGGAGAGCCTTCAGGTCATGCTGCAGGTGTGACAGCAGAGGACCTCATTTAGCCAGTGTTTTCCTCTTTCAGAGAAGCACTGAGTTTTATGTGCCCGTATTTTATTTATTAATGTTGAATCAATGCACATAGATGACATGGTGGCTGGGTTTTTTTTGTTTTTGTTTGTGTGTGTGTGTGTGTGTGTGTGTGTGTGTGTGTTTTATCTTTCCTAGGTTCTCATTGTCATCCAGGTTTCATAAAAAAGAAATAAACGTGTCTTCTTTCCCTGGACTCTGTTCCTTAGAAATTTGGAAGAACTGGCACTTTTGAGGCTGTACTTGTTAGTCACTTTTTTGGGGTTCTTTCTGTTGGTTTTATATCTGGGAGTAAATGTCAGGAAACATTTTTATTGAATACCTAATTATTCAAATTTATAAGCAAAGAACTGGGGGTAGTATTTTTATGGCTCTCTTCATCCTCTGTATTAGTGATTATTTCTTTCACATTCTTAATTCCATGCTTTTAGGATTTTTTCACTTTAAAAATTGTTATTTTTTAAAAAATATGTTTTTATTTATTTCAAAGAGGGAGAGGGAGATGGAGATAGAAATATCAATGATGAGAAAGAATCATTGATTAGCTGCCTCCTGCATGCCCCCTACTGGGGAGAGTAGCCCACAACCCAGACCTGTGTCCTGCCTGGGAATTGAACTGTGACCTCATGGTTCAATATACCAGGGGTAGGTCGCTGCTCAACCTTTGAGCCACATCGGTGGGCTATGATTTTTCACTTTCATAATTAGCTTTATTTTTTTCTAAAATAGCTCTTGGATCAATTTATCAAGTCTGCCTGTTTCTGTTTTTAATTTATTCATTTAGGCTTTTGTTTTTATGAATTCTTTTACACTAATTTCATAGGTTTATTAGCTTTTTATTTTACTTCTTGGGTCAAAAGTACAGTTCAGTGTTTATTTATATTAACAAGGTTTACAATCATTTGGGGATTTTTTTCTAAATATAAAAATATGTTTGTTGTAAAACTTCAAATACAGAAATGTAGAACCAAGAAAGGAAAAATTCCTTGTAATTTGATCACCAAAGATAACAACTGTCTCTCTTAATAGTTTGGGGTATATTCTTCCAAATGCTTTTCTAGGCATATATTTTTCTCTCTTTTGGTGTGCCTGTGCACCAGTAGTAGTATTTGTATACATGTAAATGTGCATATGTATTGTTTATATTTGCGGTGTATGTATTATATACACACAGATGTATGTATAAGTGTAGATATACTTTTTACTTAGTTACATACATGTTTCAGGTCTCCGAGGGAGCAGGACAGACCTCTCACAGATCTGAAATGGCCTGAGGGCAAGGAGAGCAGATTGCCTGGGGTTTCTATTTTGGTTAGATGGAGAGTTCCCATGCTAGGGCAGGGGCTTGTGTAATTCAAATCTCCTGCCAGTGCCATAGGAAGGAGCACTCAGGCTTTTTGTAAGTTTGTCCAGAAGTTGGAGAACAAGGGAAAGTGAGGAGGGTGAAGCTTAAAGGCTGTCAGTAGCCATCAAATAAATGTGTTTACATCTTTATGCTGTGTTTCTACATGTATGTGAGTGTGTATGTAGACAGGCCCGTGTATAACACCTACCCATACATCTATCAACCCCCCCTTCTCTCTCTCTCTCTCTCTCTCTACTGCCAATTATCTTGTTAAAGTTAACTAACATAACTTTATAACAGAATAGAAAGTTGCAACTGCCTTTCCTCATTGTTTCATGTTAGTACATGTAGATCAACCTCATTCTTTTAATTAGGTGCATAGATCTCCACTGTGTGGATGTCGCATAGTCAGCTATTACCTTGTTTATGAGTAAGTTGCTTCTGTGTTATTTCTCTATGGTTTTACAACGGGACAACGAACATCATGCACCCTATATTTTTGCACATGTGCAACTGTGTTAAGTCACTCAACACATAGCCATTGAGCTCCTTTATGCTCTAGATACTGTACAAGGGAAGGTTCCAGATTCTTTGAAATTACACTATAGTGGTGAATGAACATGGGACAGCTTATTAATATGTCAAATATGAGTAATGCTACGTGCTATGCAAACATATAATATAGGGAAAGGAGACAGTGATGCGGGTGGTCTGCTAATACAGGGTGGTGGGGAGGGCCTCTACAATAGGACACAGACATGAGAATGACTGGAATATGTCTGAAGGAAAAGCAGAATTTTTAGAAAAGCTCTACTGGGTAATTTTTAGGTCAAAGGGTGTACATATTTTAAATTGTGATGATCTTGTCAAATTTCATTTTTAAAAAATTTATGTATTTCATGATATTAACCATTCTTAAACAAGCATCCCTATTCCATCCATCATCACCAAAAGGGATAGTGCAGGCGCGGTTGCCAAGTGGTAAGGCGTCGGTCTCGCAAAAGGGATAGTAACCTTTCCTTTTAAGCCTTATTAATATGGTACAAAATACATTGTGTCATCTTAATCTATAATTTGTTCATTTTTAGTAAGGCTGAGCACCTTTTATTATCCATTTGGTTTTTTTTTTGGTAAATTGTTTAATATGATTTGCAATTTTTCCACAGGCTATTAGCCATTTGTTACTATAAAGCAGATATTTATTGTTTGCGGTTTACTCTTTGATCTTTGTAATTTTTTGGATGCAAAATTTAAAATATTTTTTTACCAACTATTTTCGTTTGAGTTAATTTTTTGTGTCATGCTTAATGGCCTTCATCACTTTCTTATCCATATTTCTAAAACACTGAAAGTCAATTGATGCTTAAGGCCTGAAATTAAGATCCAGCTTTAAAAAGCAACAAAACAGTGCCTAGCTGGTTGTTCCCAGGCCATTAATCATCCTTGTGTTTTGGCTCATCTCAGTTGACTTACTATTATAATAAACCAAATTTCCATAGGTTCTTGGATCTATTCTGGCATCAATCACACTGCTAATGTCTGAAACCTTGTTTAATGCCTCTTAGGCTAAAAACCTCCCTCAGACTCTCCTATATCCCAGACATGTTTACACATTTTTTTTTCTTTCAAATTAATTACAGAAACAATTTTTCCCCAAAATTGATTTTTAAAAATCCTAGTGGGATTTTGATTGAAAATCTATTAGCGTTAATTACTTTGTTTTTAAAAAAATATATGTTATTTATTTATTTATTTTTAGAGACAGTGGAAAAGAGAGTGATAGAGAGATAGAAACATCCACGATGAGAGAGGAATATCATTGATTGGCTGCCTCCTGCACACCCTCCACAGGGGATTGAGCCCGCAACCTGGGCATGTGCCCTGACTGGGAATCGAACCAGTGGCCTCTTGGTTCCTGGCTTGATGCTCAACTGCTGAGCTATACCAGCTGGGCAGTGTTAGATTACTTTTGGTGAGAATTATGTTATAAAATAAAAAATACTGTTTTTCCAAGAATTAGATTTATTCAAATGTTCATGCCCTTAAGAGTTATAATTTTCATGTCATACATTTCTTTTTTAAAAATATATTTTATTGATTTTTTACTGCGAGGAAGGGAGATAGTTAGAAACATTAATGAGAGAGAAACATTGATCAGCTGCCTCCTGCACACCTCTTACTGGGGATGTGCCAGCAATCAAGGTACATGCCCTTGACCAGAATTGAACTTGGGACCTTTCAGTCCACAGGCCAATGCTCTATCCACTGAGCCAAACCAGTTAGGCCTATTTCTTAAATTTATTCCTAAGTATTTTTTGTTCCCTTTAGCTGTGTCCCACAAACTTAATATTGTTGTATTTTCATCACATTCAGTGTATTTTTTTATTTTTATTTTTGAGACTTCCTTGACCCACAGTTTAAACGTTTTTGGAAGTTTTGCTGTTATCTTTATTTGTAGCTTAATACCATTTTAGTCAGAGGACCCATTCTATAATTTTAATTCTTTAAAATCTCTTGAGGTTTATTTTATGACCCAGCATATGGTCTGTCTTGGTGCGTGCTCCACGGGCTAGAAAAGAATGTATCTTCTGCTGTTGCTGTGTGTTCTATTCCAATCAAATTCTGGTAGCTGAAGTGTCATCTTGTGTTTTTGTTTGTTTTTTATATCCCTGCTTATTTTGTTTTAGTTCTATCAAATGCTGAGAGAAAGGCACTGAAGTCTCCAACTGCATGTGGATTTATCTTTTTCTCCTTTCAGTTTTTACTAGCTGCATTTTAAAAATACATATATTTTTATTGATTTCAGAGAGGAGGGGAGAGGGAGAGATAGAAACATCAAGGAGAGTATCATGGATCAGCTGTGTCCTGCATGCCCCCGACTAGGGATTGAACCCACAACTCGAGCATGTGCCCTTGATCAGAATTGAGCCCAGGACTTTCCAGTCCGGAGTCCATTGTTCTATCCACTGAGTCAAAGCAGCTAGGATTGGGCATGTGCTCTTGACCAGAATCAAACCCGAGACCCGTCAGTCCACAGGCCGATGCTCTATTCACTGAGCCAAACCACCTAGGGCTACTGGGCTACTGGATGCATTTTGAGGCTGTTTCGTGTATAAATCTTTAGGATTGTTGTCTTGTTGGACTGAAACTTTTATTAGGTAACTAGAGGCCTGGTGCACAAAAATTTGTGCACTCGTGGGGATCCCTCAGCCCGGCCTGTGCACTCTCACAGTCTGGGAACCCTTGGGGGATGAC
>NW_006300374.1:2836596-2841200 GCF_000327345.1 Myotis davidii
TGGCCAGCCTGGGTGAGGGGCTGATGGCTGTTTACAGGCTGGCCACAACTCCCAACTACCCAAGCTCCCAGGTGGAGGCTGGCTGAAAACAGGTATCTGGGATTTATTTGTCTTCTATAATTGAAACTTTGTTGCCATGAGTGGAGGCCACAGCCGGCTCAAGGCAGGCAGGAAGCTTGGCTTCCTCCATAGCCTGGACAACCAAGCCTCCCTCTTGCTCCAGCTCTGTGGCTGCCAGCTGCCATCTTGGTTGGGTTAATTTGCATATAGTTGCTCTGATTGGCTGGTGGGCGTGGCTTAGGGCATAGCAAATGTATGGTCAATTAGCATCTTTGTCCTTTATTAGTGTAGATGTCCTCTTTGTCACTGGTCTGGGCTGACTTTTAGAAGTAGAGATTAGCAGGTCTTTCTTTTTGATCCAGTGAATTTGGAGTGGGGGCCGAAACCTGCATTGTAACAAACTTCCCAGATGATTTTTTTAAAGCAGGTATTACTCAGAATTCTTACTTGCAGACAATAGAAATTGACTCTGGTTAACTTAGAAAGGAACTCATTGGGAGACTATTCAGTAGCATCCACTGGACTGCTCGAGTCCTGCCAGAAGCAGAGCCCTGTGGCCTTCAAGGGAAATCAAGAAGACAAAGCAGTTGTTGTCCCTGATCCCAGCTGGTTGAGCAGTTTATGAGCGAAACTCAACGGACCCATCAGGGTATCACACCACCTAGGACTTTGGTGCAAAGAATACGAGGTGGGAGAGTTTAAAGTTCATTTTGTGGGTATAAGAATTTTGATGTCCAATAATAAAAGGGACAGCAATGGTAGAATTTAGACACATGCCTAACTATCCTATGGTTTGGTCATGATTCAGGCTGCCCAGTCTCTTGGTTTCTGCATCTTTTCCTTTTTTGAAGCCCAGTTTCCCTGCCTTATAGATGGGGATACACACACACACACACACACACACACACACACACACACTTATACAATTCCTATTTTGGGAAAATTGTATGTACTTTATTTTGGGAAATAAAAATCAGCAATGATACCTAGGCCAACTACAAAATATTGAGGCTAATATCATGGGTTCTGTCACATGCCAAATGCTATTATTTACTGTTCTGGAAGGCTACAGGCCTATGCAAAGGACAAGTTCTCAAACTGCGTATCTTGGGAGGACATAAGTGGTGATAAGAGCATGTGTCAGGAGTCTGTATGTGACTTTGGACAAGTGGTCACTTAGCTCTGACTCTAGGCTCATCAGTAATGCAGTAAGGTTGGACTAGAACAGATAGTTTCTAGGCCTCTCCAAATTGCAATTTTCTGTGACACCAGAGCCTTGCTGCTCCTGTGGCTTCAGGTCATTTTTGTGAGAGTAGTTGACAACTGCCAGGTGCCTGGCTGTTTGCTAACTTGGGGGCACAGTCCTGCAGAAACTGACATGTGAGATGGAGTGTATGAACCTGCTCGCCATTACTAGGGTGAGGATCCAGGCCAAAGGATGTATGTAGAGTGACAGAAATCCATTCTTACTGTGGGAAAATGGTCACCATATGGTTTTGTCATACTGCAACGAAGCATAATGGACAAGATACGTTATGTTTTCAGAGAGACCCTGAGATTATCTTATCTTTCTTCTAAAACAAACAAAAAAACTTTCTCCTGGTTCATCCTGTCAGAATTGGAGAGGGAAAATGGATGTTTGGCAGAGGGGGTCCATGGCATGGATGAGAGGGTTAGGAGTTAAGCAAGCTACATTGGTATGCGAGGGGGCGGAATCCTAGTTTGCTCTGGAAATGCCTGAGCAAACTTAGACTTGTCTCTGCCTGAGGGTGGGTGCAGAGGCAAGTCTAAGCTGGCCAATGCATATTACCCATCCCAGTTCATGGAGGAATCCCACAAAAGCACAACACAGAGAACGGCTATAAAGGATCTTCATTTATATGTTTGGTGAATCCCCTTTGACGTAAGGATCAGTTTAGAAATGACTGGGGCACAATAAATTAAGTCATTCTTTGTGACTTGCAGGTTCTGATGAGCGCATCGTTGCTGGGGGCCTTGTGTCTTTTCTCATCCGTCTGTGTTGTGTGTGCCATTTCAGCATTTACTCTCCCCATTGAGACCAAAGGTCGGGCCCTACAGGTAAGTGATGCAGGGACCTAAAAACCCTCAATCCCCACTTTTAGAACAAAGAAAATGAACTTGGAGTATGAAAATCCTTTTAAGCAGACATGATTATTCATGGGCTAACACTGATATTTGTTTAGTGTGTCCAGTAGAAAAACTGGGTATCCATTTTCCCCACGTGTAACGTTGAGCAGCACTAAAGTTTAACTATATCCACCTCAAACCTGCTTTTGGTAAAAGTTATAGCTTGATCCAGGGACGATGGTGAATGATAGTTGTTGAGGCCTCAGCATTCTACCCTTCCCACTTTTCCACCTGGATGTAAGCACCGCTGCAGAATTGAAGGCGGCCCAAGGAGCAGAAATAGCTGTTTGTGTTGCCCTTAGAGTGACGGTGTTGACATACTAGTCCAGCTACCTTTCCCCTAGTACTTTCGGCCACTGTGATGAGTCAAAAGCTTCAGCTGCGCCAGTTGCACTTCACAGTCAGTAGACACTGCCTGCCTACTGTATTTCACAAAGTACATAAAACAATATGTACCAAAGTGTAAGGTATGTTCCATGGGCCAAGAGGTAGAGGACAGGGCCTCTCCTATCCCTGTGCCCTTATAAAAGTACTAGAGGCCTGTTGCATGAAAAGATTCAAGCAGTAGGCCTTCCCTTCCCCTCGCTGCCTGCACCGGTTTTCCTTCGGCACCGGGGACCCAGGCCTTCGCTCTGGCCAGAGCCACCTTCAAAGCCTTCGCTGCTCCAGCCGGAGCTGCCTTCAGTCTTCACTCTACCGCTTCTGCCTACATATGCAAATTAACCGCCATCTTTGTTGGAGGTTAATTTGCATATTTCACTGATTAGCCAATGGGAAGTGTAGCGAAGGTACGGTCAATTACCCTGTTTGTCTATTATTAGATAGGATCGGTGGTGACACTGATATTTTCCTGCTGTAAACATGAAGCTTATTGCTGGACGCAAGGGTGTGCATGTGCGCCTATGTGCATTGGTGGTGGTGGTGGCGGGGGCGGGGAGGAAGGGGAAGACAGTTGGGGTTGATCTTGAGCTGCTGTCCCTAAATGAGGCTGTTCAGTCATGATGATTCTTTGGCTGAATGTGATTTGCTCTCTCCTGTGTCCTATTTATAATACACGACAGACACATTAATATTGGTACTGATATGTTTTGTTGTCTGTGAGTAGATATAGGGAAGGCACTTTTGAGTAAAGGAAGAAAACACACACCACTCTTGATTTTTTCCCTAGGTCCAAGACATACTACTCCATTTTTAAATACCTTAGATTATCTGTAAGGTAATATACATTTTAATCACAGATTAGATAACCTGTCATATAATTACAGATTTAAGACTGTGTTTAGGTTCTATACTAGGAAAGGTAATCCATTCGATGATCCATATGATTCCTTTTAATCTTATATGAAGGGATTATCATATCCTTCACACAAATGAGGAAGGCAAAGGTAAATTGAGTAACTTGTATAAAAGAACAGGCCAGTATTTAGTAGAACTGGAATTTAAAACAGATTGTAAAATTAAGAGATGCTAAATCTTAATGTTTTTTATTGTTGTTTGTTGCCGTTAATCCTCACCCAGAGATATTTTTCCCCTTGCTTTTCAGAGAGAGTAGTAAGGGAGGGGGGAAGAGAGAGAAAAATCGATGTGAGACACATTGATTGATTGCCTCCCACAAGTGCCCCGATAGGGACTGGGAATTGAACCTGCAACCTTTCGGTGCTCCGGCTGGGCACACAGGCCAGAGCAAGTGATGCTAAATTTTAATCTAGTTTTCCATACTCATTATTATTAAGTAGTAACACTACATATAAAAGGAAACCAGGCCCTAGCAGGTTTGGCTCAGAGGACAGAGCATCAGCCTGTGGACCAAAGGGTCCTAAGTTTGATTCTGGTCAAGGGCATGTACCTTGGTTGCAGGCTCCTCCCAGGTCCAGGCCCTGGTCCGTGTGCAGAAGGCAACTGATCAATGTGTCTCTCTCACATTGGAAAAAATATCCTTGGGTAAGGATTAAAAAAGAAAAAAAGGTTATTCCCTCTTCTGTGGACTGGGACATGATTTTACCATTGTGGTGGAATCATTTTACATGTCTGTTTAGAAGACTTTTTATTTATTTATTTAGTTTAATGTATTTTATTGATTTTTTACAGATAGGGAGAGATATAGAGAGTTAGAAACATTGATCAGCTGCCTCCTGCACACCCTACTGGGGATGTGCCCACAACTGAGGTACATGCCCTTGACTGGAATCGAACCTGGGACCCTTGAGTCCACAGGATGATGCTCTATCCACTGAGCCAAACCAGGTAGGGCTGTTTAGAGGACTTTTTAATATAACTTCCTTACAGCTATAACATGTATGTTCAATAACTACGATCGTGTGGGCACATAAAGCCATTGAGTGGCTATTTGTCTTTGGGGGGAAAAATTTGTTGAGAATTTTACAGATGTCCCCCTT
>NW_006300374.1:2841249-2851376 GCF_000327345.1 Myotis davidii
TTTATATATAGGTAATGCATGTGTGCATTTAAGTTCTTATGTTAATCTCTTCCTGCATCCCTATTTCCCCCCAAAATTCATCAGTCTGTTCTATGCCTCTGGTTCTATTTTATTCATCAGTTTATTTTGTTCATTAGATTCCTTGTTTTATTTTTAGATTTTATTGTTGTAGATATGTATTTATTGCCATTTTGTTCATATTTTTTTTATTGTTCTTCTTAAAGAATACCCTTCAACATTCATGTAATACTGATTTGGTGATGAACTTGTTTAGCTTTTTCTTGTCTGTGAAGCTCTTAATGTGACTTTGAATTCTCAATGATAGCTTTGCTGAGTAATCTTGGTTATAGGACCTTGCTATTCATCACTTAGAATATTTCTTGCCACTCCCTTCTGGCCTGCAAAGTTTCTGTTGAGAAATCAGCTGACAGTGGTATGGGTGCTTCCTTGTAGTAAATGCTTTTCAGATTCTCTTTAACCCTTGGCATTTTAATTATGATGTATTGGTGTGGGCCTCTTTGAGTTCGTCTTGTTTAGAACTCTGTTTCCTGGAATTGTATTTCTTTCTGTCATTTCTTCAAATAGGTTTTCAGTACCTTGTTCTCTCTCTTCTCTTTCTGGCACCCCCATAATGCAAATGTTGGTACCCTTGAAGTTATCCCAGAGGCTCCTTACACTCTCTTCATATTTTTTGATTATTTTCCTTTTACTCTTGTGATTGGGTGATTTTTGCTTCCTGATATTCCAAATCACTGATTTGATTTTTGGTATCCTCTAATATTGATTCCCTGTAAATTATTCATTTCAGTTAGTGTATGCTTAATTTCTGACTGGTCCTTTTTCATGTCTTTTATGTTCTAAGTCCCTTTAAGTTCTCATTAAGATCCTTAAGCATCCTTATAACTATTGTTTTGGACTCTGTATCTAGTAGTTTGCTTGCTTTTCACTTAGTTCTTTTTCTGAAGATTTCTATTTCATTTGTGAGGTGTCTGTCTCCACATTTTGGCTGCTTCTCTGTTTGTTTCTACATATTAGGTAGAGCTGCTATGTCTCCTGGAATTGGTAAAGTTGCCTTGCGCAGTAGGTGCCCTGTAGGGCCCAGCCTCCCGTTACCTGATCTGGGCATTCTAGGTGCACTGTCTTGTAGTTGAGCCTTGATTGCTGTTGGCATCACTGGGAGGAATTGATCCCTAGGCTGATTGGCTGTGAGGATCACCTGTGGCTACAGTGGAAGAGCTGCTGTGCAGGAGACATCCCTGTGGATCAGGACTTGCTTTAGTGGGCTTTGGTACTCACTGACTCTGCTCCTTGAGTGTTTCACTGTGGATGTGGTAGAGTTGTAATCTGGTGTGGTCTGAAGCTGTCCACTGGCTCTGGGGCCTCCTGGGAGGTGCAAAGTCAGCCACTGCCTATGGCCACCTAGCACAAGCTACAGAGTGATCTGCAATGGCTGCTACTTGTATTGGGCTTGAAGGTGCCCAGGAGGCCAAATTGTGAACCAAGGCAGGCTGCTGCTAGTGCCCGGCCTGTGACCACTTGTTGAGAGGTATGGGGTACACTGAGTCCAGCTGCTACTTACTTGAGTTTAGGAGAGTCTGAAGCCTTAGCCAGGACAGGCCATTCATATGGAAAAGCAGCTGCAAATAGCTTGGGTTAGGCAGGGTTTCAGGGAATCACCAGGGTGGTCCGAACAGTGTGAGCCATGATGGAGACTCAGATATGGCATCTGCCAGTGGGCTCAGTGATGGGCGAGATCTCAGCATATGAATAATAACCCCTGCGAGCAACCTTGCCTGGGAGAAAGCTGCCCCTGAATTATTGCTCCGATGTCAGACAGTCCAGTTTCTCCTCATATGATCCTGGATCCCCCACAAGCCACTGTTCCAGCACTGGAGCTCAGAGGGAGTGAATCCAAGTCCATGTGCAAGCCCTTTAAGAGGAAGTGCCTGGTCTCCACCAGCCTCCATGTCACTCAGCCACAATCCCTGTTGGTTTTTATAGCACCCCAAACCACGGACTTCTCTTCATGGGAGGCCTTTGCAGCCAAGATATCCCTCCCAATTAAAAAATGCCACATGTGGGTGCAGGGCCAGCCTGTCCCACGCCCCCACCTATCAGTCTCGATGTGCTTTCTTTTTTACTTCTCTAGTTGTAGGACTTTCATTCAGCCAGATTTTAGGTGATGATAGTTATTCTGTATTTTAGTTGTAATTTTGATGTGGTTATGCGTTACTCTTTCCTCCTAATTGTAGGAATTATCAGCAGCCAGCGTCTTTCTGTTTCTGTATGATGTCCCTTCCGTCTTTTAGTTTCACTTTTGAAATGGTTGTTCGAGGCAGCAAACTCCGGCGTTAACCTATGCCGCCATCTTGGTTCTCCCTAATTCCAAGTTTAACTACAACTCCATCTTGGTTCTCCAGTTTGTAAAAATTTTCAACGGTGTGTCTGTCTGTCTTGTGAGCATTTAGCATGTTTAAACATTTCTAATGTTAACAAAATTTAACTTCCAACAGTTTGACTGGATGAATCCTCCTGGTTAATAGTAATTCTACTTTAGACTTAATCATTTTGAAGAGCCTGGTAAGCTGAAAAAAACTCTTGAAAGAGGATATTTATAATGTGACTTTTTTTCTGAATGGTATAGCAACCATTCCATTTTCAGGAACATAAAGGTAAATTCCTCTTAATTTTAATAAAAGAGCCTTCTATTACTAGTTTCTAGTGCCAGACAGCTGAGTATGAAGGGGAGAAGACTTTAAATGTATTGATCTATTAAATAACTTATTTTTTCTAGCAAATTAAATGAAGATCTGAAAACCTGTGTCTACCAAAGAAGAAAATTGCATTTTATCGTCACAGAGTTGTGGTACATTTTTAACAACCTGGTGTTATTTCTGTATGCTACTTGGTAATTAAGAAACTATTTTTTAAAAATAAGGCACATAAGAATAAGATAGGTTAACTGCATATTGATTTCTTACCGAAGAGCCAAAACACCTAGAACTTGTATGAAGTACACTTAAATTGAAAAGCTATGTCTTTGGGAGATGGGTAGGGGGAAGGTGGCTTTCCTTCCTTGACATCAAGTCCCAACTTTTAGGTGAATTATTCTCAGACAAAAAACATTAAGATAAGGACTTGGTATGGTATCATTAAAGCTTTCAAAATACTCAAATTTATAATAGCATATTTACTAAAATTGGGGCCTCATTTATTAATGAAAATTGCTTATTCACAAACAATATGCTTAAGTTAGCATGAGTCTTGTATAAAATCACCAAAAAGTTGAGAACAATTTTCACCATTTTTTTCTATTTTCATTTAATTAATTTATTGGGGAATCTCATCCCCATGTGATAAAACAAATGAAGAGTGCAGCAAGCTTACCCACACCATGCTACTGTCTGCCCTTTGTTGAACAGTCGCTGCCTGATTCATACATGCCACACTCTACGAGGCTAGATATGCTATGGAAAGGAAGCACCTAAAGTTTTCACACTTATATTCCGTCTTTTATTACTGTTCAGATTTACCGTGAATCCTCAGAAATTGGGCTCCCAAGGCTTGGTTCAACTACTCACCCCCATTCTGCACTAGAAAAAGACTTGCTGCGACCACACTAGTGTCTCTGCCCTAGCGAACTGCATATATGAGAGGGTTTATACCCCTGCTTCAGTGGGAGTGCAAGTCATTCCTATTTAATCACATCACAGGCACAGGTGGCTTTAAGCAAGGAAGGCTTTTCTGTAAAGGGGCAGACAGTAAATATTTTAGGCTTGGTGAACTACATATGATCTGTTGCTTTTTTTCTCCTCCACAAGCCTTTAAAAATGTGAAAAACACTGTTGGCTCTGAGGCTGTGTAGAAGCAGGCCATAGATTGAATTTTGTTGAAATAAATTTCTAGGCCCAAATGAAGACTACTCCTGCCTGGGGTAGCACATCAGCAAACCAAACTTTGAATAAATTTTGTGTCCCTATAAATACTCTGCTTGACCAGAAATATATTGTAACTAGCCAGCCAAACACCAAGCCAAGTCTGGGCTCTATACTTTATTGTTCATTATTCTTTATCCTTTAAAAGATGCCTGCCTTCTGCCCAGTGCTTAGGACCCCAGGACTGTAGACTGCCTGCTTCAGCAAGTGTTAAATAAAGTTTGTTTGAATCACCTAAATTGTCGTCTATAATCATTTTAAACAGTTTTTGGTGACAAGGATGGAAGTTGACTGCTAATGGCCTGCAGGACAAGACACACAGGCGAGAAGCCCACTGAACCTTTTGAGTTCACTGTTCCTCTAGTCAAAGCTGAGGGCCGTTGGTAAGTCACTCTTGGATTTGAGCTCCACTCCCTCGTGTGGAGCTCTCCAATCTAAACACTTTATTTAAAAAAAATATTGTTCCCGCAAAGGTTCCAGGACAGTTATAGTGGAAGTCTGCGGTTAGTGGTAGCTGTTAGGAAACTCAAAGCCTACAGCATAAACTACTGGGAGACTTGGGGAACTAAATGAAGACAGTTTTAACCAATGGCACAACAAAATCTAAGTACGCATACACCAGACAAGTAAAAGCCATTAGGGCATCTGACACTATAAAGAAAGCTTCTCATGAAAAGAATAATAAATCTATTGCAATAGGAATCCTGAAGCCAAAGCTGAAAAATGGTGGACACAGGTCAAACACTTGTAAGACGTTAGAGTACTCACCACTAAATCTAAGCCTTCTGTGCTAGGATAAGTTGGTTGTGGAATACATTAGATTGAAATTAGTTCACCTGCTAAACTGAAGAAAAATTCCAGTGAGGTACACTGTAAAACACGACACAATCCCCAACCCAGTGGTACTTCCCTCTTAGATATTCATTTGGCTTTGAGGTGGGGAGCCATTTTTCTGCTAAGGGCCATCTGGATATTTATAACATCATTTGAGGACCATACAAAATTATCAACTGTGGATATCTACAAAAATGGCAACTCTTACTGCAACAATCTAACATTACAATGACCATTATGGCGAATGTTCTAATTAGGTAAGATCATTTCCTTATGAAGTGCACATGAAAGTAAGGGTTTCCAGATCAACAACCAGAATGGAATGCCTATTTTAGTTGGTATGCAAAACCCACCCCCGCAAAGGATTCAAAATTTCAAAAGGCTAAATGAAAAATTAAAGACAAGACGTGCCCTGGCTGGTTTGGCTCAGTGGATGGAGCATCAACCTTTGGACTGAAGGGTCTCGGGTTCGATTCTGGACAAGGGCACTTTCCCAGGTTGCAGGCTTGGTCCCCAGTGGGGGGGCATGCCGGAGGCGGTTGGTTGGTGGTTTCCTCTCCCTTCTTCTCTAAAACCAGTAATTTGTAAAAAAATTTAAAAAGAAGACACAAGACGTACCTAACACAAGACTGATGTGACTCCTCTTCCCCTCTATCCTCACATTCCACTATTACTCTAACCGAATCATCTCTTCACTCTGGAGAGGACCACAAGGTCATAAACAAACGTCTACCAAATTAGTGGCCCTGCAATACCCTCAAAGCCATCAAGATACTGGCCCTAAAATCAGTGTCTCATTTGCAATCAGCTGGGACAGTGGAAGAAAGTGTCCTTGAAGGTTGCCAAATCCTTCTCTACCAACATCAACACTCTCATATCAACTCTCAAAGGAGGACTCCCATATGGGCTCTCCCCCAAACTGATGTGACTCCCTTAAACAGCCAGGGGGAAACTAAGAGGAAAACCTTGCCACATTCTGGTTGATATCAGAGCTATACCCTCTACTTTAAACTCTACTCACTAAGGAGCCTGCAAATGGGATGCTAGGGAAATTAGCAGAATCTGGTGAAGAGTGAATTCTTACCAAAGTCAGCTCTCCTGGTCAAGAGAGGAAACATAAGACAAAACCCAAATGGATATAAAGAAGTTGTAGAATGTGGAAAAGAAATTTTCTATGTGACCAAGCTGACTAAGACTAGAATGGATTCAAGCTGTTAAAAAATTAGTTTTAATATCAAAAGTATACTGGTGCAAAAAAGAAAAGAAAAAGAAACAGCCCAGACCAGCCGTAGTTCAGTGGTTGGAATGTCAGTCTGATTCCCTCTCAACGGCACATACCTTGTTTGCAGGTCTGATCCCGGGCCCTGGTCAGGAGGCAACTGAGCAATGTCTCTCTCATATGTTTCTCTCTCCCCTTTCCCCGTTTCCACTAAAAAAAAAAAAAAAAAAAAAAAATCAATGGAAAAAATATCCTCAGCTGAGGATTAAAAAAACAATTTAACAAAGCACACTGGTACAAAATTAGAATATTTTTTTTTTTGTTAAAAGGACAAACTTTTCTTAGTCTATTGGTCTGATCCTAAGAAACTGCAAATAAAGTTTTTTTTTCTAGCTTTAAGGAATCTGCCTGGGATGCAAAGGTTTTATCTTACCAAAATTAACTTAAAGCTCCCCCAAATCATATTCTAAAGCCTTTCTGACCTTGAACTAACTTGAGATGTTCCAAAAAGGGTTAGGGGGGAGGCTGATCCCTTTCGACCTCTCCACTGTGCAGTTGAAAATCCATTTATAACTTTTGACTCCCCCAAAAGTTAGTAACCTACTATTGACCAGAAGCCTTACCAATAACAACAGTTAACACAGATTTCGTATGTTATAAAAAGTATATGAATTATATATTGTGTTTTCTTAAAATGTAAGCTAGAGAAAAGAAAGGAAAATATATTTACAGTATTGAGAAAAAAAGTACTATTTGTAATACTTTGAGTAATAAAAAAAACGAAAAAAAAAAACAACCGTATAAGTAGACTCACACAGTTCAAACCCATGTTGTTCAAGGGTCAACTTAGAAATGTTAAACAAGAAATGTTTATCTAACCTTCTTAGTTTATATTTGTATGGGTATAAGTGGTTCCAGAAATTGTATAAAATTCCTAAAAACCAGGTATATCCTGGTATTTTGTTACATCACAGAAATAACCACATTTCCTTGTCAAGTCAATTACATAGTCTTTTGTCATTTACAGACAGTTATTGTTTTACTCCGATCCTTTTGCAAAAGTGAAATTCATGGAAAAGATCCTACGTACTCTTGACTACTGACATCACTGCCAAATTTCAAAGTGTCAAACCTTAATGTATATTTCATAACTGAAGAAGGCTCTACCTAACTTCTGGTACTTTGTAAACAATATCTACACTTCAAAATCAAATCGACTAGGAAGAGAAGTAGCTAACATCGAGGTAAACTGCTGCTTCCCAGGAGGATCAAGACATTCCCTCTTTGACCATCCATTCCCTAACTTTTACACCATGAAGGTATTTATAATTCTTCGGTCAACCTTTTACTTCCCTTAACCTAGGAAGATGCCACTGTTCACACATATCAGGCCATTACAAAGGAGGGTAACCCAACTTCCAACACATACTTCTCCGATTTCTAATGCCTCAGTTTCTCTAAAACAAGCTTGCAGAATAATTCTGGGGAAGCAGACAGTTACATGAAATACACAAACAGGACAACTGCCTTAAACAAGTATCCTCCTCTTTGGGATCATTTCTTGACTTGATTTTAGTTGGTTTGGGATATGGGAACCTTGGTTCAGGAGCACTCTCCAAACTGTGGGTATTAATAATGGTTGCTACTATGTTCTCTCAAAAGTTTTAGAGCCACACTAGTACATTAAAAATAAACACAAACCTTTTGAACGGTCGAGAGGATGACCAAAAGGGAGTGGGGGCTGTTGAAATAAATTTCTAGGCCCAGGGTTGTGTCCCTGGAAAGTCTTCGCTTAACCAGAAATGTACTATAACCAGCAAGCCAGTTCCAAATTGCCAAGCCAACTCTAGGCCTCCAATTTCTTCTTTGTTGCTTATTTTTTATTCTATAAAAGCTTCCTACATTCTGCCCCATGTTGCAGTTCTCTGAATCCTTGGGAATGTAGATTGCCTGCATTACTGTTAAAAGTTTGTTAAATAAAGCCTCAACAATCTTGATAAAGAAGAACAAAGTTGGAGGGATCATAATACCGGATACCAAGCTTACTACAAAGTCACTGTTTTCAAAACAGTCTGATACTGGAACAAGAACAGGCATATAGATCAATGGAACAGAACAGAGACCCCAGAAATTGACCCAAGCCATTACACTCAATATTTCACAAAGGAGGCAGGAACATACAATGGAGTCAAGACAGTCAATAAATGGTGTTATAAAATTGGACAGATACATGCAAAAAAACCCCCAAAAAACTAGACCACCTTATGTCATACACAAGAATAAACTCAATGGATAAAAGATTTAAATGTAAGCTATGAAACAAAAATCCTAGAATCATAGGCAGCAAAATCTCAGACATCTCTTGTAGCAATATGTTTACAGGTACATTTCCTAGGGCAATGTGAACTAAGGAAAAAATAAACACATGGGACTACATAAAAATAAAAAGCTGCATAGCAAAAGAAACCAACAAAACGAAACTGAGCCCACTGTTTGGGAGAACATATTTGGCAATGATACATCTGATAAAGGGTTAATATCCAAAATATATAAGGAACTCATACAACTCAACAAAATGACAACCCAAATAAAAAATGGGCAAAGGACCTAAATAGACACTTCTCCAAACTGGACATACAGATGGCCCAGAGACCTATGAAAAAATGCTCAAAGTCACTGGTCATCAGGAGAGATGCAAATTAAAACGAGGTATCACCTCACATCTGTCAGAACGGTTACCATCAACAAGTAACTGTTGGCGAGGATGTGGAGAAAAGAGAACCCTAGTACATACACTGCTGGTGGGGATGCAGACCAATAAAGCCATTATTTAAAGTATTAAAAATAATTTCCTCAAAAAATTAAATGTGGAACTGCCATTTGACACAGTCATCCATTCTGGGACCAATGAGAGACCTGAAACACCAATCAGAAAGAATGTACTGCCCTAGCCGGTTTGGCTCAGTGGATAGAGCGTCGGCCTGTGGACTAAAGTGTTCCAGGTTCAATTCCGGTCAAGGGCATGTACCTTGGTTGCAGGCACATCCCCAGTAGGGGGTGTGCAGGAGGCAGCTTTTTGATGCTTCTCTCCCATCGATGTTCCTAACTCTCTATGCCTCTCCCTTCCTCTCTGTAAAAACAATCAAAATGTATTTTTAAAAAATGTACTAGTATGTACCCCTATGTACATAGCAGCCCTATTTACAATAGCTAAGATCTGGAAACAGCCCAAGTGCCCATCAGTAGATGAGTGGATAAAAAAACTGGTACAGCCCTGACTGGTTTGGCTCAGTGGATAGAGCATCAGCCTGCGGACTGGAAGGTCCTAGGTTCGATTCTGGTCAAGGGCATATACCTTGGTTGCGAGCACATCCCCAGTAGGGGGTGTGCAAGAGGCAGCTGATTGATGTGTGTGTGTGTGTGTGTGTGTGTGTGTGTATATTATATAAAAGGATCTCTTACCCTTTGAGACAGCATGGAGGGACCTAGAGGATATCATGCTAAGTGAAATAAGTCAGCCAGAGAAAGAAAGTATCACATGATCTCAAGTCAGTTGTGGGATCTAAGTAACAAAATAAACTGATGAATGCAGTGGATCCAGAGAAATGGAAGCAGGGAAGTGTGTGGAAATCTGAGGGAAGGCAGGGGAAGGTGGGTGGGTGGGAGATAATCAAGGACCTTGTATGCATACATGCATGACCCATGGACGAGTCATACAGAAAACGACAAATATTTCACTTGTATGTAAAATCTAAAAAATAAAATAAAACTCATAGATACAGAGAACAAATTGATAGGTGTCAGATAGAAAGAGGATTGGTGGGGTTGGTGAAAAAAGATAAAGGGATTAAGAAACACAAATTGCCGCCCTAGCTGGTTTGGCTCAGCGGATAGAGCAGCCGGCCTGTGGACTGAAAGGTCCCACTTTGATTCCAGTTAAGGGCACATGCTCAGGTTGCAGGCTCGATAATCAGTAGGGGAGGGGGCATGCAGGAGGCAGCCGATCAATGATTCCCTCTCATCATTGATGTTTCTATCTTTCTCTTCCTCTCCCTCCCTCTCTCTGAAATCAATTTTAAAAAACAAAGCAAAACAAAACTTTGACTTGAAATTCCCACTTTCAATTATACCACACTAGT
>NW_006300374.1:2855714-2863730 GCF_000327345.1 Myotis davidii
ATAAAAGGATCGCTTACCCTTTGAGACAGCATGGAGGGACCTAGAGGATATCATGCTAAGTGAAATAAGTCAGCCAGAGAAAGAAAGTATCACATGATCTCAAGTCAGTTGTGGGATCTAAGTAACAAAATAAACTGATGAATGCAGTGGATCCAGAGAAATGGAAGCAGGGAAGTGTGTGGAAATCTGAGGGAAGGCAGGGGAAGGTGGGTGGGTGGGAGATAATCAAGGACCTTGTATGCATACATGCATGACCCATGGACACAGATGAGGTCATGCTTATATGGGGTGGTGAGGGCCTGGAGCGGGGGATGGGCTGGAGGGGGTTAATCTGGGGGGGAAAAAGGGGACATATGTAATACTGGCAACAATAAATATTTTACTAAAAAAAAAAGGTATGTTCATTGCAGCATTACAATAGTCAAGATATGTTAGCAACTTAAGTGTCTATTGATAACTGGATAAAGATGTGGTCCATACATACAATTGAATGTCACTCAGCCATTAAGAAAACAATAAAATCTTACCAATTGCAACAACATGGATGGAACTAGAAGGTATTATGCTAAGTGAAATGAGTCATACAGAAAACGACAAATATTTCACTTGTATGTAAAATCTAAAAAATAAAATAAAACTCATAGATACAGAGAACAAATTGATAGGTGTCAGATAGAAAGAGGATTGGTGGGGTTGGTGAAAAAAGATAAAGGGATTAAGAAACACAAATTGCCGCCCTAGCTGGTTTGGCTCAGCGGATAGAGCAGCCGGCCTGTGGACTGAAAGGTCCCAGTTTGATTCCAGTCAAGGGCACATGGATTTGATCCCCCGTGGGGAACTTGCAGGAGGCAGCCAATCCATGATTCTCTCTCATCATGGATCTTTCCCTCTCATCATTGATGTTTCTATCTTTCTCTTCCTCTCCCTTCCTCTCTGGTATATCAATGGTAACTGAAAACAAATTTTTAAAAATTCCAAAGCTGACAGCAGCCATAAATTAAAACCAAAGTCAACCAATGACAAACCTGATGCTCGAACACCTTCCCAAATTCAGGAACTCTCAGTCGTTGTGAGGTTATCCAGGCTTAAGGAACTTTGTGATGTTATCCAGCCCTGTGCAGCAACTAGAATTCCTAGAAGACACTAAATGACTAGAAAACTCTAATAACATAAACTGAACACTAAACTTGAGAAATCCTTGATAAATGTGTTCATTTTGTTTATATTTCTACTACTGGTCATTAGTAGAAATGAAAGTCAATAAATTTCATATTACCTGTAAATGTTTTTGGATTGATTCTACGGCCTATGAAAAAACCAAGACAATACTCACTGAAGTACTGGAAACAATAAAAGTGAACCTCTGTACAAGCATATTTTATGTAATACAATAGAGGTCGAATTGTCTGAATCAAATTACATATAAAGGGGAATTTCTGTAACTCTTTAAAGCATCGTCTATACTGGCAAAAACTCCAGTAATATGAATGCCAAAACCTTTATTTTGGACTTTTTGTTTGTTGATCTTTTTTAACATATACCATCATTAGTAAATGCCTAATACAATCAGATTAGAGAACCAGAATCACTGTCCAAGTGGCATCTGGTGGCCCATTGAATTGTCGTTCCTGTCTTATTGTCATTCCTCCTCTCCTTTTAAGGACACTTATTTTTTGGGGAATGTGCCACTTCTCAGATCAGTATATTGCCATTCCAAGTGTGAAAAGTCCTTAACCTGGTTGATCCATATATTTTATCCTCTCACCTAAAACAATCAAACCTGGGATTCAGTGGAAAGATGCCTGACTGAATTTTCTGGCTCACTTGGGATTAAAGGCGTTAGAGAAAACAGGCAAAGGATTCACACTCACAAGTCTCCTGATATATGGCAGAGGACCTGGTGAACAAAAAGTGACTGCACAGTAGACCCCACAAGCTTAGGGGCTATTTGGCAGGCCTGGCAAGCCCAGTGACCAGAAGTAACCACACAGGATGGTCTGGTCGTAAATTTCTAACGGGACAGGTTATGACAGGTAGTCCGTCCCAGGACTACAGCTTCCTTAGCACAAGTCAATCACTGACCTTAAGGGAGCCCTGTTCATTGTTCTTCTGCATCTAGGATAACATACCTTTGAAATGTTCAAGTGATTTTTTTTCCAGACACCTCCAAGGCACAACCACCTACTCTGGAGACAACATAACACTTCATTGTTATCTTGTTCCGCATACCACCCCTATGTGCTGTAAATGTTAATTATTAACTATCCTGTATCCACCAATGTCAAAGGATGCGTGTTTCTCTCCATTTTCCTTTTTCTCCAATCCTGGGCATTTCCACGGTTTGCTTCCTCCTGCCTTTTTAATGTACCACCAACAGATTCCATACAATCTTCCTTATGTTTTCTCCTGATTCTAAATGTATACAATAAACTGCAAAACTGTCATCCTCTACAGCATTTTCTGTCTGTTGAGATCTTGCTTTAGGGCAGTGATGGCGAACCTATGACACGCGTGTCAGAGGTGACATGTGAACTCATTTTTTTGGTTGATTTTTTTTTGTTAAGTGGCATTTAAATATATAAAATAAATATCAAAAATATAAGTCTTTGTTTTACTATGGTTGCAAATCTCAAAAAATTTCTGTATGTGACATGGCACCAGAGTTAAGTTAGGGTTTTTCAAAATGCTGACACACTGAGCTCAAAAGGTTCGCCATCACTGCTTTAGGGGATGTCCTCAAATCTTAGCTCAAATAAATTCTTATAGAGCTTTCTGCAGATTTGGACATTCTTCTATCAACAACTTTAAAACAGCCTTTCTTCTATAACACATTTGAAAGTGTCAGAAAGATAAAATTTTGCTCAATATTTAACGTAACTTCTAAGAAAGGATAGAAGGACTCAAATTAGGACCTACTTATTCTATTTAAAAACTCATTTGAGAATCAAATAGAAGTCTGTTTCCATCCCCATCAAAGTAAGATCTATTAAATATCCGATAGTGAGTTTTAAAAAGTTATTTCTGTGAATCAAAACTTTCTAACCTTTAAGGTAAAATTAACATAGGTAAATTTTCAAAGTGACTTGTAAAAAACATCACTCATACTTTGTATAACATCCTCCCCCTTTTGATAATATTTTTATTTATTTCAGAAAGGAAAGGAGAGGGAGAGATAGAAACATTAATGAGAATCGATTGACTGGCTGCCTCCTTCCTGTAAGCCCCACACTGTGGATAGAGCCCACAACTTGGGCATGTGCCCTGACCGGGAATCAAACGCGTGACCTCCTGGTTCATAGGTCAATGCTCAATCACTGAGCCAAGTTTCTTTTTTGGGGGCGGGGGTGGGGGTGGGGTGGAAATCAGCATTTGAAGATATTTTTACTCCCTCCCTTCATATGGTGAAATACCTGTGTTAGAATTTAAAAGTTTCCTATTATTATGGACCAGTAGCTTGTCCCTATGTACCAGTTTTATAGAGGAACACAAAAAGATAGTACAGAAGGCAGACTCAAACTAGTTTAAATTCTACTGAATGACACAGCGCCAGTTTTTCATTATAAATTCCTTGTTGTGGTAAAATATTCATAGTAAAAATCAATCAATGCTAATTTTTATTAAAATCAAAGCACCAGTTGGCTCTCTAAAATTAAACAAATAAACAAACAAACAAACAAGGACTATTTCTCAGATGTCCTTCACAATAAGCAAAACCTCCATGGAGATAGAAATTGTGATCTGATTGGCTAGCATTATTCTCACTCAGAAACATGAGCCACCAACATGTGAATTATGACTTAGTAAATTCACCCAAAATGATGGGTGATGTGTTTGTAAAAAGACTTCAACTATTAATTTACATGAGGCTATAAAATACTTAAAAAAATATGTACATGATTATTTAAAAGGAGGTGCTCTATTTCAATAAGAAATTAGTTAAACTCATGGTCATGTCCATAATTTTAATGGCTAATCAGATCACTTGATTTCTCTCATTCATAACAAGTACAGATAAACAGAAAATGAGTATACCTTTAGTTTAAACCTGTAAACTTTTTGTTTATCACATGAAGCAACTTATTTTTGGGATTCACATTATTTGTAGATCAGGGCTCAGCAAAAGGAGGAGTTCCTTCTTTCATTGTCTAGACTCTCCATGAAACCCAAATTCAAAAGTTTAAGCACTGTGGCATCATAGGACTTTAAAATGCAATTTCATAAATAGAGTAAAGGTCTGTCTACTACTCACCTTTTGGACTTTGGAGTGAAACTTTCTGAAAGCATTCTTAAGTTATGTTACAACTACACTATTATATTGTAGTAAAATGGGGAGCCTCTTCTTTAGTTTAGTAAAGAAAGTTAAAACTACCCAGGCAAGAGGACATTTCCTCTTAGCATTTTCCAATTTCCTACCCCTCCATTCAAAAAAGGTAGGCAGGTCCTGTTAATTCAAAGGGCAAAATGATTGCATTGCCAGATGCTGATGTGCAAATACATTTTGAATTTAATATGGTATATCTCAGTCCATTTATACTTTTTGCCATGGCCATATAAGTCACTGACTGTGCACTTGGGTTCCCTTATTGCTGGAAAGATCAAATGATTGGCACCTGGGAAAGCTTTTGATGAGTTGGAATTGAGTAATTCCTAGCTCCCATATGCTTTACTTGTTCATAAGCCCCCATAATGGTGTAATCATGTATTGAGGGTCTTTCAGCTATGATACTGGACTCTTGTTTCCAAATCCAGAAGGATATCTCTGGAGTTTTTGGATCAGAGATAAACACTGCAGTGTTTTCCTGTTAGGCCAAGGTTGCTTGAATTGCACTAAACTTTTGGGAGGATGCTCAATAAATGAGCAGGGGGTGTATATAATTAGGATATCTTACAGCTGTCTATTAGAATTTAAGGACTAATTAGCTGGGATCCACCTGAGTATATAGATGCCTGTTAATAAGGTCACAGGACTTTAATCATTAAGACCGTCACTGAAGAGTATTTGGAGAGAAAAACACTTACTTTAAATACTGTTTTAAAAGATTAATATCGCACTGAATATAAGTTTTGAGTATGTTAGAAATTCTGGCTCAGATGCCTTTAGAAAATATTTATTTTATATATATTTTCTGTTTAGTGCTACTTCCCTTTGTGATCCTTCTCAAAAATTTATCTCTATTGTCCTGTTTCAACTCTGGAGACAAATATGGAATAACAAACTGTCAGAAGAACAGTATTCAAAGATACCAACATTAAACTTACTACTAAAAGCTCAACAGCTGGTGTGCAATAAATGCTGGTGCAAAATAAAACAATTAAATGGTATGTGTGCAATTATAAAAATTTGTTCAGTCTTTGGAGAATAAATGTCAAATGCATATTCAAAACAATATTATCACCACCACCATAATTAACTTTAACACAAATTTGAAAAGATGATTAAGACTTTTTAACCATTAACTCATAATTTACGCTATGGACAAGGCTTAAATCTACATAGAAAGTGAGACACTATTGCTAGTAAGTTATTTTCTCATATTTTATCTTTACCAATGTCTGAAAACCCAATCAATTAGCCACAGAATATTTTCAAATTGTCCATTTTAAGAAGCAATGCTACAATGATAAAATCAAGCCCTCTAGGTTTAATTCATGGAAGATGATACCTTCCAAAAGGTAACATTCTTTCAAGCCAGCCATATTTTTATTCCATCAGCCTAAAGAGAATAATGTCCTCCAGCAATTAGTGTTTTATAAATAAAGGTTTACTTTGGCAAACTAAAAATAATTCATGTGTAAATATTTTGTCAAATGTTAAATTAGCAAGGGGCACTATCTTACTCTAGTTTCCTTCCTTGACACTGACCAATAAAGAATAAATGAATATCAGTTAAACTAGCTAGGTCTGGCCCATTAAGGAATATGCTTGCCCTCAGAAGGTATCTTTTGTATCTCCATTGGAAGGATACAAAGGAAATTCAGAATTAAGTGAGATCAAAGAATCAATTTGAGGGTCTGGCTCTTAAAAATAGGAAATGGATGTGTCAGAAAAAAATTAAAATTTCACTATAATTCTCTCCAATTTCCTGTTCCCAAATTCCACAATACATTTTCATTTCAAATTATAAAGAGAGATGAAAATGACAAAAACGAGTCCCTTTCAGGGTATATTTTTTAAAATCCTCACATCAAATACTGCACACAATTGTATTTCATATTTCAGGTGTTCCACTAAAAACCATACTGCAAACAATGAGTCTTTATATAAGGATCACCTGCACAATTAAAACAAGCAACAAAACCACACATAGACATACAGTAAAACCAAATGTGTTCACTTACTTCCTCAGTGGAAGAAGTTCAATTAAGAAATATACGAAAATGGCCTTGAAAATCTGCTATACCAAACATCTCTACAGACAAGAAAAAATAAATAAAAAAACACTTGTTTTCCCATTTTTTCTTTAATACAATTGCCATCTTACATGACTATTAGGTGCCTTCTTGATAGTGTCTAATCTAATCTTTGTTGCACCAGTAGGCATCCTACGATAGAACTCTTATTACCATCCATGTTAATTCACTGTGGCCCAGCTATTCTTAAGGACAGTACACCTAACTCATGGTTGGGCCACAATTACTTAGTAGTGGTATTTTCTAAAAATGGATTAATTCACACATCCAGACCACATTAAAATTTCAACTTAGAATTCATACAAATTCTATTTCCTTTCTATAGTAGTTATCATCCCAGATTACAGTTTTGAAATCCAGCAAGTAGGAACAATGTCTTATTTTGTTCTTGGTGCTTCTTTCTTCTTTCTCTCTCCTTCCCTCCCTTTTTTACTTTATTAATCAGAAGGTTAAAAAAATGGGTTAAGAAAATCAAAATCTAGTAAACATCAAAAAATTATAGGTCAGCGTTGTCACAAACTCTTCTTTGTAATGATGTTAAATTATTTACAAATTAATTTTTGAAAAAAAAAGTGAAAAACCAGCACATGCCAATTCTGCTGTTTATTTAAGCAACTGGCGATCCTCTACACTTTTGAGGCGTTTCTTCCGGGGCTGTACAAAGTCATCATCTGAGTCATCACTAAATTTATTATCTTCTGATTCATTCCTGAATTCAAGTTTAGGAAACCGTTTTTCTGGATAAAGGTTCTTTAGAAGTTCTTCAAAATAGCTTTCAAGCTTTATACCAGCACTGGCTACTTCTGAATCAGGCTGTTGGGTCAAAATAAAAATATAAATTATAAAACAGACACCAACATTTAGACAGCCAAAAGTAGTAAGTTTCTCACATTTCTGTTCCCTTTTAACTTGAGATTAGGAATACCAGTGGATTATTTTGGAAAAATATTTATACAATGTCATTGATATAAAGTAAATAATAGTCTGGGGCTAAACAAAGTGTAGAGGAGGTCACATAAAAGGTAAATAAAAGTCTTTGACACATCTGGCTTATTCTATAAGGGCACAGCAGTTGCAAGACTGGATTCCCAAACAAAAATAAAGATGCCATAATCATAGTATTATATAACAGGTATTTTCAGAACATATAAAATGTGGAACTTTGGAATGAGTAACCAATAAATAGAACAAGACTCTAAGTCTAACAAATATTTGGAAAAACTGATAGATGAGAAAACATTAAAATTAGAGCTATTTAGACCACATCTTTAATATTTCAAGATCAACATAAAAAAAAAAAACGCCACTAAAGTATGGAATTGCTATATTCTAAGAAATAAAGATAAGAATGACAAAAAATGCTTCTAGGTTAGATGACAATATTTTTAAAGTGTTTTCAGTTGTCAGCTATAATTTGCATTTCCACTCAACATAAAATAAACATCCTATCTAATAATAGAGAAACATGGTAATTAACTGAAACTTCGCTACCCTTCCCATTGGCTTATCAGGGCGATATGCAAATTAACTGCCAGCCAAGACCGGCAGCCAGGCAGCTGAAGCGAACAGGAGGCTTGCTTGCCTCAGTGAAGGAGGACTCCAACG
>NW_006300374.1:2863886-2868956 GCF_000327345.1 Myotis davidii
AACCTGCTTTCAGCCAGCCGGGATCTCAGAGCTGGAGCCGAGCCTCAGAGCTAAAGCCGGCTCTTAGTTCCAGTGACAGCCACAGAAGGTAAATCAGTGGTTCCCAAACTTATTTGGCCTAACGCCCCCTTTCCAGAAAAAATATTACTTAGCGCCTCCTGGAAATTAATTTTTTTAAAATTTTAATAGCAATTAAACAGAAAGATATAAGTATTAATGTTTCTACCTTTTTCGTAAAATATAGTAAAGAAAGGTGTAAATTAGAAACATTGAAGTTTGAAATTATGAAACTATTTATTGAACTCAGAATAGAAAGGTAATACAAAAAAAGTTAAAACAAATGCACCTGTGGCCATCACCGCTCCCCTGGATGGCTGCAGCACCCACTAGGGGGCGGTAGCGCCCACTTTGGGAATCACTGAGGTAAATAAATCCCAGAATAAACAAAAAAGAAAAAGAGAGGTTGAAAGCTTCAGTCGCCCACCAGCCTGAAAACGGCCCTCAGCCCCTCACCCAGGCTAGTCAGGCACCCCAGTGGGGACCCCCACACTGAAGGGGGTGTGATTAGCCACAAACAGCCATCAGCCTGTCATCCAGGCTGACCAGGCACCCAAGCGGGACCCCCACCCTGAAGGGGGTGTGGCCAGTCTGAAAACAGCCATCATCCCCTCATCCAGGCTGGTGTTTTCACAGGGGTGGACAAAGGTAAGTTTACAGTTGCAGGCACCTAGTGGGACCCCCACCCTGATCCAGGACACCCTTCAGGGCAAACCAGCCGGCCCCCACCCATGTACCAGGCCTCTATCCTATATAGTAAAAGGGTAATATGCCTCCCAGCACTGGGATCAGCAGAGCCGGGAAGCCTCCTGGCCTCTGGAGCAGTGTGATGGGGCAGCCCCAAACCCCCTGATCGCCCTGCGGCAGTGTGTGTCAGGGGGCGGGGCCACAACCCCGATCCGCCCTGATGTGTGTGTGACAGGGGGCAGTGCCCCAACTCCCCTATCGGCCCTACTCTGTGCATGACGGGCGGGGGGGGGGGGGAGCTCCCCAACCCCCTGATCGGCCCTGCTCTGTGCATGACAGGGGGTGGCGCCCCACCTTCCCAATCGGTCCTGCTCTGAGCCCAACCAGGGGCTGCACCGAGGGATTGGGCCTGCCCTCTGCCACCCGGGAGCAGGCCTAAGTCAGCAGGTCGTTATCTCCTGAGGGGTCCAAGACTGCGAGAGGGCATAAGTGGGGCTGAGGGACATCCCCACCGCCACTGCACAAAATTTTTGTGCACCAGGCCTCTAGTCCTATATAATAAAGAGCTAATATGCAAATGGTCATCACGCCATCACGCCGTCACTGTAAAGGCTCAGAAACTCAACACTGGGGAGAGAGGAATGGGGACCAGCCAGGAACAAATAAGCTTGCGAGAGAGGAATGGGGACCAGCCAGGCTGCGGCCCAGGAGAGGGACAAGCCACCCGCCCTGTGGTCCTGGGTGCGGGAGAAACCGCACACCCCGCAGTCCCAAGCGCCAGCCGCTGGGGCTGCAGACCAGGAGAGGGACAAGCCACCCACCCTGTGGTCCTAGGCACCAGCGGCTGCACCCACAGCCTGGAAGAGGAACAATCCACACGCCTCATATTTACCAGGCTGGGTCCTGGGTGCCTGCAGCCAGCCAGAGGGAGGGAAGCCTGGGTCCTAGGTGCCTGCAACCAGCCAGAGGAGGGAATCCTGGGTCCCAGGTGTGGGGTGAGGCAGAGGCAGTTAGAGGCGGTCTGCCAATAGGGGAGCAGTTAGGGACGATCAGGCAGGCAGAGGAGTTAGGGGCAATCAGGCAGGCAGGTAGGCGAGCAGTTAGGAGCCAGCAGTCCTGGATTGCAAGAGGCAGTTGGGCATCCCCTGAGGGGTCCCAGATTGGAGAGGGTGCAGGCTGGGCTGCAGGCCCCAACCGTGCATGAATTTTGTGCACCAGGCCTCTAGGTGGAATAAAAATATGGATAAAATCATTCTCTGTCTTGAACATTTGGAAATTTACGGTAACATAAATAGATTATCTTAATATCCTTGTTTGCTAATAAGATGTTTTGTTTAACATTGCTTTCAATATTACTATTAGTCTCCCCTCCCTTCCACCTCACCTCATTGAATTCAGCACAGTTTTGAAAGATTAATCTAAAGTCAGCTACAAAATCCTCAGGCTTTGTATACATGTAATACTCTTCTTGTAGTCTTTTCTTGATAGTTGACAAGTCCATTGGATTTTTAATTATTTTGTAATAATCAGGCACCTTTCAAAATAAAAGAGATACTATAATGTAAGTACCTAAATTCTACCTCATCCTAAATAAACTCTTACAAGTAGTAGCATAAAATTCAGATTGTACTATTTGTCATTGCTAAGAAAACCTATGCAATATGTGCCTACAGCCTTCCACACAATGGAAAATGTTTTGTATCACCTTTTTCAAAAAAGTTCAAAAATTATTGTTTTGTTTTGTTTTATTAATCCTCTCCCCAGGGTATTTTTTCCACTGATTTCCCCCCGCCCCCCCCGAAGAGAGTGGAAAGCAAAGGGAGAGACAGAGAGAGAAACATCTATGTGAGAGGGACACATCTATTGGTTGCATCCCATGCCCTGACCAGGGCCAGGGATTGAGCCTGCAAGTGAGATACGTGCCTTTGACTGGAATTGAATCTGGGACCCTTTGGTGCATGGGCCCATGCTCTTATCACTGAGAAAACCAGCTAGGGCTTCACCAATTATTTTTTAACTAGAGGCCCAGTGCACGAATTAGTGCACAGGTGGGGTCCCTTGACCTGGCCAGCAATGGGAGCTGATCGGGACTATCTTGCCCAGTCCTGATTGGGGCCCATTGGGGCCGGCTGGCTGGCCGGGGGTAGGGACCACACTGACCACCAGGGGGCAGCTTCTGCATTGTGCGTCTGCCCCTGGTAGTCAGTGCGCATCATAGCGACTGGTTAACCAGTCATTTGGTCGACCATCTTAACGGTCACTTAGGCTTTTCTATATAGATTTAAAAAATCACCTTTCCCTCCTAAACCTCCTTCTCTATTCTCCTTCTTCATTATTAAACAAAAAGCAATTACTAGCCCTAGAGCAAGCATGTCAAACTCAAAGGCTAACACAGGCCAAATAAACAAGGTTTAAATTTATGTGGGCCACAAAAAATACAAAAGCTTCAATTTTCATAGAAACATAGGTTTATTTCGATAGAGACATGCTGAATACAAAGGGCTGAAATAAATGAGTGATCGTTAACATAAAATAGGACATTTTATTAATAAAAATTAATGTTTTCTTGAACATTAACTTACCAGACAGGGAGTAAAGCCACGTAAGAGAAATGAATGCAACACAATTATAGTAATCAGTCATTAGTGAACATTGTAGTTCATTATTAATAGTTATGTATAACAGGATATTGTAAAAATTAAGTTATGAAATTTTTATTAAAACATTTTTTACATACCGTTATATTGGCTGAGCAGCAAAAATATTCACTGTAGGCTGCATGCAGCCCGTGGGCCGTGAGTTTGATATGCTTGCCCTAGAGCATCAGCCTGCAGACTAAAGGGTCCCGGATTCAATTCCAGTCAAGGGCCCATACCTCACTTGTAGGCTCGATCCCTGACCCTGGTCGGGGTGTGTGGGGGAGGCAACTAATCATCTCTTATATTGATGTTTCTCTCTCTCTCTCTCTCTCTCTCTCCCTTCCGCCCTCCCTCCCTCCCTTCCACTTTCTAAAAATCAAAGGAAAAATATCCTTGGGTGAGGATTAACAACAAAAAATAAAATAAAATAAAAAAACAGTATTTCTAAATCCACTATAATTAAAAAAACACACACAAAAATGCAATGACTTGAAATGTTTTTGCTGCATGTGTTATAACAAATGGGGTTTGAACCCCAGCTCTGCTACTCAGTAGCATGCTCCTGGGTTAAGTTACTTACTTCACTGAACCTTATATATCAAATAGGGATAATCCTACCAACTTCACAGTTTTTGTAAACACTAAATGAGATGATACATATTAAGCAAAAGGGGGCTATTTTGTGCTGCTGTTGTTATTAATACCAAATGTTAACTGTAACCAAGATCATAAAAACCACCAAGTTCTAGGTTAAATTTTTAAGTGGATTAAGTTTGTATTGGTCACAATCCCCCTCCTCCCCCCCGCACATTTTTTGCCTGCCTCTTTTGAGCACAAAAGGTCCTTTCCCTAAAAGTATTTATTTCCCTCCTATCTCAACTTCTCAAAACCTGTTCTCAAGAGAGAAGTTCATTGTTTATCTGCTGAATATATTTACTAAGCTAATTTTCTTTTCTAGTCTTATATTAAATTTTTAAAATTTATCAAACTGTAGAATATTAACAATTTAAAGGAATTTTGGACATCAGAGAATAGAACATATTTTTAGTAGTACTTTTAACACTCTAAGATTATGCATTAAAGCAGTGGTTCTCAACCTTGGCTGCACATTAGAATCACCTGGGAAACTTTTTAAAATCATTTCAGGGTGAGGACCAGAAATCAGGATTTTAAAAAGATTCCCAGGTGATTCTAATGTGCAGCCAAGGTTGAGAACCACTGCATTAAAGTCTCATCGAACTTTCAATATGAACCTTTCTGAAGTCAATTTGTTAACACACATGCAATGCGCACACACACCTTCTTCTATTGTTAAAGTCTACTTAATCTTTGAAGTATGGACATATACATCAAAATATGAACAGAGAATTTTGGGGATATTTATCTCAAATGCAAAGTTTTTTCCCCCAACAGTTAAGGAGATATACCTAAATCTCCTGAGAGGCAACTGATGGAAATCATTACAGAGAAAAGTACCGTATTTGCCGGCGTATAAGACGATTTTTTGGCCCTGAAAAATATGCCTCCAAGTGGGGGGTCGTCTTATACGCCAGGTACACTTCAGATAGACTGCCCATAGTGCTTGCCCCGTGCCATAGTGGCCTCCCGATGCCCGCCCACTTCATTCCACATACCGTTCAGGCATCAGCAGCGCTGCTGGGTGTATGCTCGGCTGTTATGCGATTTT
>NW_006300374.1:2869249-2889977 GCF_000327345.1 Myotis davidii
ATCTTTCTTCTATCATTGACAGTCCCTCTAGGTTGTGGGCTGCTTGCCTGTGTTCCTGAGAAGCATCTACGGTACCAGTCTATAGAGTGTGTTTTCTTTAGTGAATTACCGGTATGTTTACCGGTAATAAACTTGCACTGTTTTATGTATATGTTTGATTACATACAGCCTTGTGACAGTTTTCCTGCATGTCATAAGCATTTGAATATAAATTAAAATGTTAAAATCAAATCTGATATTGTTTTACCTTTTATTTGGTGTGTGGAAGGTGTGCGGAAGAGGGGGTAGTCTTATACGGCGAGTATATAACAAACTCTGTATTTTGAGTGGAAATGTTAGGGGGTCGTCTTATACGCCCAGTCGTCTTATACGCCGGCAAATACGGTAGGTAAAATGCATGAGATGAGGTGTAAGAATGTATGAGAAATGAATAGATGTTTTGGGCCAATTATATTAACATTAAGATGCATTTAAGATCAAAGGTTTCAGTATGTATCAATAAGCTTTAAGACTAGATTAGATATAAGAAACTAACTACTGAAAAATGGTACAAAAACTAGATGATCATAAATCAAGTTGCAGAAAAAATCACTTCATGGTGTAAAAATGGACAAAATGACATTACTACTTACAGTTAGAGGAACTGGATCTTGAAAGGCCAGGCTCATTTCATGGCAATATAGAAATAAAAGTAGGCGTTCACACTTCTAAGCAAAAAATAAAATGAAGTCACAGCTTATTTTTTGTAACAATGTCATATATATATCAAAGTACCAGAATAAAAATTAAAACCAGATGAATACAAGAAAAGTATTGATACTTAGAGTTTTTATCTCCTTCCCATTTACTAAACTGTACTGTTTGATAGCTTGGGATTTATGTGATATATGAGAGCAGTCCTTTGTAATTATAGGAACAAACACATTATCACTAGAAACCCATTTGAAGCTCTTAAAAATAAATTTCCACTTATTTCTCCAATTTGTATTAAATTATTAGTAGACAATAAAAGAAGAGATCTAAAGGTGGAGCCCTTTCCTGGTGTGTACAATCCTAAAGCCCTAAGGCAGATGGTGCTATCATGCACTCTGCTACTTCTCTGCTTATGTGGGCTTATACAAACGCTGAAGCACTATAGTGTGTGTCTGGCCCCGCTCTTGCATGACAACTTTCATACTCTTTGTTCTACTTAATAAGTGAGCAAAGGAGCTTCTTTAATAATACAGAAGTGTTGATTTAGTAGGTTTAAATGTTAATTACAGTTAAATATTTTAGCTGGCTTTAAGGTATAAACCTAGTACCACTGGGTGAAAGAATGGAAACAGAAAAACAAATTCTATTTCTCAACAAATTCTGAGGAAGAAAACCTATCTATAGTAGAAATAAAACAAAAAAAATTTACTAAAAGTAGACCAACTTTAAGAGTGCAGGCCACATAAAGGACACATATTCTACCTTGTTCAAGTACAGCTTCTAGAAAATGTATATGTAGTACTATGATTTTTTTCAACTGAAAAAGTTAGTCTGCCTCCAAGTATATTACTTAAAATCCCTACACTTTTGTGGCAATAAATACTAAAGAAAAAAGAAGTTAATGTGAAAAGCACACCTGCATTACAATAATGCATTTAACCAAAAAAACAAAACAAAACGGTGTAACAGTCTAGGTTGGAAATGCTCACAAACTTACCCTTCTATCTATTGGTGTTAATTTACCAAGACTTTCAGTTTTCTTTTTTTCTGAGTTGTGACTGGGAGCATCACAATCATATTCAACTTCTGGTTTGGATAAGTCTCGGCAGAAAGTGCAAATCCACTCTCCACTGTTGGGGGATAAAGTATTTGAATTATAATGCATTGTTTTGCTCTTCACCATATCTCTTTTCTACTTCCTCCATGCCATCTATGATACAGAATTACTTATTTGGCATGAATTTCAATCACTGAAGAATTACTGTATATCTACTAAGCACTCAGCTCCATCCTGAGAGAGCTGAACAATTGTAATAATACAGCGCAAGAGCCTAAGGGGTATAAATATTAGTCTAGCTAAGGAGGTAAGAAATACATATACAAAATAAACACTTAAATAAACAGACACATTAGTCTATGGCTGATGTGATGTGTAACTCATATTTTTACCACAAATAATTCAAGACAAAAATCCTTCTTGGTACTATTCTTGCAACTTTGTTTGAAATTAAATTTTAAATAGGCCTCTGAGGAACTGAGAGATTAACTCAATGCTCTTCTTCATCATCATCTCAAAGGGACTGTGAGACTTTGAGATATTTATAAATGTCAGTGCCTGCCAAATAAGATGCCATTGTGGCAGTTGTGCATAAGGACCATTGTTCTTTATGGCAACCCCATGTAATAAGTTAAAGTTTTTTTCTTTTCATAACACTAGGTTTTTGAGAGAAGCACAAGGAATTAGAGGCAGGGTATGGGAAGGAAACCCTATGTTGTAGGTTTTGAAGTATGCATTTGTGTAAAGTGGGCTTTTATTTTTAAGGTTTTACAATGGTTTTAGGTTATAATAATTGTCACCCTTTTCTTTGCCCCTGGTCTGTTATATTCCATTTCTGGGTTCTTGTTTTCCTCTTTTTTGGATTACTCAATATTTGATGAATCATATTGTAAAATAGCTTTCTGAGATGAGTATATGGAAATGAAATTTTTTTCAATCTTGCATGCAAGTCTAAAAATGTTTATTTAGCCCAAACTAGTTTGGCTCAGTGGATAGAGTACTGGCCCATTATTATTGACCAGTAGCCCTGCGCACGAATTCATGCACCAGTAGATCGCTGCCGCCCTCCTGTAGCTCCCCTCGTACCCTCATAGCTTGTTGCCCTGCCCTCTCCTGTAGCTCTCTGCCACCCACTTGTAGTCAGTAGGTTGCTGCCGCCCTCCTGTAGCTCCCCATGCCCCCTCTTCATAGCTTGTTACCCTGCCCTCTCCTGTAGCTCTCCGCCTCCTGCTTGCTTGCTGCCCTGCCTTGTCCTGTAGCTCTCTGCCACCCACTTGTAGCTAGTAGGTCGCTGCTGCCCACTGTCCCACCCTCCTGTAGCTCCTGTCCCCTCCCCCCACCCCCTTATAGCTTGCTGTCCTGCTCCCTCCAGTAGCCCTCCACAGCCCACTAGTACCTTACTGGCCCACCCTCCTGCTGATCTGTGATCTGGTCGTGATGTGCTTGGTCATTACGCCTCAGGGGGTAATGGCTAATTAGCATATTCCTCTCATTATACAGGGCTAGCGACCCGGTGCACAAAATTCGTGCACAGGTAACGTCCCTAGGCCTGGCCAGCAATCAGAGCTAATCGGGGCCTTCCAGCATTATACAGGGCTAGCGGCCCGGTGCACAAAATTCGTGCACAGGTAAAGTCCCTAGGCCTGGCCCGTGATCAGCGCCATCTTCCTTGGCTGCCGGCAGCTGGCCCTGCCTCCTGCCGCCACCCACCCCCGGTTCCCCATTCAACATTGGGAGATCAGAACCTGCTGGCCAGGGAGTGGGACCGAGAGGTGGTCAGTGCACCTCATAGTGACTGGTCGAGCGATCATTCTGCTGTTCAGTCAATTTGCATATTATATATATATTAGAGTCCTGATGCATGAAATTTGTGCAAGAGTTGGCCTTCCTTCCCCTGGCTGCTGGCACTGGCCTCCCTCTGGCACCTGGGACTCGGGCTTCCCTCACAGCCCCAGCTTCCTCCAGGAGGATGTCCAGTCTAATTTAACATATTATGGTTTTATTATTATATAGACAGATGTGCTCCAATCCTTCCACTTCCAGGGAAAGGGGCAAAGGAGGGTTGCTAAAAGTGATAAGGGAGGCAGCAGGGTGAACTTTTCTTTGGGGGGGGTGTAGAGTTTCCTCCTGATGAGGGGCTTCAAAGGGCAGTGGCCTACTTCTGCTACCCTCTGTCTCTAGAGATGCAATTTCTGATTGGCATTTGGCAGGACAGAGCAGTTGCAGGTACAGGACTGGGAGAGCCTTTCTGCATGCAGCTCCCTGGAGAGTCTCTTCTGGTCAAGGAAAGCTTTGTTCTAACCATTTCTCCTGGAGCCAGTACTACTGGGTGGTCTGGGGCAGAATGGAGGTGAGGCAGGGCAGAAAGAAGTATGGGGTAGAAGACTGGGGGTGGGGAAGAAAGAGGGTGAAATCTGTGTGTGTGTGTGTGTGGGAGACCGGGGGAGGGGAGGGATGATGCAGAGGGAGAGTTGGGGTCAGCATAGGAAGGTTTGGAGGTACTAGGCGAGTAAGAGGGACCAGCAGATGCCAGAATAAGGGTCTACGGAATCAGGTGGAGGTCCGCGAGGCTGAGTACAAACTAAGTCTTTTCCCAGACCCTGCCATCCCAGATGACTAGTGGGAGGGGTCCATAGTGAGGCGCTGAGCTCCCTACACTTTGTCTGAGGCTCCAGAACATGTGGCCAACACGCCTCATCCCTGCCCCCCCTACCAAAGTGCTGCCATTTGGAATGCATTTGCAGACACAGGGATTGTTTTTAAGTTAATGGTTTTTAATTCACTCTGCTTCCCTCTTGTTTTTTATTGAAAAGGCGGATTCTGCTGGTGTGTGTTCCTTTGCGGGGGTGGCAGGGGTGTTCTTCACAGGCAGAGATCCGATGAGAGACAGAGACAAGAGGCCCAGCAAGACATGGGGAATGAGTAAACAGGATCAGAGAGCAAGGAACAGCGAAGAGAGATGCACAGGGCGAGACAGACAGACACAGAGAACCCAGGAAGGCTAAAGGAGGGACTCAGCCCTAAGAGCAGAACAAGTGTGCTGAGAAATCCTGCTTCAGGAAGGCTGAATCCTCCACCTCCAACTAAGGCCCCTGGGGCTGAGCTTGCTCTCCTCTGTGCTCTGGTTCCATTCAGTGTAGACATGGCTGAACAGGCCTCAGGAAAGGGCTGAAAGGATGTGGTGAGCAAGGACTGAGTACACAGGACCAGGGTTGCCGAGGGCTAGGGATCCAAGACCAGACTGAGAGAGGAGGACCTGGAGGCATTCCCTCCCAGGTCCCTGCACACCTTATGTTTTTAAGCAAAGCCCGAATCCCAAATCCTGTGCCACGGCTCTGGAGAGTGGCGGCCCTGGCCTGCTGTGCCGCCTAGGGCGAGTTCCCTAACCTCTCTGAGCCCTGGCTATGCCACCTGCAGGAGAGGACCGCTGGTGGCTGAGGTTAGAAATGGCTTGGGAGGCAAGGAGATAAGAGCACAGTTTAGGACACCTCGGTTTGGCGGTTACATCCGAAATCCCAGGGCTTTTTGGCCTTGGCCACTGCCCTGGGCTCACGTTTATGTAGGACTTGCACAAATGGGAGAGCTGGGCACTAGCACCTTCCTTCCTTCACAGCTGAGAACCAGTTCATCCTCTCTCTACCCCCGCCATCCCTCCTCTCCTCAGTGCCTGGTACTCGTGAACCTTCCCAGCAGCCAGTGTAGACACATGACCAAGGACACACAAAAATATCTCCAATCCAGCACGTGGTGGCTCTGTAGACAGTTGGGCAAACACAGACACATGACACTGGGTGCTGTAGACAGTTAATAGAGCTCCCTGGCCCAATGAGAGGGCTCATTTGGCAGAGTAGTGGCTCTATGAGCGAGTTTACCCCGGGTGCAGCTTCCAACCCCGGAGTAGGCGAACTGAAAGCCCAAGATAATTAGAGCTAATTACATATGTGCAAACAGCCAAAGCAGAGGCCGTGGGCCAGTCACTCCTCCCCTGCCTGCCCTCTGCAATCCCACCCCAGCAAAGGGGTCTTGCTGGCACAGCTGGGCTGTGCGCCTGGGGAAGGGCGCACAGGTGGAGAGCCCCTGGGGGGGCCCAGGGGTTCGGGTGAGCCCTCCACCTCCAGAGCACCCCGCCCCCGTGATTACACACTCCAGCGCATGCTGCGGCCCCAGAATGGCAGGTCGCAACTGGGTTAGGAATTGGACCAGAACTTGGTCCAAGCATTATTGACCTTGTGCTGAGCGGGCCCTGGTGGCATGGGCCCCAGCATTTGGGTCTTTAGGTTTCTATTATCTTGGCCTCCTGAGCATTCCGTCTCTGCGAAGATTCGAGATGGGGCTCTCCTTGTATCCTGCCACAGGGATGCCTGTCTGGAGCTGAGGCCGCAGGATGAGGAAGGGACAGAGTCTGGTGCTTGGCTTTTGGTGATGAGTTTCTCTCTGCCTGGATGTGCCACAGGACCCCAAAAGAGTGATCTCTGAGCTTTCATTTGCATGTCTATACCGTGCATGCCTCCTCTGAGCGGGCCTAAGCTGCAATCGCACATCCTTAATGCTGCCGAGAAGACGGGAGAGCCTCCTGCCACCACCACTGCGCTCGCAGCTGTCAGCCCAGCTTATGGCTGAGTGGAGCTCCCCCATTGGGAGCACACTGACCACCAGGGGCAGCTCCTGCATTGAGCGTCTGTCCCCTGGTGGTCAGTGCATGTCATAGCGAGCAGTCGTTCCTGGTCATTCTGCCATTAGGGTCAATTTACATATTACCCTTTTATTATGGTGTACGGGTGGGCGCCCACCAGCCTGCCCTGATGGGGGCCCCCGATTGGGGTCGGGGTCCCCGCTGGGGGAGGGGGCCAGCCAGGGCGAGGGGCTGAGGTCATTCTGGTCATTCCACTGTTTTGGTCACTGGGTTTTTATTATATAGGATAGTGAAAGAATGTGGAAAAGGGAAGCAAGTACTATCTTACCTTGGAAAATTTGCCAATGTCGGCACATGACAAGAAAGATGAAATACTTTGGGACACTTCTCACAGCACAGGAGTTCCCCTCCATTCTGACAAACTGCACACCAGTCCTCATTGGGGTCATCTTCTTTCCTTGTCTCTCCAACATGAAGAGGTGACTTTTGGGAGGCATCCAGCCACGCAGACTTTCCATTTGAGGAATTTTCCTGGTGAAGTCCAGGTTGATCTCCTGTGCTATCAGGAGCATCTGATCTGAGCACAGACTCCTCAGAAGAAGAGGTCTGACTACTATTTAAGAGCAGGGAGGTCAGTATGCTTCTTGGATAGTTAGTCTGCAATGGAAGGAGGTAAGAGTATATGTATTCTTAAAACTGGCATTCTTAATTAGCACTATTATAATTTTAGACCAAAGACTGCTCTCTCATGGGCACCTGGTAACTTCAAAGGAGTCTATGAACATGCATGAGAAAAAAGAATTATCTTTACTGCTAAATGTATTAGAATCTCTAGTGGTGAAGAAGACATGGGCCTTTACTGGAAAACATCATCAAAATAGAATATCAGTACTTAGGGAGTGTGGACAATAAAGAAAAATTATATGAATTTGCTGATGAGTTCAGAAATGGGAGAATGGGTGGGTAGTGTAGAAGTCAACCATAGGAAATATAAGTACATTTTAGTGGACCTGTTCATTTAAATTATACCTAGACATAAAACATGCCTAGTATAGATTTTTTAAAAATCATTCATAGAGCTATTAGTAACTTTAAGATAAATAAAGATTTTATGTTGGAGCCTAGGATGATGAAAATGTCAAATCACTAAGTCATTTTCACAATCTCCAAGTGTTATGAAATGCTCCTCAATGCTGTCAAAACATTTTCCTACCCTTACATACATTCCTATGGAGTCCTCTGTCCTCCTGTTACAGAGTATAGTGAAGGAGCTGCTGTACTGGGGACTACCCTTTTCTTTGCCCCTGGTCTGTGTTATATCCCATTTCTGGGCTCATTTTTCTTTTTCTTGGTCTACTCCATATTTGATGAATCACACTGTAAAATAGCTTCCTGAGAATGAGTACATGGAAATTAAATTTTTTTCAATCTTCATGCATGTCTAAAAATGTTTATTTACCCCTAGCTAGTTTGGCTCAGTGGATAGAGTGTTGGCCCATGGACTGAAGGGTCCCATGTTGGATTCAGGTCAAGAGCACATACCTTGATTGTAGGCTCAACCCCTTACCCTGGTCAAGGTGTGTGTGGGAGGCAACCAATCGATGTCTTTCTCTCACATTGATGTTTTTCGCTGTCTCTCCTCCTCCCTTACACTCTCTCAAAAAAATCAATAGAAAAATATCCTCAGGTGAAGATTAACAAAAACAAACAAACAAAAAGTTTCTTTCACTAATGTTCTGGTACTTATTAGGCCCTTTCAGTTCAGATGTCCATGCCTTTCAGTTACACGAAGTTTCATTATATTTGAAGTCATTGATATAATTAAAAAGTATATACATATATAATATAGAATATATATGCATATATTTTTAAAATATATTTTATTGATATTTTACAGAGAGGAAGGGAGACGGATAGAGAGTTAGAAACATCGATGAGAGAAACATCAATCAGCTGCCTCCTGCACCACCCCTACTGGGAATGTGCCCGCAGCCAAGGTACATGCCCTTGGTCGGAATTGAACCTGGGACCCTTCAGTCTGCAGGCTGACGCTCTATCCACTGAGCCAAACCAGTTAGGGCAATATATATATATTTTTTTATTGACTTCACAGAAGAAGGGAGAGGAGGGGTAAAACCATTAATGATGAGAGACAATCATCAATCAGCTGCCTCTTGCACGCCCCACACTGAGGTTCAAGTCTGCAAACTGGGCATGTGCCCTGACCAGGAATCAAACTGTGACCTCCTGGTTCATAGGTTGACACTTAATGACTGAGTCACTTTCAGCTGGGAGATATAATTACATTTTGAGGCCTAGTTTCTTCATCTGATTCTTGTTTCACTATCACAACGGGAAAATCATAATTTTCCGGTGGTCCACCATTTTCTTGTTTTATTCGGATTGGCTCCAACATGACCACTGGGACTTTGTGTGTAGAGTCAGCTCCTGCTGGTTTGCTAGAAGAGCCAGAGCTATAAGTGTAAGAAAGAAAGAAATAACCATCTAAGAATGCTACCTTAAGTATCTCCAAATAAAGTATAACCGCTTTGAGAATAATGACCTATCTTCACAGCAATGGTAGCTACTATATCAGCAATAAATAATACATAACTTAAATGCACTCGCTATGTACGAAGTTTCACTTATGAATAAAAAATGTTCTACCTATCAATTTATCTAAATAGTTACGTTACATCTGAAAAGATACTTAAATAAATTTAAATAATACCACAATTAAAAGACAACTGCCTTCAATATTCTGAAGCTCTAAAATTGGGCAGCTAGATTTAGTTCTTAAAGCTAGCATCTTTTTTTAGGCTTTTCCATTTCTTTCTCTAATCAGTGAAAAAGAGAACTCTAGGCTCATATTAATGATTTATTATTATGAAGTGTGAAGATAATGAGGGACATAATTTATTGATGTTCTGCTATTTAAAAAATGTAGTGGGGAAAAAAGCTTTTACAGATAGCCACTATGTTTTCATGGAATTGAATCTAAACTTTCTCTTTTCAGAGAATGCTCTTTCCATGTGATGAGCAAAGCAGTAAGTTAAAATAGAATTTCAACAAATGTAAACTTATTTTTAAAGCAAAATCATTTGGTCATTAGAAAATTCAGAAAACACTGAAATTAGCATAAAATTATTTTTTCTTTTGCCTAAGTTTGTATTTGTGTGTATTCTCATATAGTACAGTGTGTTATATCCCACATTTTTATTTTTTCCTTGCTATTATGATAAAATCATAACATTTTATTTTCAACATATATACAAAGATATTTGTATCTTTAAAATTAAAATTATAATTTATTTAATCCATTATGTTAGTTTATTAAATTAATGTAATATATAATAATTATTAAATTATTTTAATTTAAAAGTAAAAAATAAAAAAAGTTGTTAAAAATGTATTGACTACCCAAAGTGTGTTGAGCACTGGGGCAAATAAATATAATTAGAGATTTTCTATCTGGAGAATAAGGTTAAGTTAGCTTACCTTCCTCGACTCCCAACACTTGAGGCACTAGGTGAACGTATTGGCGGGTGTACACTAGTCATAGTAACAGGTCCTGAAGAGAAGGAAATCAAACACATTCATAAAATGAATAATTATGTACTTAATCCCAATTGAATGTGCTCACTTAGTACTACACTGAAACTGAACACATAAAGTATATAAAAAAGTAAGTAGTTGCTAAACTCCTTGCACACGAGTTGAAATTGAAAAGGTACAGAGGCTTAACCTTTGATTTCTACTTTGAAAGTACTGTATACTATACTAATTTTAAATTGTGCCAAATCCTTTTAAATCATCCAACAAAAAGGGGGAGGATTGTGGGAGTTTTTTAAATTACAAATTGAGAAAAAACTGGAAAAACAAAATCAAAAGGAGCCCACTTTACCTGCAAGACCTGGAGATGGCACTGATGAATTTGGTGACTGGACAGTCCTGTTTGAGGGTGGTCTTGGCTGGCCATGATCTATACTAGTATCCTTCCTCACAATATTGTCCAGCATAATAGTACTTGAACAGTCAATCTTACAAAAAAAGAAAATTATTTCATGGTATCCATGGTTTGCAAGTTAAAAACCACTTTAAATGAATAAGAAAACTTTAATAGTTTAATTATCACCAAATACTAAAACAAGAAAAATTGTATTTGAGAAGTTCTGATGCTTATCTTCCCCATAACAATCTTTAAAAAAACTTGCACTCTTATTGCTGGTTCGATTCCTGGTCAGGGTACATGCCCAAGTTGGGGGTCGCGATCCCAGTAAGGGTGTGCAGGAGGCAGATGATCAATGATTCTCCCTCATCACCTTTGTTTCTCCCTCTCTCTCTAAAAAAAAACAACAAAACAAAACAATAAAAACATTAAAAAACAACAACAAAAACTTGGCACTCTTCTATTTTGTTAATCCTCACCGAGGATATTTTCCCATTGATTTTTAGAGAGAGTGGAAGGGAGGGGGAGAGACAGAGAAAAACATCGATGTGAGAGAAGCCCATTGATTGGTTGCCTCCAGCTTGCACCAGGACCAGGGATGAAACCTACAACTGAGGTCCGTGCCCTTGACCAGAATTCGAACCCGAGACCTTTTAGTCCAAGGGCCGATGCTCTAACCATAGAGCACCAGGCCAGGGCTTTCACTCTGCTTAAATGTTACATGTTAGTAAATACACCGAACAACATTTGCAGAACACTAACGTCAGCTAAGCACACTATTACCATTTGGTAGGAATAATATACAATGTTTCAGAAATCATAAGCCAAGAGGAAGAAGTGCTGTATGTCATTCACACCCTTAAAAATTAAAGCAAAAACATTTTTAATACTTAATTTATTTAACAATAACAAAATGTAGCCAATTAAAAAAAAGCCTGGTGAGAAAAGTAGCAAAATTTCACATTTTTGCAGATTTCTTTAGCATCTTGCTTAATAACAGCTAACGGGATTCTTATATCTGCTTATGTACTAAATCTCTTTTGATGAGTGATTTTGATTGAAGAATATGAAGAAAAATCAGGCCTTACACAGGGAAACCTTATGGAACCTCTGAAAGGGTTGTAGAGACACCTGTGTCCCTGGCCCATACTTTGAGAACTGAGGCTTTGGTCTGCACCAGAAAGCTGAAGCAACATTTCCAGAACACTAACGTCACCTAAGCACACTATTACCGTTTGGTAGGAAAAAATGATCCCTGATAGATTCTTGCTTTAATAAAATAGGTATACAAATAACACGTTTCATAAGTGATTACCAGGCTAAAATACTGATAAATTTCTATCAAGTAAGACTTTAATGCTTTAAATGCAAATATTTTTCATGCTTCTATATACCATTTATTTCCAAGGATGTCTTTGTGATTTAAATCCAGTTCAATTTTCTAATACAGTTGCAACCTTTCTCAACCAGGATTCTACGAAAGAACTAAGTCCTGTAGTCCTAAGGCACAGACTGTATAAAACAAATTTACTTCTTGCCTCTGCATTTAGAATGGTACTAGTTATGAACCATCCTTAGGAGGACTGAGAAAACAGACTCTCAAAGCAGTTTCTTGTTCTGTGGGTTAGATGAGGAATCTCAATTGAGAAAGGCTAGTGAATACAGAGTCACCTCTATCTGCAGAGACTGCAGAGAAAAGAGCAGAAGGATAATGTTAATATTTGTAGGTCATCTTTCATTTGGGGGAGCAGGAAAGTACCAAGGTCATTTATGTTTAATATTTTTTTCTGGCAATACCTTAAGTCAGTACTTTTTAGAGAGTGCAAAGAGCATTGAAATGATTGGATTTGAAAGATCTTAATTTAAGAAAAGTTATTTACAACTGTGGAGTAATCCTAAAAGCTAAAACAAAATTATCAGAATGAGACAAAAAGTTTTTCTATATATTACCTGTTTGAAAAATACATGTACTCTACCATTTAAAGTATATATAATTATTTAAAAAAATGAAATAACTTTGTTAAGGTTAATGATGTCACTATTGGGAAATGTTAGTTGATCTCAGTAACTTTAAATAAAAATTTTAAAATTCTTTCACAATCTTACAAGATATTAAAAGTTTTTAATATTTGTGTGCATGATCACCTAACCTTGTAGGATAACAAAATACAAAACAAGTATCAACTTATGTATGGAGATCAGTCTACAGAATATTTTCTGCCTTTTGAAAGATTTTTAAAAAGTCATACTAACAAAGCTAGGGAGTATAACAAAGCTAAACACACACTAGAGGCCCAGTGCACAAAAATTTGTGCACTCGGGGTGTGGGGGGGGTCCCCTCAGCCCGGCCTGTGCCCTTTCGCAGTCTGGGACCCCTTAGGGGATGTCCACCTGCTGGCTTATGCCCGCTCCCTGGGGGATTGGGCCCAAGCTGGCAGTCAGACATCCCTCTGGCAGCCCGGGAACCCTCGGGGGATGTCCACTTGCCAGAGGGGAGCAGGCCTAAGCTGCAGTTGGACATCCTTAGTGCTACTGAGGAGGCGGGAGAGGCTCCCACGACCACAGTGATTCCCAGTCGCTCTGTTAGGGTCAATTTTCATATTACCCCTTTTTCATATAGGATAGAGGCCTGGTGCACAGGTGGGGGCCAGCTGGTTTGCCCTGAAGGGTGTCCCGGATCAGGGTGGAGGTTCCCGCTGGGTTGCCTGGCCAGCCTGGGTAAGGTGCTGATGGCTGTTTGCAGGCTGGCCAAGCCCCCCAGCAGGGACCCTCACCCCATGGGGGTGTGGCCAGCCTGGGTGAGGGGTTGAGGGCCGTTTTCAGGCTGCCCACAGCCCCTTCCGGGTGGGGGGGTCCTGCTGGGGTGCCTGGCCAGCCTGGATGAGAGGCTGAGGGCTATTTTCAGGCTGGCCATGCCCACCTGGCGACCCAAGCTCCTAGCCTCTTTTTCTTTTTTTTTTTCCAGCGCCTCCTTGAGTGGAGGCCAGGGTGGGCTGGAAGCAGGTATCTGGGATTTATTTATCTTCTATAATTGAAACTTTGTAGTCTTGAGCGGAGCCCAGGGCAGGCCAGGGCAGGCGGGAAGCTTTGCTTCCTCCATCACCGGGGGCAACCCGAGCCTCCTGCTCAATTTAGCTCCGTGGCCGCCACCATCTTAGTTCGGTTAATTTGCATACTTGCTCCTGATTGGCTGGTGGGTGTAGTGGAGTGATGGTTAATTTGCACCTTTATCTTTTATTGGTGTACATGTATGTGTGTGTGTATGTATATGTGTATGTATGTGTGTATATATACACACACACACACACACACACACAGATATAGATATATATATATATAGATAGATAGATATATCTATATATATATATTGTTTTTAAAATAAACTTTTATTGATTTCAGAGAGGAAGGGAGATGGACCAAGATAGAAACATCAATGATGAGAGAGAATCATTGATTGCATGCCTCCTGCATGCCCCCCACTAGGGAACTAGCTGCAACCCGGGCATGTGCCTTTATCTGGAATCGAACCTAAGACCCTTCAGTTCACAGGCTGATGCTCTATCCACTGAGCCAAACCAGCTAGGGAGAGCGTTAATATATTTAACTTAAGTAGAAATCAGAGGTAGTTTTGCACTGGTATGATGTAACAGAAAATATTTTCATTTCTAATAGTAAACTTGCCTCCATCTCTGCTAATGTCTTTAATTCTAGCCTCCCTCTCTAATCTGATATTTTCATATCACATTCCAGCAATTCACCTCTCCAGTACCTCTTTCCCATGTCTTTTCTTCCCTGCTTTCCCAGCTTAGATTTCATATCCATCACCACAATCATTCATTTCGATAATCCATCACCATTTTGTAAATCATTCATTACAAACACCTTAAGCTCCAACACCTTGAAAGATATTATGTAGTATGGCCAAGTGTCTATAATCTTTTTATCTTTCTTGTTATATCACTAAAGGATGTAAGTAACTTCTAAAACAAACACATACAACCTATAATGCAACAAACTCATGCCTTTTACCAAATCCAAGTCCACGTAAAATTTTCTAAATAGATTCTTAAAAATTCTCTGTATACTTACATCTGGCAGAGAAGGAAGATTATAGGAACCTCCCACTGGTGAGCTCAAATCAATCATAGGTGAACTAAAAGCCTTTCCATCATATCCTGCTGCACTAGTAATGGTGGGACTGGAAGGAGTAGAGGATGTGCTATTGGCAGTTGATGGGGGGGCCTGTCCACTGCAAATCTGCCACTACAGTAGAAAGAGAAAGAAAAGTTGTCCATCAGCAGACTTATAACATAAAATGTCCACCTAATCCCAATCCAGACATAAAACAAAACAGAAGACAGATTCTGCAATTTGAATTCAATTGTAATTGGAAGAGGGAGAGGGCACAGGTATACATAACTTTCATGAATCCTGTTGAAAAATAAAAAGCGCTGATTTTTACCAGAAGACAGCAATTAGTATACACCAGAAAACCACAGTACCAATCTTAGAAAGCTTGTACGTACTGGAAAAGAAATATAAACACATGCGCAGCAACCTCAAGGTAAAGATGGAAGGCAAAAAACATACATTTTCTGCTGTCCCTACCTGATATGAAACTAAAATAATGGTTAAAAGGAATTTTTAAAAGGCACGGAGTCATAAAGACAAAGAAAACAGGAGAAGACAGAAACGGAAAGCAGATGGACAAATAGAAAATTACTTAATCAATTTGATAAAGCTGAAATCTAAGGCAGCAGTGGGGAAAAAAGAGAAGGAAATCAACATACACTGCAGAACCCCTAAAAGCTTGGGAATTAAAAGTATGAGAGGTGAAGCTGGGGCTAAAAACAGAATAATCTGAGTGCTTAAGAAGTGATAAATCTTGTGTTTCTTTCCTACTCTACCTGTAGTTACCCCAAGGTAATAAGGGCTTCCTTCACCTACACAGCAAAAGGCTAGAAGTTTATTCTCCAAAACAGGAAGATCAGTGTCTTTAGACTGAAGAGCACCATATTCAGTTGCAGGCAGAAGTACTGCATGGAAAATGAAGATTCAGAAACCATACACACACTGAATGCTGAGCTTCTCACCCAGTCTGCTGATGGCTTACTCTCTATCTTCTTCTCCCAGCTGGCTTCAACAAGTAGCCAGACCCTGCATTTTAGGCAGAAGACAAAAAGATCCCTTGGGGAATGGATCAGCCTAAGAGTTAAGACCTAAAGATGATGACTTTAGGAATTCTCCCAATAAACACTGCTAGTAGCCTTAATATTAGAGTGAAACCTCAATCATCAAACACTAGCCCAAGACCCAAGATTTCAGATTTTTTAAACTCATTTCTTATATCTGAACAGGTAAGCAAGCATCATTTACGTTAGTGGCCAAGAAAAATATATTAACTAAGCTAACACTAGGAATGCTTAAGTGTACAGAGATGAACCATGCCGCTGTCTTTAATCTACATCGAAATCTATAAAAAAAAAAAAGACTTGATTGACTGGATCAAGAGGTATATGCATAATAACTGAGAAAGCATATAAAACAATTTTTCCTCTATACAACTCTTCCAAATTGTTATGTTACAAACATCTATAATAATAAAAGTGTAATATGCTAACTAGATCAGACAGCCAAATGACCTTCCGGACATCATTCCCAACGTCCTTCTTGACTAAGCCGCGGCAGCAGGGGCTGAGGCAGAGGTGGTTAGGGGTGATCAGGCAGGCAGGCGAGCAGTTAGAGGCAATCAGGCAGGCAGGCAGGGTGGTTAGGGGTGATCAGGTAGGCAGGTGAGCAGTTAGGGACAATCAGGCAGGCAAAGTGGTTAGGGGCAATCAGGCAGGCAGGCTAAGTGGTTAGGGGTGATTGGGCAGGCAGAGGGATTAAGGGCGATGAGGCAGGCAGGCAGAGTGGTTAGGAGGGGGAAAAAAGGAAAGCAACTAAGAGCTATCTCAAGACTGTGCAGAGGAAAACATTCCCAAATACAATATCATTAACATATGGCCTACATTATATGGAGGGATAGTGTCTGAAACATTCTAATTTATATGCTCCACTGAAAAAACTATGTAAGGAAACCTGTGAATGTGAAAGTTATCTTTACTACCTACCCCACCTCTCATATCCACCCACCTCTCCCATCTCTGCCCACCCTTCCTTTCTCTGGACTCATGTCCTCCTTTGCTCCCTAGAATAATCAGCTACAGCTGATGTATGACCCTCCAGGTTTTCTCTCTATATATAATATTAAAACAACAACAAAACCCCACAAAAATAAGATAATACCTCACAAGAATTTAGCATGTTTTCCCTCCATATAATATACTTAGATCATATATAGACTACTGGATGTTCTTAATAGCTAAAAGGTATTCCCATTGTACAAAGATAATTTGTTTTAAAAAAAATCTACCAATTAAAACCAATTCTCCACTACATTTTCTACTAGCTTGTTCATTTATTCATTCATGTTTAGATTTTTGATCAGGAAACATTCTTAAGAGTGTAGGTTTACCCAGTGCAAATAATAAATGGGGAAAAGGGAAAGTAAAGTTTGTGTACACAGAATGTGGTAGGTATTTTAATACACATTAGCATTAAGTCTCAACACAACTCTATAAAGCATTAATTTTATATTTAGGGTGAATAAGATTTAAAATATTAACCTTGCAAAGGCCAAAATCTAAGGTCAAACTGTTGTTTGGACCCTTTTCTCTTCACCTCTAATGATGAAATAAAGATAGTAATGAATTTTACACACGTGAAGTGTGTATACTTTTAAGATAAAATTTTCAAATCATTTGATTGAAATGAATGTCACAGAATTACGGAAATAGCATCATATGGATTTTAGCCTTGGCAAAATAATTAAGCTGAAATCAATCTACAAGTCTTAGCTGGAAGAACTATTGACAAAGTGCTTAGAGAAGACAGGCACTGAGAGGACATTTACTTTTTTAAAAAAATATGTAATACCTAGAATATATTTTTATCTGAAGACATTAAGAATATAATGTCTTAAGAATATTAAGACATATATCACTATTAGAAAAATCAATACCTATGACACACTGATTATTCTGGGCTTTCATTCATATAAAGTGGCTTGATTTTTTCTTGTTAATTACAAAGTATCAAGACCTTTCTCTCAGCTTTGTCTCTATAAGTCAGTCTATAATAAATTTTGTAATTCACTTTTTTTTTTTTACACAAAAGCTTGCTCTTACTTTTCATAACTGTTACTTTATCCATAAATTCAATGTAATTGCAAAGTAGCAAAAGGAAAATAAGTGAATATGTATACCTGCTTTATCGCTTGTTGAGCCAAGAAAGCCATCTGTAAGGGATTGGGCTTTATTGCTTGCCGTGGCATATTCTGGGTTGGTGGATATCTCAGCTGTTGAGAATGAGGAGGGAGAACTGGTCCACTGGGTTTGGGGCTGTGATTCTGAAAATTTATCAAACGCGGAGGGGGTTGCTGAAAAAAAGAAATAAAACCAATTCAGTGACAAAAATCTGAAAGATAAAATTATAAAGCACTCTATTTTATTACTTTTACAGAAAAACAGCAACTCTGCCACAGATGAATCAATAATTAACACTACAACAAGGGAATAGGGGAATAAGGCAGCCTTCCAGAATGTATAGAAGCAATTTAAAGAAAAGGAGTTTTATTAAGAGCGTTGGTGGAGGGGTTTCCGATTTTAAGTAGGTTATACCAGGATTGGGCCTATGCCATGTGGGGAAGTAGGGAAAATTTATCTTTGGTTCTCAGTCCTTGTTTATGATTAAGTTTTGCAAAGAATTGCCCTCTTCAAACCTCGTAAATAAGGTGGTGGTAAAATAATAATTGCTAACATTTATTTATCAGTTATTATACACCAGGTACTGTTTTAGTTCTTTACATGTGTTAACTCATTTAATCTTCACAACAATCCTGTGAGGTAAGGACAATTTAAGTATATTGTCAAAAATTAAAGATAGTAAGGGATAGAGCTGGCATTTGAATTCAAGTTCTCTGGCTCTAAAGTCTGTACTCTCACCCAATAAATCATTAATAATGAAAAGAGCTGATATTAAGTAACATTTTGAAGTAAATGAATTTTAGATGTTATTTAAATAAAACTATATGCCAGGCATTGTGATCAGCATTTTACTCTCCCCTTATTTTAAAAATTAGGACACTATACATCAGAAAGCTTAAATAACTTGGAAAAAAAAAAAGCCACACAGCTAGTAAAAAGGCAACACTAAGGTTTTTCTCCAAATCTAGTCTGCCATATTATTACCAAATCATGTTCTCTTATTTTGCTAGGGGTTAATATACTAATTACAGCTTAGAGGATGTGTTTCCCAAAAAGAAAATAGATTTGAAAGGAAACCCTTCAAGGACAAAATTGTTTGATTACAGGATAGGGCAAGGGCTGGGAAGGCAAGCTTACTTTGCTCTTAAATGCTAGCCCTAGAAACTGAGACCAGTGTTCTAGAAAAAGGTAACCTTATATGCCAGTATCTCTTGCCTATCCAATTCTCTTTATGGTTGGCAACTATTGCAAATACTTACTTGCAGGCTATCTTAACAGTTTATTTTTACGACTAGAACTTCTCAGAGAGGAAACTATTAACTCTCACATTCACAGGGGACAATGAATGTGGAATTTATAAAGTTGAATTAGCAACACCTTAAACTTTGAGTCTGTGAAGGCAGAGGAGCTATAAAGAGGATAGCCCTGTCTTCTCTTTCCGCTCCCATTTTTGGAATTTCCTTTCCTGGATAACATTGCTTCTCTCTCCCCACTCTTACAAATTAATTAGCACTGGGTTCACCCTCAGTAACTTTCTTAAGAGTAATTATAAAACCAATGAAAAATAGATTTAAATATTGTTTCAAGACCAAGGAAAATTTTGTGGGTGAAAAATAAGTGTCAAAATTTTACAAAAGTAAAAAGCCTGAAGCAATAAAAATTAATTTTTATTCTTCTACTAAAGTTTTGTGATTTGAAGGGTTTTATATCATAAAAACACAAAGAGAAAATAGTTGGAGAATCATAGTGAAAAACTACATTTATCTGTAGTTTTTTTAAAAAGTGGAAAAGCACCCAAAATAATCCGTAAGGGAGAATCCTTAGTTGTAGAAGCTTCTGCTACCATGCTATCACACCCTCACCCAGATTCAGTCAAGATACTTGGTGCCACAGTAATGTACTCCGAGGAATCAATCAATGTAGGAATGAACATTCAACCTGCAGTTTGGTAAGATGTGAGGTGATTTTTCTTGCTTCTCCTAAACTGTTATATTTGACTGAATTAATTTCTAAAATCCTTGTGACAGAGGAAGCAACTTGAAAGAACATTAGGAACTAGTTATTAGCATAAAAAAATAGCAAAATCACTGTTATTTTATTTTAAAATAAATACTTTTTATTTTAAAATAAGTATTTTTTAAGTTTTTTAGAGAGAGGAAAGGAGAGGGAGAGATAGAAACATTGATGAGAGAGAAACATTGATAAGCTGCCTCCTGCATGCGCCCCCCGACTGGGGATTGAGCCCTCAACCCAGGCATATACCCTGACCAGAAATTGAACTGGTTCACTCCAACCACTGAGCCAAACTGACTAGGGCAGGTTTTGATTTTATTCTAGGTCAGTAGTTTCCAACTATGTAAAAAATGAAGGGTAGCATATGTCTTTCTAAAATCCATCACTGTGTAGGTAAATTAACAGGTACATATAAAATGAAAATATTTCCATAACAGTTAATCTGGCTCAGGTTTGAGAAACATTCATGTGAATTATGAATAAGACTAGAGGCCCGGTGCACAAAAATTTGTGCACTGGCGGGGGGGCGGGGGTGTGTGTCCCTCAGCCCCACTTGTGCCCTCTCACAGTCTGGGACCTCTCAGGAGATGACCACCTGATGGCTTAGGCCCACTCCTGGGTGACAGAGGGCAGGCCCAACCCCTAGGTGCAGTCCCTGGTCAGGCTCAGAGCAGGGCCGATTGGGGAGTTGGGGCGCCGTCCCCGGTAATGCACAGAGCAGGGCGGATCGGGAGGTTGCAATGCCACCCTCAGTCATGCTCAGGGTAGGGCCGATTGAGGGCTGGGCCGCTGCCCTGTCACACTCAAAGCAGGGTCGATGGGGAGGTTGCGGTGCCACCCCCTGTCATGCACAGAGCAGGGTCGATAAGGGGGTTGGGGAGCTCCCCCCTGTCACTCATAGAGTAGAGCTGATCAAGGGGTTAGGGCACTTTCCCCTGTCACAAACAGAGCAGGGCAGATAGGGAGGTTGTGGCCCCGCCCCCTGTCACACACAGAGCTGCAGGGCGATCAGGGGGTTGAGGAGCTCCCCCCTATAGGCACAGAGCAGGGCTGATCAGGGGGTTGGGGCGCCTCCC
>NW_006300374.1:2890193-2903840 GCF_000327345.1 Myotis davidii
CAGGAGGCCTCGTGGCTCCGCTGATCCCAGTGCTTGGAGACCTCGTGGCTCCACCTGACACCGGGGCGGTGAGGCCTCGCTGCTCAGCTGATCCCGGTGCTAGGAGGCATATTACCCTTTTACTATATAGGATAGAGGCCTGGTGCACGGGTGGGGGCCGGCTGGTTTGCCCTGAAGGGTGTCCCGGATCAGGGTGGGGGTCCCGCTTGGGTGCCTGGCCAGCCTGGATGAGGGGATGATGGCCATTTGCAGCTGGTCACACCCCCTTCAGGGTGGGGGTCCCCACAGGGGGCCTGGCCAGTCTGAGTGAGGAGTTGAGGGCCGTATTCAGGCTGGTGGGTGACTGAAGCTCCCAACCTCTCCTTTTTTTCTTTATTTTTTTTATTCTGGGATTTATTTACCTTCTATTGCTGTCACTGGAGCTGAGAGCCGGCTTTAGCTCTGAGGTTCGGCTCCAGCTCTGAGACCTCGGCTGCTGAAAGCAGGGATCTGGGTTTGTTTGGGTTCTATAATTGTAACACTGTTGCAGTCCTGCTCGCTCCAGCTCTGACGGCTGAAAGTAGGTTTCTGGGGTTTGTTTAGGTTCTATAATTGCAACATTGTTTCTTAGAGTGCAAGCTCAGAGGCCAGCAGCGGCAGGCGGGGAACCTTGGCTTCCTCCTTCACTGGAGCAAGCAAGCCTCCTGTTCGCTTCAGCTGCCTGGCTGCCATCTTGTTTGGCAGTTAATTTGCATATCTCGCTGATCCGCCCATATAAGGGTAGCGAAGTTATGGCTAATTACCATGTTTCTCTATTATTAGATAGAATAACATATGTGCCCAGTCGGAGTGGCTCAGTAGTTCAGCACCTGTCAATCTATGAACAAGGAGGTCACAGTTCAGTTCCCGTCAGGGCACATGTGCAGGTTGTGAGCTTGGTCCCTGGTGGGGGGCATACAGGAGGCAGCCAATCAATGATTCTCTCTCATCATTGATGTTTCCATATTTCTCCCGGTCTCCCTTCCTCTCTGAAATCAATAAAAATCCTATACTGTATAATAAAAGCCCACCAACTGACTGGTGGAACTACCAGAATGACTGGTCAACCGGTCATTCGCTATGACGTGCACTGACCACCAGGGGGCAGACACTTAATACAGGAGCTGCCCCCTGGTGGTCAGTGCGCTCCCACAGTGGAAGTGACGCTTGGCTGACTGGGATGAGTGGTGCTCCCACAGCAGGAGCAGCTGCTCAGAGGTCAGGTCCACAACCGCTCGGCTGACCGGGTCGGCTGACCGGGATGAGTGGCACTCGCACAGCAGGCAATCCCCGCAGACCATGATCCCAACCAGTGCACAAATCCTGTGCACCAGGCCTCTAGTATATATGTAAAAAAACAACACGTGACAGTGCTAACAAACTTAGATCTGAACATCAGAGTGTAATAGAATATGCTGTATACTGCTAAATAAACAGAGATGCACAATGTCTATCAATCAATCATGTAACTATGTATTCAACCTCTGTATCACCAAATTCTTTAACCATGCAGAGTACATGGTTAATCTTCAGAGGAAGAAGAATAGAGAACAATCATGTAAGTGACTTTAAGAAGCACTCTTAAATTTACCTGAACCCTATGGACAGATGTACGGTACAATCTGAACATATCCACAAAGCCAGGAACACATATACACACAGGCAATCATTTTTCCCACACATATATGTAAATAAATTGATAGAAAAGGAAGAGTATTGGTAAGCATGGCAATGTAAAAATCTGTAGTGTGTGCAAATTGGTAAGTGGAAAATGCATGAGTGAATGTTTTGCAGAGAGCAGCTAAAAATGAAACATGAGAGTGTGAAAGAAGGTTCAGGAGTTACTGAGAGTCAAGAGGAAAGAACAGTGTATGAGGTAATGACCGAAAGATGCAAAAATTACTTTATTTCTAAGTGAGAAAACTGGGTTGTATAACAGAGATTGTACATTATATAGATTATGTTGCAGTAAGTCCTAGAGAGGAAAAATAAGATCAAAAGCAAATTTCTGAGATACACAAGCTAAAGGTTCAGTGTTCACTTCTGTCTGTCATTGCTTATATAAATAACTACTTATGGGAATGCGACCAAGTAAGATAATATCTATTAACTGCTTCAGTTCCTCACTTCTTACTGAAAAGCCAATTTACTCTTTTTCAGGTTAATAAACTACTTAATGAAAATCACTTTACCATCTCTCAGACACTTAAGATAAATATTAATTATGCAAATGCTTAGCACAAGGCACTCAACAAGTTATTATTTTTTCTCTCTTCTCCTCCTCCTCACATTTGTCTTCAGAAAAAGTTTTGGCATTCTTTGCAGTCTATCTGCAATACGTCACTGCAGTCTACAGAGGTAGTAACAAAATTACTCCTCAATTTTCTTAACAAAATTTCAACTTTGCCAGTTTCACTCCTGATATCTAAACCGTACAATTCTTTCCTAATAGAACACTCACCATAAAAACTTAAATTGCTTGTTATTTACTTCCTGTAAAAACCTGAGTTAAAACAAAGTTTGAAAGGAATAATCAATTGGGTATACTAATATTCCCTTGGATTTGATATGCCTTCCTAATCAAATCACTATAAAGCCATAAACCTCAAGTACATCACCTCAGGCCTTCAAAGAAGCAATTTAACAATATTAGGATCTACATATGCCCACAACTTTTATTGAGTTAAAATAAGAATCAGATGAACACCATTTTTATATTCTGTACTAGTAAAATTACCACAAAAATACAATTATTCCATTTAATTGTTGTTTTATAAAGACTCACTCACATAATATCTTCCTCTTAGTGCTAGTAAAATGTTTCTCCTCTAAATAACTAATATGTTTCCTTTTTATCACACAATATAGATATTTCTATTTCTTTTTTGGGGGTTGACAATACGTTTTGAGCTAAGGTTTGCTCACAAGTATGAGAATTCTTAGCCTAGTTCTACACACTTTGACTCTTATTAAACCTCATTCCATTTCATTCATGTCATTTACTGTCCTTCAAATCCTTCTCCGAAATAGGAAGAATATAAATTCATAAATATATGTAACTGAAAACAACAGACAATTTGTATGAATTTGACCTTATAGTCTTTACTAAACCTTTATTAAAACTAAGTATGCCCACATCTAAACTGAGCAGAACAGTTAAAACATTTAACAAAATATATGACTATTTTATCTTAAAAAACTGGATTAAAAGTAAATAATAGTTCATAATTAGTGAAAATAACAATGGTTCATGGAATATTTGCTCAGAAATAAAGTTTGAAAAAGGTATATTTCTAATGAACCACATCCCTGCCCCTTTCTATTTCATTTTGCCCTAGTTTCTAAGATGCAATGTGGTTTTCTAAACACTTGCATCCCCACACTGTCTATAATATTAAGACAATGTAATAAAAATAGATGTACCGGTTAAATAAACCATTGATTCTTTTTTTTGAGAAGAGCTAAAATCTAGGAGCTAAATCAGGAATCCTCAATGCAATACATTTTTATAAATTTATATATTTAAATCATGGATGATGGGTGTCCTGGTTATTTTCAGAGTTGCTAAATACAATTGTACTATAATTATCTAAGTTAGGACAGGCCTGCTTCCAAATTTACCTGATGAGAGATGGAAGGTTGCTGGATGGGCCCCTGCATTCTAGGGCTTGGTAAACCCATAGGTGCTGGCCTCCGTTGCACCTGTTGTCTCTGAGCCATTACCTGTTGCTGCATATGCTGGAGTCGTAACTGAGCTAGGCTGATCTGTGTTGGAAACTTGGATAACTGGTTTGAAGATAAACCACCTTGTGGCTGTGAATTCTGTTCCATGACAGGATTCTGCTTAGGCATTTGTGGTTGACTCTCTTTATCTTCAATTACTAAAGAACCTAATTAAAGAAAAAAGATTAAGTTCTAAAGTTTTTCTGATAGTGAAATACTACATTTTGTAAGGTTATTGTTGCTGAACTTCCAAACTGTCAAGGAACTTTTCAATCTCAGGAAACCTTTACACTCTTAAAAACAGATTGATTGCCCCAAAGAGCTTTTATTAATGGAGATTCTATCTATCAAAATTTACTATCTTTGACACTAAAAATGAGAATTAAAAAAATTTACTTACTAATTCATTTAAAAATAATAAACCCATAATAGCATACCTTTATGAAAAATAATATTTTTTTAAAAATCTTAGTGAAGAGTGCATGTTTTATATTTTTGAAAATATCTTTATATGTCTGGCTTAATAGCTGAACTCCCATATCTGTTTCTGCATTATCTGTCATAATATACTGTTTAGGTTGAAATACAGGAAGAAAATCCAGCCACACAGATACGTAGTTGGAAAAGGGAAGCCTCTGTGGTTCCCTGAAGGAGCCTCAAACTGTACATTTTGAGAACTGCTGTTGTATATTAAAACAAGCAAATCTGACATTGGTTCTAAAACATTCCCACAAAGTATTTCAGATTCTTTAATATTAATAATTTGTACTCTCTCGAGTTCCTTACACTTTCACAGTGCATACTATGTCAGTTTCCTGATAGAGAATATTTTGAGTGGCTTACAATTACCCTTAAGAGAGTTTAAGGGTGCATCTAATAGGTCTGATCCAAGCACAAGGCAAAGATTAATTTTTTTAACAGTACAAATTTAATTAAATGTTTTAGATTTACAAAGTATATGCATCCTTAAAAAAATATGGCTATAATTCATTACTTACTGGTTGTTAAGCACTGTGACAGCAGGTCTATGTATATTGTTAAATTCCTCTTTACAGATAAGGGATCTATGGTTCAGAGACATTGAAGAACTTACCCAAATCCCCAAAACATTAACTGAATATTTATCTAGATCAATATTTTCCCCTTGCCCTATGAAAGATGTTTCTCAGAAGCCATGGATAACAAATTTGGAAAATTTGTCTCTTTGGAAGAATTAAAATGTAAATTTCATTGTAAACGACAATTTACAGAGCTATAAATGACAGCTCTGAGAAGTTCTACAGTAAAGAATATTATTTAACTTTATTATATCAGAGTTTCACAAACTCTTCACAAACAGGAGATGCTGTCTTTATTTGATTTTTGCTGATGCAGACTTACCTAAAACTATATCCATTTTTGTGTGTGCAATTATACATATATTCTTACCTTTACCTATGCCTATATTTGTATTATAAATGATATACACTGAGTGGCCAGATTATTATGACCGGCCAGTTTATTATGACCACCCCATCAGTACAATGAAGTGAATTAGTTATGCAAATAATAATAATAATAATAATAATAATGATAATGATAAAACCTTCAGAGTATTTGCTTAGGAAGTTTTCAATATTCAGTATTTTTGGAAGTGTCAATGAAGTACTACTGATGGGGTGGTGATAAAAATCTGGCCACTCAGTGTATATAAATACATACATCTCTATAGATATGACTACTTGTGTGGATACATAACTGTGATAGGTTCTCTGTACAGTTGAATGTGGGTTGGTAGAGAGGGATAAGGGTTAAGAGATAGTTACTTAGACGCATGCTTTGTATTAATTACTAGAGGCCAGGTGCACAAAATTCATGCACTGGGGGGGTAGGGGGCCCTCAGCTCAGCCTGCACCCTCTCGCAGTCTGGGAGCCCTCAGGGGATGTCTGACTGATGGCCCTGTGGGAAGCAAGCCTAAACCATCAGTCGGACATCCTCAGTGCTGCCGCAGAGGCAGGAGAGGCTCCCGTCACCACAAGTGTGCTCGTCAGCTATGAGCCCGGCTTCTGGCTGAGCGGCGCTCCCCATGGGAGCACACTGACCACCAGGGGCAGCTCCAGCGTCAAGCAGGATCCAGCTGAAACGGGCTCTCCAACATCCCCCGAGGGATTGCGAGAGGGCCCAGGCCAGGTCGAGGTACCCCACCTGTGCATGATTGGGGCCAGGGAGGGACGCAGGAGGTTGGCCAGCCGGGGAGGGACTGTGGGAGGGCTCCAGGGTGTGTTTGGCCTGTCTGATTCAGTCCTGACTGGCTGGATCCCAACAGCAAGCTAACCTACCAGTCGGGAGTGTCTGCCCTCTGGTGGTCAGTGCACGTTATAGCGACTGGTTGACCGGTCGACTGTCTGCTCCCTGGTGTCAGTACACATCATAGCGAGCAGTTGAGCGGCCTTAGCATATCATTAGCATATTACGCTTTGATTGGTTGAACGGATGACCGGACACTTAGCATATTAGGCATTTATTATATAGGATACATATAGTAACACATATAGGTGTGTGTTTGTGTGTAGTTCCAGTTGCTTGCTATTTATCAATAAACATATAGCTTTATGTACTTCTAAACTGAACTGCAGGGGTCATCTTATTATTTTTTCTTTAAGGGGACACCCTATCATTATTCTTTTTGTTCTTCCCTTGTAAAAATGCTTTGTGTAAGTCGATTTCTTCCGTTCCTGGTGTATTCTGAGAGTACTGGCTCTCTATCATGCCATTTTTTCCTTTCTTACGCAGAATCTAGTCTACAGAATGAGAGCTCAATCATTTCTGATGATTTTGAAACAAAGTTAATAAGCCCAATGATATCATCAAAGGGAATATTAGTTAATGAAGAATGTGTAAGGAATTCTTAAGTTTCTGTTTATATAATTTCCCTGTGAGAAATTAAGAGAGTAGGCAAAAAGTGAGGACTTTTTCTCCTAGCAAATAATATAACAAGAAAGTTAAAATAACTTCCTACTGAACTGCCTGCAAGGATGTTTGAACTCTTAATGTTACCAAGATGATAGTCTTCCTTTGTGATAATTCAGTGGACACCAATATTTAAAACTGGGGCACTCTTCTGTATGCACATAACACTTCAATTAGAAACTTAAATATATATAATTATATTTATTATATAAAATTATATGTATAATTATTACAAAAAGGCAAAAGAAAAAGCAATGTTTTCCCTAGCCAAGAGAAAGCAAATGAGTAGTAACATTAGGCATTTGATGACTGAGTCTAAAGAGAAAGCCAATAATAGTACTGGAAATACTATTGTATCAGAAAACATTCTAAGTATCAAAAAATTCTATAACAATGCCAGTCACAAGTCAAGAGTTTTATCAACCCATTCTGATAAAAAGTTCAAGCAAGAGTCTATGAAAAATAGAACTCCTTAATTCCGAGTCAACAGAGGATGTTTCATAACATCCATATACTTATATGTATGTTAACATACATGCATGTGTGACATATATACACAGATTAATAAAATACTAACAAAAATTCCATGGTTTTAAACCAAGGTAACAAAAACATTTTGAGGGTATAAGGAATACATTTTCAGTAACATAATAATCATTAAGAGTTTCAGAAACAAATGGTACTTGGGAAAATATACATAATGACCTACCTAAATTGATAATATTTTGAGCCCAGAAACCAGGATCACAGTGAAACTGGATGATATTGTTGGTCACTGGGGAAGCATCACACCTTGCTCGAAGGAGATGCCGTAACCGGTATGTAATCTAGAAGAAAGGAGACAATTAAACATTAATATCGTTATCAGGCCAATAGTTTATTACACTCCCAGTAAATACACAAAAAAAATAAGTCTCTTGTATGTGTACCAACACAAAATAAACAATAAAATATACACTATAAAGTAGACAGTCTAGCCTGGCTGGTGTGGCTCAGTGGTTGAGCACTCACCTACAAACCAGTAGGTAACGGTTCAACTCCTGATTAGGGCACATGCCTGGATTGCCAGATTGATCTCCAGTGTGGGATATGCAGGGCAAAACATTTTTTTTTTAAGTAGACCTGCCCTAGCTGGTTTTGCTCAGTGGATAGAGCATCGGCCTGCAAACTGAAGGGTCCCAGGTTTGATTCCAGTCAAGGGCACATGCCTGGGTTGCAGGCTTCATCCTCAGTAGGGGGCATGCAGAAGGCAGTCAATCAATGATTCTCTCTCATCATTGATGTTTCTATCTCTCTTTTCCTCTCCCTTCCTCTCTGTAAAATGTATAAACATCTATAATTAAAAAATATATTAAAAAAATAAAAATTAAAATAAAAAAGTAGACCTATAACAGCTTTCTTTTTAAAATATCAAAAATTTTAAGGTTAAAAAAATTTTCTTGAGGTATAGTTCAGTTGGGTATGATGTTGAATACAAAACTAAAGAGTATCTTAAAGTGATAGGTTAAAGTCAGTTTTTTTAATTAACAAAACATCACAGAAGCACCAACTATTTATAAAATAAAATTTTTTAACACATTTTGCTCTTTTATTTTACTACTTCTTTTAAAGAAGGATTCAGAATTTATATTAGGTGGCTAATGAGTTACAGAAAAGACAAACTAATCTCTGCTAAGAAAGTATAAGTACAGCCCACAACTAGGCCTGCTAGTTAGCGGAATGGTTCTCCTTGTTCCCACGCTTTGAGTTTCTTGTCATCATCCCCCCACCCACATGCAGTCGTCAGTGAGTCCTTAGGTCATTCTCCCTCAGCCTTTGAAGAGTTTAGCCCCTGGTTCACTATAACCATCATCACCATTACTCCTATCTTAATTGTTCGTGATTTTAACATCCACCTAGGTGATCTTCCTTATAGCTTACTTCTTCTTGCACAGATACAAATACTCTCACAAACCCTAAAGATCCTATAAGCCTTTGCTCTTACAATTTTTCTCTGTCCTATCAATCTTACATTACCATTATCCCTACCCTTTTACCCCTCAATTCCTTCTTATCCAGCTTAAATCCCAGGGTCAATCATCATAAACATTTCCTTGCATATACCCTCAACACCTCTTTCTCTCTCATACTCAATTACACAAAATCCCTTTCCTCTTTTCAACCTTTTCCACAGATAAAACAAAACTTACTTCAGATCAGTCCCTAAGGCTGACTGGCTATCATAGACAGTTATTAATTTATGTTCTGACAAACTTTTATCATTTACTTGTTGATATCATCATAGACTCACATATTCCTACTTAATTCAATGTGTTCTGATTCATTACTATAATTATTTAGTTTGAGTTTCAAATTGGTTGATTTGCCCAGAGAGAGCCCTTTTAAGCTGGATCCCAGTCCTTTTGACACATCCTCAGCATGTCTCTGGCAAAAGATGTTCTGAGTACAATTTGTACTTTTCTTCACTTTGCTTGGAATTTAGAAACCAAGATATGGAATAACATTGGGCTTACTGCTTTTGTGGTGTAACACACAAACACACACACACTCATTTACATATGTGTGTGTGTGTGTGTGTGTGTGTATAAACATCTATAACTATTTCCAGATCTCTGTGTATATGTGTATAAGTCTTGAGTTCATACTTATATTCTTAATTCCAATCTATTGCACCTTAGGACTCTATCTTTAGCAAAAATATTAGCTGCCATTACCCTCAATATATTTACTTATTTCCTCAATCCACTCACTTATTTGCTTAATATAACCAAAATTTGAAAGATTTCTGCTCACTCTCTCTGTGTTCCCCACTCATCACTTATCTCTGGCTGCTAGCCTCATGCAGTGTGATCCCCCAACCACCTTCACTACCCTGAGTCCTCAGTCACCATGCTGATGAGTCCATGACAAGAAGGAAAGATGATCATTTTTCTTTAAAAACATTTTTTTTCTGTCTTTAGGCAAATATACTGACTTAGCATTTTGAGTATCTTATAATTTATAGTGTGGAAACTGAGCAGTATAAGCTCTTTTACCTGCCTCCCACCCCACAAAACAACAACAACACAACAACAATTAAATCAGAAATGTGAGTACTTCCTTAAGAGGAAATCAGCTTTAACTAAAGGAAACTTTGAGGTAAATTACTAGGACATCAACACTTTTTTCCCCGTGAGGTACTAAGTTGTAAACTTCTTCTTTTGCTGATGAAAAGCTACAAGACACAGAATTTACTTATAATTCAGATAGCTAGTATCTATTTGTCAATTTAGTGTGGCAAGGTCTAAAAGTAATGTCAAAGTTGGCCAAACTCTGCTCCTTATCTTAAGCAACATTTTTTTTTCTGTTGTATTTTACTGCCATTCAATGTAAAAATGAGAACTCTCTTGTCAAATTATTTTTGTTGAATGTGTTGGGCTGACATTGATTAACATAATATAGGCCTGGCTGGCGTGGGTCAGTGGTTGAGCATTGACTTATGAACCAGCAGGTCGTGGTTTGATTTCCAGGCAGGGCACATGCCCAGATTGCAGGCTCGATTTCCAGTAAGGGGTGTGCAAGAGGCAGCAGATGAATGATTCTAACTCTCTCTCCCTCTTCCTTCCTCTCTGAAATCAATAAAAATATATATTTTTTAAAAAATATATAGGTTTCAGCTACATAATTCCACAACACATTCTGTAGACTGTATTATGTGTTCACCATCCCAAGTCAAGTCTCCTTCCATCAAATGCAGATTTTAGATAATGCTGAGAAATCATAAAGCCTAACTAATGTAGACGATAAACAATGGTCATTAAACATACTTATTCATCTCTTCAGGCATATCTACACTTAAATGAACTAAGGTTTCACACTGAAAACTTAGGTGTTTTTCAAAAAGCAAAAAAAATTTTTTTTTAAATATGAAGGATGTCCAAATAGCTTTTGAGATAGCAGTACTGTAACTGTCTTCTATTGAAGTTAAATAGACTTAAAAAATATTCATTAAAAAAATTTCGTTGTTTCTAAATTCCCAACACTATAAAAAATTAACAAAGTTGCATTTATACTTACAGCTTCTGACAGGAGATGTTATCTGGTACCTTATTTATTATTATTATTTTTCACTACCAATTTTTCATTGAGTTCCTTAAGTTCCTACTTTTAGAAGTATGATCTAATGAAATTCATAGAAAAATACACAACTGTAATACTAGTAGATGAAAGTAAATAATAGGATGATGGACATATGCATAAGAGCTTTGTAAACAGAAGGGGATTCTAACCCAGTTTTGGTCACTGGAGGCTGTGAAGAGGAAAGGAAGATGAACCTAAAATGAACATTGTAGTCTCTAAAAAGATGAACATTAGTTATTTAAGAGAAAGAATAGGCATTTTTCAGAAAGGGTACCAGAACCCAGGTAAGAGAGCATGGTATGTTCTGAGGATCAGAAATAAGGAATTGGCAATGAAACATTCAGGAAACATAAAAAAGATCTTTGAAGATCAATTAGATGGGAGTGTGGGGGAAATGGAATAGGATTGTAGAATTCCTTTTTACTACTTATACCCTCAACTGTTTCCTAATCTATCTTTAGTATTATAGAAATATCTACTATTAGTAAAAAGAATGCCTGTGTTTCATTCTTCTGGTCTCTCTTCTGTCAATATTTCTTACCTTCCTTCTAAATAAATGTAAGGATAACAGAAGAATCCTAAGGAAATAATGTGAAAATGTTTTAAAATATATTTAAAACTCAACTTCTGAAAAGATCCTGCTATTCCAACAGGTCTGGTCTTTTATTGGCTAAAATTCCTATAGCAAAAAGATGAACTAAGAATTACAATCCAAGATTGAAATTTCACACCAGCAAGACATTTTTTGTATTTTTATGTATGTAAAAGCCATCATTCAAAGAAGAACCTGAGTAGACATGGCTATGTTTACAAAGCATAAGAACTCTTAAAAACAGGTTGTATAAGATAGCAATTTTCAAATTTTTGAGACTGGAAATCCTTCTAAATATATAAAAATATTTAAAGAATAACCTGGGTAAACATATATTTATAAAGTATCATATTTATAAAGTATAAGAGCTCAAAAGAATACAGTTGGCATAATATGGTGATTTTCTAGTTTTCTGAGACTGAAACACACGTTTGAAATACTTCACATGTTTAAAAATAATCATAAGCTTTAACTCTGCATGCATTCCAGGCAATGTATTTCATTAATTACATCCTTTTCTAAATAGGCACTAAGGCCAACTCGAATTACGTAGGCTTTTAAAAATTAGGGGAAAAAAACATGATCAGGAAATCTGGTAATTTTAGTTCTTTATGGTTCTCTGTGCCTATTTTCTCCTATAAGTAACAGAGAGGACAATCATTCTCTCTCCTATTTCAAAAGATCGAGCAGATTAAGTAATCCCATCTTCTATTTCTTTTTTATTAAGATCTTCACCAGAGGATATATTCATTGGTTTGTATTGCGTGTGTTTTTGGAGAGAAAGGAGAGTAGGGAGGGAGAGGGATAGAGAGAGGGAGTGAGGGAGAATGGGAAGGAGAGAGAGAGAGAAACAAACACTGATGTGAGGGAGAAACAGCGATCAGTTGCCTACTATACATGCCTGACTTAAGATCAAACCCACAACGTATGTGTCCTGACTTAGAATCGAACCCTCAGGACAATGCTCCAACCAACTGAGCAACCAGGCCAGGGTCCATCTTCTATTTTTACTGTTTTCTCCTATTATATATTATGAAAGGAAAAGATCATAAGAGTTTAATACAATTCATGATTAGAAATAGTTGCAAATCAATTTTCTAATAAATCACTCAGCATTTGGATTTAGTTTATAAAAGCTGATCCAGAAGTGCATTTCATTATTTCAAAATGGTCATTAGAAATTTCTGCCACTAGATTCCAAAAAATGGAATAGCTGAACAGAAAACTGATTTGAATATCATAATCTGATTACAAAGTATACATTTATGTGGAATCTTTAATAAAATGAAAAGGAACAGGAATTTTTAAGAACATTTATACGGTTTTACCTCCAATGACTAAATGTGTCCTACATCCTTAATACTAAAGTCCTGGTCCACAGAAAACAGTATCTGCATCACATGGGAGCTTGTTAAAAATACAAAACTTGCCTCCACTCCAAATCCACTGAACCAGAATCTTTAGGTGGTTACTATGCAATCATCATATTTTCAGTACCAAGATTCAAGACTACTGTCCAAATAGTCAAATAATAAAGCCACTTTTCTCTAGTAAATGGGTTGAAATATTCAGCACCATATACTGCTGACAGAATAAACAATGTAGAAGAGGAACACAGCCTGGCTCAGATGTGTGACCTTAGGCAGGTTAAACTTAGCTCTGTACCTAGATTTCATCAGTCACACAATGAGGATGGAAAGGTATACCTATCTCATAAAGGTAACAAAAAGTTTAAGGAAATATTACATGGAAAATGATTTGAAATTAGTCCCTGGCACACGATAGGTAAGTAGAAAATGTTTATTATTATTAAGTTCATTTGCTACTAAGACAGAGAAAACTTAGAAAAGAACAATATAGGAGTGACATGGTAGTTTTACAAATCAATTTTACCTACCTACCTACCTACCTACCTACCTACCTACCTCTACCTATCTACCCTCGCTATCAAAAGATTTATCAACCTGGGGCTACAAATAACTCTCTAAATAGGAGATGGAGGCCGGGAGGAAAAGCTGGAAAAATGACCACAAGGCCAAAGAGAAACAAGAGAAAGAGAGAACAACATGGGGAAAGGGGACAATTACGTTATCTTCCCTAGATGGATTTTCTTCTGGATAGTCCAAGCCTAGTGGTAGATGAGTGAATTTATTGAGTCCAGCCACTTGGGAGAGAGACAATGGCTGGCACTGTACGCACTAGGGCCCTTGAGGTGCCCCTCCTCCACCAACCAAAACCTTGGGGC
>NW_006300374.1:2903935-2921908 GCF_000327345.1 Myotis davidii
ACATTCATTACCCACACCCCAACTCCAAATAGATGATCTGGAGCTTCTAATCTGTGAACATGAGCACGATGATAGTGCACACGCCCATCAAGAAATGCATGAAGGACTTGTGCTTCTCTATCAGCTAAAATAATATTTTAAAAAATCCAATACAGTAACACCTCGCTGTAACAGACTAATTCAGGCAAGGGGATGTCTACTAGTATTAAAGCTAAAAGTCCATTATAGAATGAAGTAGGTTTTCTGAATGCATGTGTTAAAAAAGTGACAAATTAGTTTACCTGTTTCTACTTATGTAGACACGCTTGTGTAATTAAAATTAAGCATATATGAAAAGTTTAATTTCACAGAAAAGTTTTCTATATGTGTTACTGTAATTTTAAATTTATACTGAATAGATCTAGTAAATGCACACATTTACCAGTCACCGAGAGTAAACAAATGCACAGGACTGGGGCATGGCTTAGCACACGTTAAAACTGCTGCAGAAAGTCATGCCACATTAACAACAGAACCAATTACCATGTGCATGATATGGTGTGATCATATGCTCATCATTCGCCAAACACTGTTTACAAGTTTGGTGGACTTTTTCATTTAAATATGTAGACCACAGCTGTAAATAATTTTATGTAATATTTATGTCGGCAAAATTACTACACAGTGTTTTTTTCCCAACATATGGCCTGTTCGGTAGAATTTGTTAAAAATAACAGTGAAGTAAAAAAAACAAAGCCCTGTTAATTTAATTATAAGCAAGTCTTGGTTAAAAAGAATTTTAAAATTAACAGGGTGTTAATTTTCACATATAACTTATGGACTACAAGTTTTGTCCGTTAAATCCGAAGTCCGTTAAATTGAGGGTTTGCTGTATACAGGGGTAGGGGCAAAAGTAGGTTAATACAAGCCTGCAACCCAGGCATGTGCCCTGACTGGTAATCAACCCTGCAACCTTTTGGTACACAGGACAATGCCCAACCAACTGAGACACACCAGCCAGGGCTCTCCTTATATTCTGATGGAATATTAAATGCCACACTTGGTCTATCTTACCAGTCGCTTGCTATAAAGTAGTGCTGTACTGCTGCCACTGGAAACTGCCCATTTAGAAAAATGCATGACATGTTCCAACTGTTTAGAAAGTCCAGCCACTTCCTGTTGTTGTTGCATAAGTTTTATGCGATGGTCCTTCGCCAGGCTCTAAAAAGAAAATAATTTCAAAATTAATTCTGTCTGTAACATATCTTAATGGTCATTTTCAGATTACCATATTAGAATAACCATCGCCTTTAAGAAACTGAAAATCCTCTTAGTGTTGCTTTTACACTTAGTACAAAGGATCAGTCTTAATGCAGCAAAACAGTGTGCTCCAAATGCTCCTTATAGCCGCTGCTACCACCACCACCATGGCCTCCATGGCCCCTAACCTCCACCCTCAGTATGGTTTTATACACTGAGTGGCCAGATTATTATGACCGGCCAGATTATTATGACTACCCCATCAGTACTTCATTGACACTTCCAAAAATACTGAATATTGAAAACTTCCTAACCTTCTCAAGGTTTTATTATTATTATTATTTGCATAACTAATTCACTTCATTGTACTGATGGGGCGATCATAATAATCTGGCCACTCAGTGTATATCTGGGACTTAGGTTTCTATTCATGTTATCTTCCAATATCCAATAGGAACAAAACCTGTAGATTAGCTATAATACAGTAAATGCCTATTAAATTCAATACCCACAAATAAAATAAATATAACCTTTCCAGCAATGTAGTAAATTACCAGATCACATAATTTACTCAATCCCATGATTTCACCTTTTAGGCATTCTAGTCCTCACTGCAACCATATGGTAGACAACATGTATACTTCGCATGTGGTAAAAAAGCTGTAACATTTTTTTTTTTGGTCTAGTGAGAGTTTCATGGTGACTAATGTGCCAATGCACTCTCAGAAAAGCTACAGAAAAGCAGTACACAGAATTTCTCTCTGATGGTTTTACCTTTCTCTAAGGAAGTACACAAGGAAGAACACAGGTTAATAAAAAGTGAAGAGCACTGAACTTGGGTTATTTTAAAGGTTTCTATCCAAAAATCTTCTTTACCTAGCAAGGAAAGAGGAAGAAAATAGGGCTTTCTACTGGCTTTAAAAAAAAAAGTTTAAAGTAAAATTGCTATGCTCCAATATAGACTTATAGTCTCAATGAAAAAGAGAACCTAGATCCCAGCCATAGTCAGTTTCAAATGTTGAGAATGTACATGTGCTAAATTGAATTAAGGGAAAAACTGCAGTGACTATTAATGGCTTTGTCATATCTAATTTAAAACTCAGAGATAACTTACTTATTAGGTTATTTCTGACCTCTGTGAAAACTGTTTCTTTGGAGGCATTCTAGAAAGAATATTCTGTTTATTTTTAATTAGGTTGCAAATTGAGAATCAGAAGGTCTAGTTTCTTGGTATTCCATAGAAACAACTATTTGGTATCCTGGCCAGGGTGGCTCAGCGGTTGAGCATCGACCCATGAAGCAATAGGTCACTTGTTTGATTCCTGGTCAGGGCACATGTCTGAGTTGTGGGCTCAATCGCCAGTAGGGGGTGTTCAGGAGGTAGTCGATTGATGTTTCTCTCCCTCTCCCTCTCTATCTAAAAATCAATAGAAACATATTTTTTTTTTAAAAAAAAAGAATCATCAATAAAAACATTTTTAAACAGTTCTATAAAAACTGTAAGGCAATAACATTGATTAAAAGTAATACTGATGACTAAGGTTATTCCTAGAGATTGGGAATTTGGTCATATTTTGTTTCTATATTCTTCTTATTTTTTTAATCTGTAAGTAATTTTGATTTACAGTGAAGTTTGGAAACAACCACAGCCACTACTGATCTCTGAGAAAACAATTTGAAGTCACTTATTTTAAGCAGAGCTTTGAAAACATTTTAAATTGTTTAAATGCAGCTATTAAAACAGAAACAGAGAACCTTGAAAAAATAGTTACTGTAAATAAGGTCTGATTCTTCCTGGACAGAATAATTCTTCACTAAATAAGTCTTTGATTATAAAAGAATAAAGTATTATTTTAGTCTTTGTTTCCAGTATGGTTGCTAAACCATGGTAGTGGCCTTGCTTTGCAGGGGACAAAACTTTCTAACAAAGACCTTATAGTTTTGTCAACTATAAAATAAAGATGTTGGCTCTGGCCGATTTGGTTCAGTGCATAGAGCGTCGGCCTGAGGAATGAAGGGTCAAGGGCATGTACTTCAGTTGCAGGCTTGATCCGCCAGCTCTGATCAGAGTACATGCAATGGAAAAATATCCTTGGGTGAGGATTAACAACAACAAAAAGATGTTGAACTAAATTATTTCTAGGAGTTTTTTTCTAATCTTCAAACATGACAATTCTTTTACTCTTTTCTCATTCTAAATTGCTTCTTTACTGTGAATTCCTTCTGTATCAATATACTAAAAAATTCTAAAATATCATGCAATTAATATGTTAATATACCATATAGAAGTTGTAACCTCCATATATTTGAAGTCAAGCAGTGAATTTGGATCTTGACCTTCAGGAACATAAAACAGCTGATGAAGATAGTAATATCTTTCTTATCTTCAGTGGGAAACAACTATCCAAAATGCCCTGGCTTTAGTAATTAACACTATAAAATGTTAAGGGCAGGAGGCACCTCCTTTTACCTTATCTCATAAGGTTAAATGTATATTGTTGAGAACTAAACATAGCTAATTAGTGTATCTTTCCAAAATTTTGTTCAATTGCACTCCAACCCTTTGGTGATGCAAAACTGTCACTTCAATGAATCTAAAATGATTCATCTCTTCAATATTTACAGAGTTTCTCCTGCAAGCAAGGCATTATGTTAGACACTCTGGAGTAAATAATAATAACTAACAAAATTCCTAGTGGGAGTATCAACCTACTTGCTAGGTGGGAAGCTGCGGATTCATGAATTGTTTAATGTAGCCAATTAGATCTTCAAATTGAGTTTTTTTAATACTTCAAATTGAGTTTTTAAAATACTTCACACGAAAAGTTTCTAATAATTCAGTTATCTACATTTACCTTATAGGGTATGTCAAAAGCTCAAAAATGCTTAAATTCTTTTGTTCAGAATTATTTTATTTGGAAATCAACTGAAATATAATAAAGAATTATAATCTATAAAAAAATCATAACTCTGGCCTGTGTGTGCAGTGGTTAGAGCACTGGCCAGCACACCAGGGTCCTGGTAAAGGGCACGTACCTGGGTTGCAGGTTCGATCCCTGCCCATGTCGGGCCATGTGCAGGAAGCAACCAACCAATGTGACTCTCTCACATCAATGTTTCTCTCTCTCTCTCTCTCTCTCTCTCTCTCTCTCTCTCTCTCTCCCTCCTTCCCTCCCTCCCTCCCTCCCTCTCCTCTATTCTCTCTAAAAATCAATGGAAAAAATATCCTCAGGTGAGGATTAACAAAAAACAAAACTAATATCATGATATAATTTGGTTTAAAAAATTATTACTGGATATACCAAGATAAATGTATTTTCTATCCTTCCTATAAATAGCCAAGTTCTGGAAATCCCATATAGCATATATGGGCATCAACCGCATATATGCTATTAAATAACAGCACCCATTCATATTTGTCCTCAGTTAAACTTTCTTAATGTAGATTCACTCTAATTTTTCAGGCTACAGTACTATAAAGATTAACATTAAAAAAAAAAAAGACATTCCTACTGTTTTATAAAGCCATAAATCATAAGCTTGACAATGCAGAGCCTGGCAAAGGAAAACATGGGAATAGAGATGAAATACTTCTGAATCATAAAACAATTATAAGAAAAAGGCTTTGATTTCAAATTCGCAAATACATATGAAATTCTATTAAATCATACTAGTATGCTGCATTAACAGTACTTACCTCAAGCTGATGCAGTAGAGCTTTTCCTTTTTTATTTATTTCTACCATCAATGTAAAAATAGCAACTTTAATATCTTGTTCCACTTGCTTTTGATTTTGATTTACTTCAATTATCCTAAAAATTATATGAAGAGGGGAAATATAAGGCAGGAAAATTGTTTTACAATATTTAAAACTGATTTTTTAAGGTCTAAATTAGACCAAAATGTTTTCAGCACTTAAAAGCTCAGCTATTTCTAGGATGCTTCAGTTTAAATTGACTTTCTTGAAAACAATACAGTAGAAATCCCATTCTTCTGAAAGACATAGTCATTTAATTCAACCTTAAAATCAAAATGCATAAAAAACATTTTAAGAAAATATGTTTTGGAAAGATTATGGTGACACCCAGGAAAATCAATACTCAGCCTAAAAAGATGATAAAGAAAACCATGAATCTAAAAGAGTTCTATTTTATTCACTGCAACTAAGAAGTAGGAAAGGGTAAATGTGTCACTTTTATTTAGTCATGTGAACTACTACAGTACCCATTATACCTGAATAGAAGAATAAAAAAGACAATAGTAGTTTGTTACTTTTAATAACACATTTGTCTTTAAGTAAGCAGCCAAATAACTACTTTATGTTTAATCAACCACCAAATATGTTTTTTCCTTTGATTAGAAAAAATGGAAATGCTGTTTTCATAGAGATCAAAAACAGAAAGAAAATACACAGCATTACACCAGAATATCTTACAGAAGCAGAAAAGAATAATGGGGAACCCACTGAATATTATAAGAGAAATAAAAAGCTTCTTTTCTTCTGTTTCTCCCATAGTTACCTTCCAAGACTAAAAAGGCAGAGATTTTGTTCTCTGTTGGAAAATCTTCAAGATAATTATTTAACATCAATATTGGCTAGAGGATCAAAATAACTAATATAAATCCTCGTAATTGTAGGACAGGATAAAAAAGGGGCAACCAGTACCATGTTTGCACATGTGTGAAAATGAATGGTCAAGTAAGTCAGTCTACTAAATTTAATCCTCCTATAATCAGGTAGGCAAATAAAGATATAAGCAATTAACACCTAATCCAAAGATTCTTTAATTTTTCCAATTCAAAAACCAAAATACTAAAAAAATAAAAGCCCACCAAATTTGGATAATTCACACTATTTTAAGTCTAGAAATTTTCACACATACATGGTCAACTGATATTCTACAAAGGTGCCAAGGCAATTCAGTAGCAACAGAAGAGTTCTGTCAACAAATGGGAGTTGGAGCAAATGGACATCCATATGTCAATTTAAAAAAAAGGAAATACTGTATATATTGTGAAAGAATAAGAAAAAAGTCAAAATGGTAAAGGTCACCAAGGGTGGATCTTTCACATAAAATTAGTTATCTTACAAATTGCTACCATTTGCTACTAGATTGTAGAAATGACTATCATTATCTCTCCTTAGCCTATCTAATAAAGAGGGAATATGCTAATTGACTGCCCCGCCCTCAAAAATAGCACCCACAGCCAATAAGGAGGGAATATGCTAATTGACTGCCCCACCCTCAAAGATGGCGGCACCCACAGCCACAAGATGGCTGGCAGTTGTGGGTGATCAGGCCAGCAGGGGTGGAGGGTTAGGGGCGACCAGGCCAGCAGGGGAGGGCAGTTGGGGGTGACAGGGCTGGCAGGGGAGCAGTTAGGTGTTGATCAGGCTGGCAGGGGAGTGGTTCGGGGGTGATCAGGCTGGTAGGCAGAAGCGGTAAGGGACAATCAGGCAGACAGGCGAGTGGTTGGGAGCCAGCAGTCCTGGATTTTGAGAGGGATGTCCGACTGCCCGTTTAGTTATGGGATCAGGCCTAAACGGGCAGTCGGACATCCCCCAAGAGGTCTCAGATTGGAGAGGGTGCAGGCTGGGCTGAGGGACACCCCTACCCCCCAGTGCACAAATTTTGTGCACCGGGCCTCTAGTTCTATAAATATTAACTACAAGTTTTCAATTACTCAGTTACAAAATATTTTTAACCCACCAATTCACCAATTATTCTACTTGGAAAAGTACAGTATTGTGATTAAAATATGGTAAGGGAAATCGTTTTTGGTTAACTATAGTTATGTGAAAGAGAAAGGTAAAATGAAATGAGAGCTGATCAGAATAATAAAAACTGACACACTAAAACTGTTACTACTACAATATATAACGACTAGCTATACTACTAATAATGGGACACCAAAAAAAGTTAGCTTATATTGAAGAATTTTTTTTTAAAATCAAGGAATTCCTTGAAAAAAATTCCCAAATGCCCAACCCCAGTCATGTTCCAAAATTATAAGAGTAACAGTTTATGATTGCTCTTATGGAAGATGAACCACAAAAGCCTTACAAAATTTTCTGAGAACAGCACTCAAATTCCCTGTAAGGCCTCTCTTATCCAGCTCTTTCTAATAAGCATTTCTTGATCTATTTAGGCAGACACGTTAAAAGAAAGGGGATACAGAATTTCATAGGGTTGTAAAGGTTGCAAAATGTCAGTGTGTGCCCCAAATGGGATTTAAAAAAAAGGGGGAGCTAGACAAACTCCCTCTTCCCAACAGAGGCCAGTAGTTTCCTCCAGCAATCACTGAATTGTGAGACAGGAGCCTTGGACAAATGGAAGACAAAAACATAATAGATAATATGTAGAAACTGTGTAATATTGTACCTGACAAGGAATAAAAGGTGTGTGAAACAGTGTAACAATCCCTGTCTCCTGGTCCAAATGTCTCCAATTCATTGCAGTTAAGATAACAGCCCTGAGGGGTTATCTCAAAGTTTAGCAATTCTTAAAATAGCATTTATATATATCATCAAGTGTTAAAATATTTTACACTAGCAAAAACAGTTGATTTTATCTTTAAAATCCAGGTATTTCTTTAAAATTAAAAAACACTGCCGAAACCGGTTTGGATCAGTGGATAGAGCGTCGGCCTGCGGACTGAAGGGTCCCGGGTTCAATTCCGGTCAAGGGCATGTACCTGGGTTGCGGGCACATCCCCAGTAGGGGATGTGCAGGAGGCGGCTGATCAATGTTTCTCTCTCATCGATGTTTCTGACTATCTCTCTCTCTCCCTTCCTCTCTGTAAAAAATCAATAAAATATATTAAAATAAATAAATAAATAAATAAAATTAAAAAACACTGATAATGATGAATTATCGATAACTTAAGTGAGCTGCTATAAATGCAGTGTGTCATCAAAATAATTTTAAATTTCATGGCTGAAAAGATGCTTTCAAACCCAAACTTTCCAGAAATCCAAAATTTTGTAGAAGTCTTATTAACTCTGTTATTCGAGTCATCTGGCAGCTTACTTAGATCTATTTCACCATGAGTTAAATAAAATGTTCTAAAAGTGAGTATACTTAACACATATAAAGATGATTTATTATAATACCATAAATGAAAATTTACCTGTTCTGGATCTGATTTCCTGTGAATTTGATGTACTTTGTTTTTTCCATCAATTTGGTGATTAGTGTATCTATAATCACTTTCTGATTCTGAAAAGCTTCTTCTATAAATTGATATCTGAAGAAATAATTCAATTATCACATGAATTAATCTGTGTAAAATGAAAAGCCCCAAAGCAAAGAAATAATAGAAAACTATTTAAGAGTATAAAGAATATAAACAATCAGTTAAAATACAAAATATAGGGGACCCCCCAAAAATGTATACACACACTTTGAATAATTACAAAGGCAGTATTAATTAAAATACATTTCATTGTCAAAATTGAGCTATCAGCTGTTAAAGTGTGTATATATTTGTGGGGGGGGGGGGCGCACTCTATATATCCCTATAAGGCAAATTTTCCCTCTTGTGGAAATTATCCCTTAAGAAAAAGGGAGTCTAGCCCTGGCTGGTTTTGCTCAGTGGATAGAACATCGGCCTGTGGACGGAAGGGTCCCAGGTTTGATTCAGGTCAGGGTCCGTACCTAGGTTGCAGGCTCTTCCCTGGCCTGGGCCATGGTCAGGGCACATGCAGGAGGCAACCAATCAATGTGTTTCTCGCACATCGATATTTCTCCCTGTATTTCCCTCTCTCTCTTCCACACTCTCTAAAAATCAATGTAAAATATCCTTGAGTGAGGATTTTAAAAAAAAGAAAAAGAAAAGGAAAGAGGAGTCTTTACAGATATTATTCAAGAACACTCTTTAAATTATTTTGAGAATTTGGGAGACACACATGCATTATCACGGTTTTAGAGGATTACAGAGCTCACTTGGCCAAAAAGTAATAACAAATATTTAGGCAGATTTAACTATTTTACAATTTCATAATTATGAAAGTTTCATGCTTATAAACATTTTGAAGATCATTTTTAAATAATAAGCCCTTTTAAAATATTTAACTTAGAAATGAAGATGATCGCCTCTGACAAATAAGATGATTCAAGAGTATCTTGAGAGAAAGACAATGATGTAAATGATACATATGAAGATTTTCATTGGAAGTTTTTCATAAAATGTATAAATACAGTACTTTACGTAATGTAATTTGAAAGTATAATTAAATTAAATATAAAGAGGGTGGTCAAAGTTAGAAAAAAAGAAAACATAATTTCATTCCATTTCCTTTGTACATAATCATATTTGTAAACAATGACTGTTTAAATTCCTTCTTAGGTAACAAGATTTTTATTTTAAACTTTTTTTCATTACTACGCTGTTTTTCATTACTACGCTAATAGTGTAATGTTGAATGAAATGGTCAAAATGGTCATCTTTATCTTCTTCCTAAACTCAAAGTAAAAACTTTGAATATTCTATTTATGATGTTTACTAGTTCTTTTCATAATCTTTAGCAGGTTTGAGAAATTTCCTTTTATTCCTAGTTTGCTAAGATACACACACACACACACACATATACATATATATGTTTAAATGTTTTCATATTGATTTTAGAGAAAGAGGAAGTTAGAGGGAGAAACATCTATCGATTGCCTCTGTATGCACCCTGATGGGACAGAACCTGCAACCGGAGCATGTGCCATGACTGGGTATTGAACCGGTGACCTTTTGGTGCACAGGACGATGCTCTACCTAGCCAACCAGCCAGGGCAATCATGGGTTATATTTTTAATTTAATGTTTCTTCTGCCTCTACTGAGATGATTATATAATTTTTCCTTTATTCTTTAAATATATGAATTACATGATGATTTTCAGATGTTAAATAAACTTGTATTACTAATAAGGCCAACTTGGTTGTGATTACATTATCCAAAAATCATAATACTACTGAATTTGGTTTCCCAATTTATCTCTTAGAATTTTGTTATTCAACTAGAGGCCCAGTGCATGAAATTCGTGCAGGGGGAGGGGGGTGTCCCTCAGCCCGGCCTGCACCCTTTCCAATCCAGGACCCCTAGGGGGATGTCCGACTGCCAGTTTAGGACTGATCCCGGGATCAGACCTAAACCGGCAGTCAGACATCCCTCTCGCAATCCAGAACCACTGGCTCCTAACCACTCACCTGCCTGCCTAATGCCCCCAACGGCCCTCCCCTGCCAGCCTGATATTGCCCCTAACTGCTCTCCCCTGCTGGCCTGATCGTCCCTAGCTGCCTCTGTCTGGGTCCCCATGACATGGCTTTGTCCGGAAGATGGCCCGTCGGCCTGGTCTAATTAGCATATTACCCTTTTATTAGTATAGATTACAGTTTACATTCAATATTATTTTGTATTAGTTTCAGGTGTACAGTGTAGTGGGTAGACAATAATATACTTTACAACTGCTTAGAATTTTTAGGTTCATCTCATGGGTGAGACCGCTCTGTAATTTTCTATTTTTACTCCTCATAATCAGAAGTTTATCTGGATTTGTATTTTACTTTATGGGAAAATTATAAATCATGGATTTACATGAAATTGAAGGACTAATCTAATTTTCTTTGTTTTTTTTTGTACTAGTTTTGGTAAGCTGTACTTTCTAAGAATTATCCCATTTCATGTAAAAATTTTCTATTGACAGATAGATCCTTTTTTAATTTTTTAAATATATTTTTTACTATTGATAGTATTACAGATATCTCCCATTTTTACAGATATCCTTTTATATTTTTTAATTCCTTTACAAAATACCCCCTTATTCCTATTATTTGGGCCTGCTCCCTTCTTAATCACTCATAAAAAGATTTGATAATTGCCGAAACTGGTTTGGCTCAGTGGATGGAGCGTCGACCTGCGGACTGAAGGGTCCCGGGTTTGGTTCCGGTCAGGGGCATGTGCCTGGGTTCTGGGCACATCTCCCAGTGGGAGATGTGCAGGAGGCAGCTGATCGATGTTTCTCTCTCATCAATGTTTCTAACTCTCTATCTCTCTCCCTTCCTCTCTGTAAAAAAATCAATAAAAAAAAATATATTAAAAAAAAAAAAAGATTTGATAATTTTACTAGTCTTTCTGAAAGACCCAATTTTTGGCTTTACCTATTTCATTAATTTCTGCACTTGTCTTTATTATATCCCTTTCCCCACTTACTTGAGGTTTAATTTACTCATTCTAACTTGAGATAAATGTTTAACACATTCATTTTTTAATCCTATTTAATATATGCAATTGTATATTTCTTTCTAATCATGGATTTAGCAGTATATTTCAGAAATATTTTCATTATCATTCAGATAAAAATATTTTCTAGTATACTATATCAGGATTTCTTTTTTTACACTTTATTAACTAATTTTGAAATAATTTTAAAGATAAATTTGCAATAGTACAGAGTTCTCACATATACCTTTAACACTGCTTAGTTTTTCAAATATTGCCTCCTCAACAGCCCTTTAATTCCTTAATAATTAGTATGCCATTTCCTCAAAAGGATCTTCTATTGTTTACCCATAATTATAGGAAAATTGACATTGAGATAATACTTCCATCTAATCTACAGACCATATACCAATTATGTCATTTGTCTCACTAATGTCCTCTATAATTTCTTCTCCCTCTAATCCAGGATACCATCCAGGATAATACATCATTACATTTTGTTTTCATGTGAACTGTATTCCTTCATTTTCAAATATTTGGAGATTTTTCTCATCTATTATTATTTTCCAGATTAACTGCAGAGTTTACACAAGACTTTATATGATTTTAATCCTTTGAAATTTAAGACTGCTCTGGCATTAAATTCTTCCTATTTATGTTTGAAAAGAACGTGTATTGGGTACAGTATTTCTTAATGTCCATGAAGTTATTTATTAATTGTTATTTGAATTTTATGAAAAAATACTTATTTTTAGTGTGCTTGTTTTGTCAATTATTCAGATGTTAAATTTCCCACTCTAACTGTAGATTTGTTTACTTGTTCTAAGTTGTTATTTTTCTTTACATATTTTTCTTTTTATTATTTTCTTTTTCTCTATATATTTTAAAGGGCATAAATTTAGAACTGTTGTATCTTTTAGATTAAGAAAACCATTTTTCATTATAAAGTTTCCCCCTTTATCTCAATGCATTTTGCTATGCCAACTTGCCTTTGTTTGGTGTTTGTATGGCACATCTTTACCTGTCCTTTTTATATACTCAGGTTTTAGATGTTTCTCTTACAAAAAGCAACAGACTTTCTATTTTCTTCTTATCTAACCTGAAATATTTTGAACATTTTATCTATTTACATTTATTATAATTACAATACATTTATAGATCTATCAAGTTCTTATTTAATCTGCTCTTTGTTGCTTTTTCCTTCTTTGACCTGTGTTTAGACTGATTAATTATTCTATTCTCCCCCCAAAAAATACTTTTACTATTCTTTCAGTGACTACTCCAGATATTACACAACACAGATCTTGACTTATCACCTAATATTGATTTTTATATTTTTACCCTCCACCCTAAATTATTCATAAGCCTTAGACCATAAACTCCACATCCTTCTAACACCGTGGTCGGCAAACTGCGGCTCGGGAGCCACATGTGGCTCTTTGGCCCCTGAGTGTGGTTCTTCCTAAGCCTTAGGAGTACCCTAATTAAGTTAATAACAATGTACCTACCTATATAGTTTAAGTTTAAAGAATTTGGCTCTCAAAAGAAATTTCAATTGTTGCACTGTTGATATTTGGCTCTGTTGACTAAAATAGGTTTGCTGACCACTGTCCTAACATGTCTGCTGTGTGATATACAACACACATAATGCAAACCAACTAGATATTTTTATTGCTTTCTAAGTCAATATTTATTCAGATTTACAAATGCTTATTTTAACTGCTTTTATTCTGCCACACATCATCTCCCATTTTTCTTCTGTCTAAAGTGTACTTTAGCCCAGCCAGCATGGCTCGGTGGTTGAGCATCAACCTATGAACCAGCAGGTCATGGTTCGATTCCCCGTCAAGGGCACATACCTGGGGTTTTGGGCTCAATCCCCAATAGGGGGCGTGCAGGAGGCAGCTGATCAATGATTTTCTCTCATTATTGATGTTTCTATCTCTCACTCCCTTTCCCTTCCTCTGAAATAAAAATATATAAAAATTAAAAAAATTAAATAAGTAAAACAATATGTGGGGGCTAGTGGTTATTAGCTCAGGGTGACCTTGCTCCCAGGACCATGCATTTTCAGTTGTGACAACTGGGAGGATGCTACTGGAATCTAGTGACTAGAGGTCAGAGATGCAGCTAAATACCACATAAAGCATCAAACAGCCCCCAAAGAATTATCTCTGGCCCAAAATGTCAATAGTGCCAAAGTTGAAATATCCTATATGATAAAAGCCTAAAATGCCAAGTGTCCAGTTGTCCGTTCAACCAATCAAAGCATAATGAATGCTAAGGTCGCTCAATCGCTTGCTATGACATGCACTGACCACCAGGGGGCAGACGATCAGATGGTCGACTGTTCGCTATGATATACACTGACCACCAGTGGGCAGATAATCAACCAGTCAACCAGTCACTATGATGTGCACTAACCACCAGGGGGTAGATGCTCAACGCAGGATCTGCCCCCTGGTGATCAGTGCGCTCCCACAGGGGGAGCGCCGCTCAGCCAGAAGCCAGGCTCACGGCTGGCGAATGCAGCAATGGCAGGAGACTCTCCCGCTTCTGCAGCAGTCAGACATCCCCTCAGGGCTCCTGGACTGCAAGAGGGTGCAGGCTGAGCTGAGGGAACCCCCCGCCCCCCACATCCCAGTGCATGAATTTCATGCAACAGGCCTCTAGTTCCTGAATAGGCCAAACAAAGCATTATCTGCAGACTGCCATTTGGTTTGGTGCCAGCAGTCCTCTACTTTCATGAAGCTATATTACAAATCTATGTATAGATCAAAGATGTTGGTACCTATGCTCTTTATGTTCTAATAACTGGCAATCCCGACATGTCAGTTTGTCGCATGTTTCACAATAAAGCTTTAGCTGCTCCTTCTTATGAAAGGGACAAAATACTGGTCGCTGACTGGTCACACCAACTGCTTCTGGAGAAACAATGAGAGCCAAAAAAAGGAAAATTAACGTAATTGAATAGTAAATAATTAAATTCTACTGAGATATAAAAGAACTACAAACAATTTAATCAACAACATCACTACTTCTAGGTTTTATATCTGTTAAAATGTTAAGTATTCTTGGCATTTCAGAAGGAAAATATAAATGAGCTCTTCACTTTCCAATGTGTAAATTCCAATTATAATTCAGAAAAAAATGTGGTTAAAAATATGCTTTATAAAATTAAAAAGTCTTAATGGCCCAGATAAGTGAGTGTGAACCAATTTGATGTTTTTTATTCCATGTACAGGGGGACATTTTTAAAAATGCAATTCAGAAAATATAATAAAGATGTGGTTTAAAAAAAAGAAATTTCACCACTTTTGCAAAAATACTAACAAATGATACCCATCAACACAAGTAATTATAAAGTTTTCACTATTATACAGTCATCCGTGTAACTTTACAATAGTTAACCAGAATAGGAATAAAATTGGGCAATACTTACTATAATGTTAAATGGAAAAAATCAGAATACAAATAAATATGATTAATTAAACAGTTATCTAATAATTTAAAGTAAAATCCAAACATTACAGAAATAATCTCACCTTCAGAGATAATCAATATTAATAACCTGATATGTGTTCCTTTGGCTGTTTTTCTACACAACTATATATATTAGTGGGTATTTTGTTTTATAAAATTTAAAAAATAGCACTATACTTATTGTCTTGTAAACTGTTTTTTTCCCCACTTACCTCTATGTTAGCTATCTTTCTATGTTAGTAAATAGATCTATGTATTTATTAACTATACTAGAGGCCCAGTGCACAGATTCGTGCACACTGAAAGGAAATTAATTAGAAGGTGGCTGGCAGGGCAGGACTGGGCAAGATGGGCTGGACACGCCCTGGAGCCAACCTCCTGCTGTCCCTCCCCAGCTGGCTGCACCTGGGGCAGTGGCAGGGCTCCAAGGGCATCTGTGGAGTGAGCAGGGTCCCTCCGGCAGGCGGGGTCCCTCGGCCTGGCCTGAGGGGATTGGGCCAAAACCGGCAATCTGAAATCCCTCGAGGGGATCTGGAGTGCAAGAGGGCACTCTGCAAAGTTGCTGTTGCTCGGCGTTGAGCGTCTGCCCCCTGGTGGTCAGAGCACAACCTAGCTACCAGTTGGACGGTCGCTTAGGCTTTTGTATATATAGACAGTATTCCATCAAAAGGATATACTAGCTGGTAGTGGTCATTTAAATGTTTCTCATTTTTCAATATTGTGTGTTAGTGTTGAAACAAACAAATGAAATGTAAAAGTCATTGAATGGTTCTGTAAGACAAATTCCTAGTAATAGAATTGTTGGGCCAAACGGTAATTTATATATACATAATTAAACAGTACTCCAAAAAACTGTACCAATTTGTATTCCTACTCGGGTAGACTATTAGCTTACTAATAAGATTTTCTCAGTATATTTAATCTTCACCAATTTTATTTAAAAAAGAAAGAAATATTTCACAATCTTTAGGTGCATTTCTTTAATAACAGAGATGGAAACGACACATTCATCAACCACTTGCGTTTCTTTAAGAGTCTGTTTATAACCTCTTAATTTTCTGTCCAATTCTCTTCACAACTTGTAAACACATTTAATATTTTTTTCCAAGCACATGATAATGCTTATAAGTGTATCAAAGCATGTCAGCGTAGAAAGGGAAAAAAAAATGGTGGGAGGAATAGAGAAAAAGAGATTAAAAGAACTAATTCATTACCTGGAGATACTTCCTCTTTCTGCCTCACAGTATGGTCTTTTGTGAACTTCACCCTTTGATGAGCTCTGATGCATGTCTTACAGAGCCATTCAACACACTCTACACAAAACCCATTAGCTTCTGCATTGTCCTCACAGCTTGTACACACCTAAAAGAAATGTATCACATCAATTTTTGAGAAAAATGAAAAGGTGGTCACAATACTAGTCATATGTAAATGATACAACCATACTTGACTCTATCAGTTACCTTCTAAACAGGGTTTGTAAATTTAAACTGACATTATGCTTATTTTGTTTTGTTAATCCTTACTCGAGGATATTTTTCCCACTGAATTTTAGACAGAGTGGAAGGGAGGGGGTGAGACAGAGAGAGAGAAATATCAATTGGTTGCCTCCCTCAGATGCCATGACCTGAGGCCAGGATCGAGCCTGCAACCAAGGTATGTGCCCTTGATCAGAATCGAAACCAGGACCCTTCAGTCTGAGGGCCAACGCTCTAACCACTGATAAAACTGGCTAGGGCCTGACATTATGTTTTAAACTATAAACATATGAAATGGAAATACAAGGACACTGTCCTTAGTACCATACAGCAAATATTGCAGGCACTATGCTAAGTGTTGAGGTTACAACAATCAGGAAAAGCCAGCACAGTGCCTGCCCTTGTGATATCAAGTCTCACAGATGGAATATGGGTTCAAATCCCAGTTCCCCCACTTACCAGCTGAGTACTCTTGGGCAGGTTATTTAGAATGCTTATGCTTATTTATTTAAGATTTTTAAATTGATTTTGAGGGAGAGAGGAAGGGAAATGGGGAGAGAAGGAGAAACATTGATGTGAGAGGTAAACATCGATTGGCTGTCTCCTGCATGCCCCGCACCAGGGATCAAGCCCGAAACCCAGGTATGTGCCCTGACTGAGAATCAAACCTGCAACTTTTTGGTGCACAGGACGCCGCCCAACCAAGCCACATAGGCTTGTTTAAAATGCTCGTGTTTAAAATGATGGTAGTAATACAGAATTTACTGAGTAGTTGTGAAGATTATATATGAGACAAACATTACTGGAATAATCACACTAATACATAATTACAAACTGAGAAGTGCTATAAAAGAAAAGGTATGAGACACTGTTAACAACGTACAGTTGGGGAAACTGATTTCACTTTAGTGGGGTTGCAGAGACGGGGAAAAGTGAGAGGTGAGATTACTCAGACAAGGCTTTCTCTAAGATCATATTAGCACCAAAATATGAAAGTTGAGTCATCAATTACTGATGACAAGCCTTTTAGGCAGAGAGAACAGTATGTACAAAAGCCTCCAGCAAAAAGACCATAGCAGGTTCAAAGTGCTGACAGAAAAGTAGTATGGCTAAAGTGGAGAGATCAAGGGGAAGACTGGCAAGAGAAGCTGGTGACATAGCAGGCTACAGCCAGGTCAGACAGGATCACAAGACAATTTGGTCTCTGACTAAAGAAGTCTCCTAAAAGCTTTTAAGCAGTAAGTGAAATGGCCAAATATGCATTTTTAAAATCACCACCACTGCAATTGTAGGCATGAGATTAAAAAGAGGGCAAGTGTTCCAGCATAGAGACAAATAGGAGGCTTTTTCAGTGGTTTAGATGAAAATGAGAGGAAGTGGAGATAAATAAGGAGACTTAAAAAGTAAAATAGCCTGGCTGGAGTGGTTCAGTGGTTGAGCGTCGACCTAGGAACCAGAAAGTCATGGTTTGATTCCTGATAGGGACATATGTCTGGGGTGTGAGCTCGATCCCCAGTGTGGAGCATGACGGAGGCAGCTGATGAATGATTCTCTCTCATTGTT
>NW_006300374.1:2921990-2924482 GCF_000327345.1 Myotis davidii
TATATATATATGGAAGTAAAACAGACTGGTTTGTAGAATGCCCAGCACGTGGGAGGTAAAGAAGATAGCTCCTATATTTCCAGCTTAGATTACACCATGTACATAGTTTTTCCAGTTACACAACCTATAAGTTGTTATTATATCATTAGTGATTGAGGGATGGAAAAATTTCCTCCTCAGTCAGTGGTTTACATTAGCCGAATTCCAAGTTACCTGGACAATATTTGTATTAACTAAAACCTCCCTTTTTTAGGTCTTATCATCTTCAAACTTTCTAACATCATTTGATGCCACTCACTCCTACTTCCTAGAAATCATTTGGATTCCTCGAAACCTCCGGATCCTCTTATCTGTCTGAATGCCCCTGAATCGTACCACCACTCTTTTTCCTTTGATTCTGTAGATTTTTGTTGGATGTGGAGATTGGTCTCATCCACTCTCTTAGCTTCAACTGTCACTTCAATAAGGATGCCCCCCCTAAAACAGTCTCCACACAATGCTTCAAAAACGAATAAAGGATCTCTATGTATATGGCTAGGGAGGGATCTCTAGTACTATATAAAGTAAAATTTAAAAAGAAAAGTGAAAAAGCAAGCATGCCACTGCTTGTTTAAGAAAACATGGGGTTTGGGTGGGATGATTTATTTGCTTATATTGTTAAAACATAAAATTACTCAAAATTATATATAAATAATAGTAAAAATAAAAGGATAAACCATTAAAGAAATTCTCTATAAGGCAGAGAATAAACAAGGTAGTCAGGTAGATGAGATGGGGATAGATGTCTGAGTTATCTGAATACACCCTGTGCTACAGATTTTACTTTAGAACTATATAAATGTTTTATATGTAGTTATACAAATTAAAAAATTTAAATCCTTAAACATCAAAAGCAAAAATGAAACAATTGAACCTGTCTTATCAAGTGGGTGGCTTAGCCATGTAGAGAATTATTTACTTCAAGTAACTTTAAAAGATGACGATTTGATTAAGAATCTCCAGTGCATACACATATTCTTACTGTCTTTCTTGCTTTCTGTTTTGACAGACACAACTCTATAATTTCTACTTTCAGCACCAATTCTATTCTTCAGTACTCTTACTCAGCAAGCCATATTTTTTGTTTTATGAGCTGGTTTCACATTACATTCCAAGAATAGGTGGTACTGCAATGCCAGAGGAAGAAAGGACTTAATCTTCTTAATGGGCTTCCTATTTGCTGGCAATTTCTGTGCACACCACACAAAGCAGCCATTCCTTCCATAGCAATAGTTAGTGCAAGCTTGTAGTTTTTCCAATACTTGTAAAATCAGCACTAGAAATATCATCATCACTAGCCTACTCTTGTTCCTCTGAGGTCTGAGATTCTGAGGCCAAAGGTTCAGAGACCATCACAAGACAAACAGCATCTCCTCTTCGGATGTTTTAAAGTGACATTCCATAAAGCCCATACTCTAACTTATAATATTCCAAACTTTATCTTTGTTCTCAAAGCAATCTTGAAAAGGAACAGAGCTGAAAGTATCATACTATCTGATTTCAAACTATATTACAACAAGGCTATAGTAATCAAACAGTAGGTACTGGAATAAAAAGACACACAGACCAATGGAACAGGATAGAGAACCCAAAAATAAACCCATATCTATATGGTAAATTAATATCACAAAGGAGGCAAGAATGGGGTAAAGATAGTCTCTTCAATAAATGTTGGGTAAACTGGACTGATATCTGCAAAAGGATGAAACTACACCACTTTCTCACACCATATAAAAGAATAAACTCAAAATGGATTAAAGACTTAAAAATAACACTGAAACTATAAAACTCCTAGATGAAAACACAGGCAGTAAACTCTAACATTGCTCTTAGTAATATTATTTTGGGTAAGTCTTCTTGAGCAAGGGAAATAAAAGAAAAAAACAGCCCTAACTGGTTTGGCTCAGTTGACAGAGTGTCGGCCCACAGACTGAAGGGTTTCATTCAATTCCAGTCAAGGGCATGTACCTGGGTTGTGGGCTCGATACCTAGTAGGGGACATGTAGGAGGCAGCTGATCAATGTTTCGCTCTCAGCAATGTTTCTAAATCTCCACCCTTTTCTCTTTACTTACTTACTTATTTATTTATTTATTCATTCATTCATTCATTTATAAGAATTTTTGTTATGGTGTAAAAAGAATAAAAAGCTAAGAAAGAAAATTCATTCATTTTCATTTATAAGAATTTTTGTTATGGTGTAAAAAGAATAAAAAGCTAAGAAAGAAAACAGGCACACAAAATAAAAATGGCTACAAACAGGTACCTTTCAATAATAACTTTAAACGTAAATGGACTAAATGTGCTAATCAAAAGACATCGAGTGGCTAAATGAATAAAAAAACATGACCCATATATTTGCTGTTGACCAGAGACCCACCTCAGAACAAAGGACTCACACAGACAGTGAAGGGATGGAAAAAATTTTTTTCAGGTGAATTAAAAACACACACAA
>NW_006300374.1:2927695-2929177 GCF_000327345.1 Myotis davidii
ACACTGGGGGGTAGGGGAGGCCAGGGGTAGGTCAAGGGGGGGGGTGGGGAAGAGGACATATGTAATACTCTTTTTAATACTTTAAGCAATAAAACAAAATTAAAAATAAATAAATAAAATGGACTTGTAAATAAAAAGAATTTTTGTTAGTTTATTTGAGTCAAACTGTCAACAATTGCCGGGAAGCAGTACCTCAAAGGACTGGGATAATGCTCCCCCTTCCTCTCTTTAAAAATCAAAAAAATATATATATTTTTAAAAGATAAAACAAACAAATGGGACTATGTCAAACTAAGAAGTTTTTGCACACTGAAGAAAACCATCAACAAAACAAAAAGACAACTTAATCAATGAGAGGAGATAGTCACAGATGATACATCTGATAAGGGATTAATATCTAAACTACATAAGGAACTCATATAACTCAACATCAAAAGAAACAATCCAATTAAAAACTGGGCAGAGAGCCTGAATAGACACTTCTCTAAAGAGGACATACAAATAGCAAACAGACATATGAAAAGACGCTCACCATCACTAATCATCAGGGAAATGCAAGTTAAAATCACAATGAGGTACCACCTCTCACCTGTCAGAATGTATATTATCAATAAATCAATAAACAAGTATTGGTGAGGATGTCATAAAAAAGACTGAAATCTTGCCATTTGTGACAACATGATGGACCTAGAGGGTACTAAGCTAAGTGAAATAAACCAGACAAAGACAAATACCATATGATTTCACTTATATGTGATATCCAAAAACAAAATATACCAACAAATAAGACAGAAACAAACCCATAGATACAGAAAACAAAGTTATGGTTGCCAACTGGATGAAAAATACGGAAGGATTAAGAATTACAAATTGCCATCAGGATGTAAAGTACTGCATAGAGACTATCATACCTAGTAATAGACAAACATGTAAATTGACCATCCCTCTGCTACACACACCAGCCAATGAGGAGAATATGCAAATTAACCCAATAAAGATGGAAGTTAATTTGCATATGTAGGTGGGAAGCGGCGGAGTGAAGATGGAAGGCTCCAGGCTGGAGCAGCGAAAATGGAAGGCTCCGGACCAGAGCGAAGGCCTGGGTCCTGGGTGCTGGAGGAAAACTGGTGCCGGCAGCCAGAGGAAGGGAAGGCCTATTGCACGAATCTCTTCATGCAATGGACCTCTAGTAGTCAATAATCTACACTAATAAAAGAGAAACATGGTAATTGGCGTACGACCGCTACCCTTTTCATTGGCTAATCAGCGAGATATGCAAACTAACTGTCAGTCAAGATGGCGGCCGGCAGCCAGGCAGCTTGAAAGTAACATGAGGCTTGCTTGCTTCAGTGACTGAGGACTCCAACTGTTCCCTGCCTGCTGCTGCAGGCCTCTGAGCCGGCAGGTTAAGAAACTATGTAACAAATACCGCCGGACTTCAGCCATCAGGATCGCAACATTGTCTGCAAAGGCCAGAAACCG
>NW_006300374.1:2929856-2936116 GCF_000327345.1 Myotis davidii
AGCCCAACCAGGGGCTGCACCTAGGGATTGGGCCTGCCCTCTGCCACCCGGGAGCAGGCCTAAGCCAGCAGGTCATTATCTCCCGAGGGGTCACAGACTGCGAGAGAGCACAGGCCGTGCTGAGGGACCCCCCTACCCCCCGAGTGCACAAATTTTTGTGCACCGGGCCTCTAGTATTTTAATAATTATGTACGGTGTCAGATGGGTTAGAGACTTAATAAAATAATCACTTTGTTACATAAATGTCACTATGGTGCACACCTGAAACTAGTATGTCAACTACAATGTAAAATTTTTTTAGTTTAAAAAGAACTAAAAAAATTACATTAAAAATGAATTAAAATGATTTCTGATTGTACCAAAACTATCATATAACCTATAATACATAATTTAAATATTTACTTATACAGATATTTTATGTATTACATTGATATTTTAATATATATGAACACATCACTATATATATTAATATTTTTCTGTATTTGGGAAAAATAACTATGTCAATGTAATTAAGGACCAATGTTTCTAGTACTGTAGAAGTGAAATAAATCTATATATATAAAAACTAAGCGATCTACACGACCAAACACCCAGAACGACTGGTCGCTATGACACATACTGGCCACCAGGGACCAGACACTCAAGGCTGGAGCTGCCCCCTGGTGTCAGTGCACTCCCATCACCAACCTCCCCTGGCCAGCCAACCTCCCGCGGTCCCTCCCCCCGGCCAGCAGGCCCCAATTGCCCAAATCGGGGCTGGGCCCTGAACTGGGGGTGGGTGGCAGCAGACGTGGCCCCTTTCCCAGGGGAGCCAAAAAGGCTGGCTCCCACCTTGGGGCCAATGGCCAACCTCCCGTGCCCCATCCCTGCCCCCGGCCAGCAGGCCCTGATCAGCCCACTGCCCACCCACCACAGTGGTGGCACAGTGGTGAGGGGAGGAGGAGGGGGGATGGCAGGGCACCGATGATGGTGGCATCAGCATCTGGCGTCTGTCCCTTCTGTGCCCAGTGACCATGGCCTCCTCTCCTGACCGTGCCGGGGCCTTCAGGCCCTGATCGGCCCGGCCCCAATTGGCCCTGATTGCCAGCCAGGCCTAGGGATCCCACCCATGCACAAAATTTGTGCACTGGGCCTCTAGTATAAAATAAAAAAAAGTAAAACCCACCCTGGCTGGGTGGCTTAGTTGGTTGGTGCAGTTTCCTGTACACCAAAAGGTTTCAGGTTCAATTCCTGGTCAGGGTACATATCTAAGTTGTGGGTTTGATCCGAGGCTGGGGTGCATATGGGAGTCAACTAATTGATGTTTCCCACTCTCCCTTCTTCTCTCCGTAAAGATCAATGAGAACATATTCTCAGGTGAGGATTAAAAGAAAAAAAGGTAAAACCCTGTAATTATAAATTAGACTTATATATACACACTTCTAAAGTATTTTCTCTTTTTTTTAAAGTAAAAAGTATATTAAATCATTCTCCTCAAAGACATAGTAAAATGATCAACCCAATGGTGTTGAGCATCCTAGCACCCATATTGTGGTCTCCAAATACCTTTCCTGATTAAAAGAAACCAAGGATCCTAGAAGAAATGGCTGGTTCCAGGTCTAGAACAGAAAATGACCAGTATCTTGTCAAAAGAGAAAGCAAGAGAAACAGCAATGACTATGGTGATTTTGTCAGGACGACTCAGGAATCAATGTGAGGCTCCTATTGCCTAATGGCACAATTTGAGCACCAATAAGAATAACTACAACACATTTTATGTTAATAATCCATGACTTTATAATGATAAACACGAACACCTACCTACCCTCAGGAGTCACCTCTGAGAAATGCTAAGAAACTAAGTCACTACTCTAAAAATTAAATTAGCAGCAAGGGAAAGAATCAATGTTTAACCTACCTTCCCTGCTTAACCAAAGAATAGAGAAAGAAAACTCTTTTCATTCTAGTGTTAAGATAAAGGGGAACGATAGAATGAAAATGTAATCATTTCACAAAGCCCTAATGAAATATGCATTTGGCAGTGATCATTAATGGACATAAACATCAGAAAAAAGAAAGACAACCAAACATCATATGCTTCCCAATTGAAATACGAATGGACATATGAAAGTATTTACACACCCCCTAACCCCTCCACCCAATGGGACCTGAATCTAACCCAGCCTCTACATTTTTATTTCTAGTTTATACAAAATACAAAAGAGAGAAAAGCACATTAAATGACTTTATGGAAATGGTCAGCAAAATTCAGAATAGGGCTAACTCTACTGAACTAAACCCAGTTTATCCAACAAATATGTTAGAAGAGAGGATAAAGAAAGCCAGTGAGGCAAAGGGGTAATTTGAGATTAAAGATATTTTTGAGATAAATCAACCAAATGCATTGTGTAGGCCTTATTGGATTCTTATATAAACAAGCCACTGTTTAAAAACTGCAACAAATAAAGATATTTGATCAGTGTCTGAACGTTTGATAATATTAAGGAATTACTATACATTTTACACATAAATTAATATGGTGATTATATTTAAAGAAAAATTTATTTTTTCTATAGTAATAAATACTGAAATATTTATGGATTAGATTATATAAAACCAGAAATAAACATCAACATAATCTAGTGTTGGGGGGGGGTGTCAGGGTTATTTTACATAAAACAAGGGTTGTGGACTATTGAGTTAATGGGTACATGGTGCTAAACTCAATTTTGGGGAATGGTTGAAATTATCCATCACAAAAGTTTTTCAAACTTTATGTCCAGCTTAAACTCTTCAGAGCTCCAGTGTGACCACAGAAGACATTTCTATCTTATAGACAAGTTTATCACATTCAAAACCAATTCTCTTCACCTCTGCCTACTTCCCTGCCCTCTTTATCTGTGGAAAGGAACCACCATCTTGGCAGTGGGGCCTCTCTCATCTTCCACATGCAATCAGGTATTATCAAGTCCTGAGTGGACTATAACTTACCCCTTCCTTCCCTTATCACCACCATGCTAGTTCAGCTCTACCTCTCACCTACTGCTTCCTAACCCCAACTCACCCTACATTATCACCTAAGTCTCTGTTCCCAAAATATCCCTACAAGCATCTTATTCTTTGAACCAAACTTAATACTCTTCCCACCTCCACTTAACATTGAAGATGTCTATTGGACTCTATCTCTAGTTTAATTGATTATAACTTATTTTATGTTTCTGTAATAGAAGCAGAGTAAATAAACACTGAAAACCAATTGATTATAAAGAGACATAAAACAGCCTCTTAAAATTGTCCTTTGTATTTGAATTTCTTCCATTCTCACCTATTATAATTTCATGTCTTATCATTTCTCCACCCTGTTGATTATTTACGCTGCTTTGTTTTTTAATCTTCTGGTTTGATCATTCACATGTACTACTAGAGTTCACCTAAACTGTAATTGATGTGTGATATGACTAACAAAATACATCTGAAAATATTATCATATATAAAGCAAAATGATAGGGCACTCTAGACAACAGAAACAAAGTCAGTAGTATTCAGAAGGGAACATTCAATGGGGCTATTTTACATTGTAGCTCACATAATGATTATTCCATTCCTTAAAGCTGATTTCACAACAATTAGAAAAGTTTATTCTCTGCACCCAACCCTGTTTTGACCTTGATGAAAGTTCACATTAGGAAGAGTTGTGGATATTTTTTAAACAAGAGATATTTTAGTTAGTAGTGGTCATATTCATTTAAAGTGAACCCTAAGTCCTATAGCTCCCAATGGAAAAAACACTGAAAATGAAAGTACAGAAACTTTAGCTGTGTGATTACTGAAGAGTCCAAAATATTACTTTTTAGATTTTTACATTTTAGGTTAACAATCATTTTTTTTATACTCAGATTCAGTTCCTTCAGAGATCTTCTGTTCCAAATTGAAGAAAGTGCCTAGAGCCGTGGTCAGCAAACTGCGGCTCGGGAACCACACGTGGCTCTTTGGCCCTTTGAGTGTGGCTCTTCCAAGCCTTAGGAGTACCCTAATTAAGTAAATAACAATGTACCAACCTATATAGTTTAAGTTTAAAAATTTGGCTCTCAAAAGAAATTTCAATGGTTGTACTGTTGATATTTGGCTCTGTTGACTAATGAGTTTGTCGACCACTGGCCTAGAGAAACTATCAATGATTCATGATCCAAAAACAGACTAATACACTACATTTAAATTTAGCACATACTGCAGAATTATAGCTCACCTCCGCTGGAGTACATCCACTAGGAACCTGACATTTAGATATAAGAGGCCAACAGAAATCTTCTACATGTGGGTTTATGGAAGTAAGGAAAAAAGAAAAACACCATTGGACCTCTAAATGTAATACCTTGGGCAATGCTACCAAATGAGGCTTTCAAAGAAATACCATGTAGAAAAGAAGACTTTCTTAAATTGCAGAAACTGTACTGGATCAAAGACATGAAAATTTTCATATCAATATAGAGCTTATAATTAAAACAGAAAAGAATTTTAAAGGGAGGGCTTAAAATAAAAATTCTAATTGTCAATACAGAGTAAAATTTCAAAGAAATGAAATAGTGTCAAATATAGAATAATGGTTTTCTCTGCCAGGACAGGTAAGATAGAAGTGTCATCAGAGCTTCTACATTGGCACTATTTTATTCCTTCAGATGAATTTAGTCATTATTCTTCATATACATATATACCTTTAAAATATTACATCATTTCATAAATATAATGCTCTAATATTTGACACCTTTTATTTTCAAGTCCTCCAACATTTCTGGCTGCCTCATTAAGAGGAGGCAAAGGCCTGACTGGTGTAGCTCAGTGGTTGAGTATCAACTTATAAACCAGGAAGTCATGGTTCGATTCCCCATCAGGGCACATGCCTAGGTTGCGGGCACACTCCCCAGTAGAGGCTGTGCAGGAGGCAGCCAATGAATGATTCTCTTTCATCACTAATGTTTCTATCCCTCTCTCCCTCTCCCTCTCTGAATCAATAAAAATATATTTAAAAATAAAAAAAGAGGAGGCACAAGATTCAAGACTTAATACACTTACCTGATTAGATTTTTCTACTGTACTACTGGGAACCTCAGTAGTATCCTTCACAAAAAAATTATCTATGATGTGTCGCTCTGCACATTCTTGGCTACAAACTGGACATCGAATGACTCCAACTGAAAAAGAAAAAAATTGAGGTGTAACTGACATAACATTATATTACTTTCAGGTGTACAACATAATGACTTGATATCTGTATGTATTGTAAAATTATCACCACAATAAGTTCAGTTAACATCCATCACCATGCAGTGACAAAATTATTTTCTTGTGGTTAAGAATTCAAGATCCACTCTCCTAGCTACTTTCAAATATGCAATACATAATATTATTAACTATAGTCACCATACTGTACATTATATTCCCGTGACATTCACTTTATAATTAGAAATCTATACTTTATGATTCTTCTCCCATTTCATTCACCCCAACCCTTCCTCAGGCAAACACCAATTTGTTCTCTACATCCATGAGCTCACATTTTTAAGTTTTAATACAAATCTACCAAGCACTAAAATCAACCAATCTCATCCAAATTGGGAATAGGATCATTTATAATGCTCACTAGTGGCCTGGTGCACAAAATTCATGCACACTGAAAGGGAATTAATTAGAGGAATGTAATTTGACTCACTATCTAATATCAATAATATGTGAGCATGATGCAGTCCGTGTTTCTGAAATTCAATGACATGAATTTTAGCTATTACTTTGCCAAATAAATGGAATTTACAGATAAAAGAGCATTCAGCTTAATATTAAAAACTCTGCCGGGCGCGGTGGTGCGCGCCTATAGTCCCAGATACTCGGGAAGCTGAGGCTGGAGGATCGCTTGAGCCCAGGAGTTCTGGGCTGTAGTGCGCTATGCCGATCGGGTGTCCGCACTAAGTTCAGCATCAATATGGTGACCTCCCGGGAGCGGGGGGCCACCAGGTTGCCTAAGGAGGGGTGAACCGGCCCAGGTCAGAGACGGGGCAGGTCAAAGCTCCCGTGCTGATCAGTAGTGGGATTGCGCCTGTGAATAGCCACTGCACTCCATCCAGCCTGGGCAACATAGCGAGACCCCATCTCTGAAAACAAACAAACAAACAAACAAACAAAAAACTCTGGCTACCAAGTCAGGTATGTTTTCAACTTTTTGCCAGCGTTGTAAATTGTTTGCAATATCTGCCCATTTGGGGCTGCACATTTATGAATAAAACTGCCCA
>NW_006300374.1:2937100-2940233 GCF_000327345.1 Myotis davidii
AAATACTCCCATTTTCGCGGAGAAGGCAGTTCCTACCAGTACTGGTAGTACTTGTTGATGACTGTTCTCTAGACATATTCTGTCGTCACCACCGCCTTCTTTCAACCTCAAAGGCACATTGGTCTTTAGACATTTTCTGTTGATGACACCAGTGTTTTTCGGCATCAGAGTGACATTTTTCCAGTAGCTGCTCTTTAGATACATCTGTTGCAGGCGCCGCCTTCTTTCAAGATCAGATGCATGTTGATCTTCAGAGCTACGTTGTATCAACAGTTGTTCTTTAGACATAGTCCCACCTCTCTACTCTCATGGTCTGAGATGCAGATGAAGAAGAGTCCTGGCTGTCAGGCCTCTGAGAGCTGTCTGACCAACGGCTGATTCCATAGGGGTGGGACTTCCTCCTCCCTGCTGTCAGTTTCCACAGCTGTGATGAGGAAGCTGAGGTGACAGAGGAAGCCACGCACTCCAAGCCGCCCTCTCTCTCGCTCTGCTCTATGTCCAGCAGCCTCCTGCTCTGCCAAGTCCTCCAAACCTCCCACTCTCCACCCGCTCTCCCGCTCTGATCTCTACCAGCGAAGGTCCTGGCTATGGCCTTGCCTCCCGGGGCTGGCGAAGGCCCAGGAGCCCACGGGCATGGCTAGGTGCGGCCGGCCTCACCTCCCGGGGCCAGCAATGGTCCCGGGAGCCCGCGTGGCCGCTGCCGTTGCCTCCTGGGGCCCTTGACACCTGTGTATGCAAATTAACCCGCAATCTTTGTTAGGTTAATTTGCATACCCACTCTGATTGGCTGGTGAGCATAGCAGAGAGATGGTTAATTTACATGTTTCTCTTTTATTATATAGGATGCTCTTCAAATTCATACCTGCTGCTACTTAACACAAAACAATTCAGTTTATGTACATATATGGATTTTATTTGTGTGTCTATACATATCCCACACCTAGTCCCATAATTTTAAATGAGCTACTCCTCCAAACAAACATCCCTATGGACTACTCTTTTTCTTGTTTAGCAACTTCTCTTAACAGTGGTTTTCAGATAGGAATATGCAGAAGTACATGGGAGACTACTAAAAGAACAGAGAGCTCGCCGAAACTGGTTTGGCTCAGTGGATAGAGCGTTGGCTTGCGGACTGAAAGGTCCCAGGTTCGATTCTGGTCAAGCGCATGTACCTGGGTTGCGGGCACATCCCCAGTTGGAGATGTGCAGGAGGCAGCTGATCGATGTTTCTCTCTCATCGATGTTTCTAACTCTCTATCTCTCTCCCTTCCTCTCTGTAAAAAATCAATAAAATATATTTAAAAAAAAAAAAAAAAAGAACAGAGAGCTCTGGTTTGCTCTGAACCAGAATCAGGATTTGTGAAAGTGGAGCACAGACATACTTGTTTTGTTTAAAATCTCCTTGGGAGATTAGGAAATACTATTCTATTTCCCTTTAATAAGTGCAAATAATGTTCCTTTAGGGAGGGGGAAAGGCATCATTTTTTATAGTGCTTGGTAAGACAATAAAAATTATGTATGAGTTAAAATCTAAATTTGTAGTTAAATGTTTGTATATTTAACCCCTGGAGTGCCGGGGAGCGCAATTGCGCTCCTCCTGTCTTTCGCCAAAAGTGCTGGGAGCGCTTTATTTTAACATTATATGTGTTGTTCAAATTCTTTTTTCTACTAGTATTTTATAATACAATCAGCAAACAATATATGTCAAAGATGAAAACAAATGCAGTAAAGGTTTCCTTAAGTTTTTGAATATGTAACTTCATTTATTTGCGATTCATAATTTTTTTCCTAAACTGCTGTAAAATCAGCAAAAGTGAATTGGCAATTTTAGCATAGTTCCTAGGATATTGGTTGTCACTCAAAGGGTTAATATAAACTTGATGCTGTAATCTGTACCAAGGAGACTGTAATAAGATTCTCAGATATAGTTTTGCAAAATAAAATGCATAAAACAATCCAAAGGTCAATTTTATTTGTATATAAACACATTTTTTAAAATTTAAGCAATAAACACATTTTTTAAAATTTAAAATCCATTTTACAATAACAATAAAAGTATTTTAAGTACTTAGGAATAAATCTTTAAAAATGTATAAGGCCACTGGAGAAAAATGTCAAGCTACATTTTAAAACCTTAAAATATATCTAAGTAATAAAAAAAAGTCCATGATGTTAAAGATGGCAAGTCTCCCCAAACATACCTACAGATTCAATTCAGTTTTAATCACAATCCAAACAGGAATTTCAATAGAATTTTTCATTGAAGTTAATTAAGAACTACAACTAGTCAAAAGATTGCTATGAAGAAAATGAAAACACAGGCTCCAAACTGAGAGATCTACCCAACACATATAATTAAAATCTATAAATATGTAACAATGCATTTTGCAGAAGAGAAAGATGGCATAAACACATTTTTCCTATTCCTCCAGATAAATATGGCTAAAACCCTAGACATTCTATATAAAACAATCATTAAAAGACTGAAGACTGTATAAGGTAGAGAAAAGGTGGCAGACCAGCTAGAGGCCTCAGAACCCAAGGAACCTCGGTTTTCTTTTAGCCTTCTATAATAAAGTGGGTGTTGATGAAGCCATCATACCCAAAACACTAACAGGTGTAAAACAACAAAAAAACTCACAGAAGCATGCTTCCTCTATCCAAAGGACCAGGGAAAGGGCAGCCTAACAAAATAGAAAACTTTTAAACAGTAACTACTCTACTCCACCTGATGGGGGGGAGGTGGGAGGGGAGATGCACTCCCCCTTTCCACTATCAGAGACTGGTGGGAAGTCTAGACTTCCACCTTGACCCAACAAAAACAGGTGCCCTTAACTATCCCCTGCTGGGCATGTCAGAGAGCTCTAGTGAGAGCTGAGGCTTTGATCCCCATTAGATTGTAATGAAGCCCCTTGCAGTCTCATTGGAGACCATATGAGTGAATCCAACAGTTAATAGTACCGTATTTGCCGGCGTATAAGACGACTGGGCGTATAAGACGACCCCCTAACATTTCCACTCAAAATACAGAGTTTGTTATATACTCGCCGTATAAGACTACCCCCTCTTCCGCACACCTTCCACACACCAAATAAAAGGTAAAACAATATCAGATTTGATTTTAACATTTTAA
>NW_006300374.1:2940470-2943117 GCF_000327345.1 Myotis davidii
ACCTCACTAGTGCGCAAGTGCGAGCTCTTCAACATTCTAACAGGCACCATGATAGCGCAAAATCGCGAATCTTCAATGCATATGTAAAGAAATAGACGGTAACCCGAATTTACCACACTCGCAAAATCGCACACAGCCAACCATACACCCAGTATGGTATCGCGATTTGCGATTTTGCGCTATCATACTGGGTGTATGGTCGGCTGTGTGCGATTTTGCGAGTGTGGGCAAATCGCATAACAGCAAAATCGCATAACAGCCGAGCATACAACCAGCAGCGCTGCTGATGCCTGAACGGTATGTGGAATGAAGTGGGCGGGCATCGGGAGGCCACTATGGCATGGGGCAAGCACTATGGGCAGTCTATCTGAAGTGTACCTGGCGTATAAGACAACCCCCCCACTTGGAGGCATATTTTTCAGGGCCAAAAAATCGTCTTATACGCCGGCAAATACGGTAAATATGTTTAGATACTATATAAAGTCTAGAGTTGTAGGTATAGGTAAGCTTTATTTAAACGTTTCAATTGCTTTTGTTGTCACATAGTTTATAGTCAAAGATTTAAAAAGTATATTAGTCAGATCCTAGAGGCCTGCTGTAAAGCAAGTTCCAAGAAAAACATGTTTAAAAGTATGCTTTGCTTGAGATAACATAAATGTAGCTAGTTAAGTATAAAGCAATTGACAGCTTAAACAATAACAAAGTTCACAAAATGTTCAGTTTCTGTCCTCTGCTTTGGAGATTACATCACTGATGCACAATCATGGGATATTTGCAGAATCTTGGTTCCTCAACCTGTTTAGATTACCTGCATACAGTTCTAAGGTTTCAGACAAGATGACATCAGAAACTAAATTAATCAGACTAGAGAAAACCACTGAAGCTTGCACAAGAGTTGTTGGAGACCGGGTGTAAGCTGACACGGTCCTTGCACCTGAAGGGTCTAGCAAGGCTGGGACCCTTACCCACACAGTTTTCCCAGACTTGTTTGGATGGTGGTTATCAGTAGAATGAGAGCAACCTTTGTAGAATGAGAATAGCCTTTCATGGCTTATCAAGAAGTCTGTAACTATTTACTGAGATTTGCTGTATCGAGAATTTGTCCTTCTGCTCTGTCTCTCCCTTAGAGATTAAGAGGAACAAAGAATACATTCCTCTTGACAGACCTCCTATAAAAGGCATTACGTGGTTAATAAACTTACTGCAGTTCCTCGATTGATCTGTAGTCCTCCCGATCCCGCTCTCCTGTCTTTCTTTTCTCAATTCCCACCTCCCTACCTCAGCCCGGTTCAACCTGTCAGGTTGGCCCTGACAAAGAGTTAACCAATCAGCTATACCTGTGATTCCCTAACCCTCAATCTTTGTCTTTAAAAACCCTTGATTGAAAGTGACAGCTTCCCGCCGAACCAGTTTGGTTCAGTGGATAGAGCATCGGCCTGCGGACTCAAGGGTCCCAGGTTCGATTCCGGTCGGGGGCATGTGCCGGGGTTGGGGGCACATCCCCAGTGGGAGATGTGCAGGGGGCAGCTGATCGATGTTTCTCTCTCACTGATGTTTCTGACTCTCTATCCCTCTCTCTTCCTCTCTGTAAAAAATCAAGGGTCCGGTTCGATTCCGGTCGGGGGCATGTGCCTTGGTTGGGGGCACATCCTCACTGGGGGCCGTGCAGGAGGCAGCTGGTCGATGTTCCTCTCGTATCGATGTCTCTAGCTCTCTATCCCTCTCCCTTCTTCTCTGTGGAAAATCAATAAAATATATAAAAAACAAAAAACAACAACAAAAAAAAGTAAGTGACAGCTTCCCATTTCCTTTGCTTGGCACCCTGCAAATAAACAGCTCCAATTTCTCCACTGCAAACCTCGAGATGTTCAGTGTTTGGCTCTACTGCACATTGGGCAGGCACACATCTTCATTCAGTTTGGTTACAGGAGCCTGAACTTGCACCTCCAGCATGGTAATGAGATACTCTTCCACCTCTATGTTGTGCTGGCATCAGAGGAGGCCTATTAGTCAGGACTTTTATTACTGCCTACCAGTAACCTCCTTTCCCTGCCCATGTGCCCACTCCTTAAAAGTGTCAATGAAAAACATATGGAAAGGAGTCAATAGGCACCCATAAACCCTACCAGCCAGGGATGTATCAACAGACGTCTACGGGGAGCCTGAACTTCCATGTTGTCCATAATATGGAGAAGGCTGTCCCGCTGTTTCAGGTGTCACTGAGGCAGAAAATAATATAAGAACAGAAATCAATGGAACTGAAAAGTCAATGAAACAAAAAACTGGTTATTTGAATAAGTCAATAAACTTAACAAGCTTCCAGCAAGACTGACAAGATAAAGGAGAAGATATAAAGGACCAAGAAGGAATGAAAAAGAGTATCACTACAGACCAAAGGACATAAAAAGAGTAAGGAATACTAAGAACATGACTCACATAAATGTAACAATGTAAGTGAAATGAACCAATTCCTCAAAAAGCACAAACTACCACAACTTACCCAATGACATTAACTTGAATACCCCTATAAGTATATGGCAGTTGGTTCTAAACAACTTAAGTGCAAAACTAACAAAACATGTATAGGATTTATATGCTAAAAATTACAAAATACTAATAAAAGAAAACAAAGAAGAACTAAATGAAA
>NW_006300374.1:2943183-2949781 GCF_000327345.1 Myotis davidii
CTGGCATGCATGCAGGGGCAACCAATTGATATGTCTCTCTCACATAGAAGTTTCTCTCTCTCTGTCTCTTATCCATCCTTCCACTCCCTAAAAACTCAATGGGAAAATATCCTCAGGCGAGTATTAACAACAAAAAAATGCTGATAATATACTGTGTTCATGGGTTGGAAGACTCAGTGCAGTAAAGATGTTAAGTCTCCCCAAAATGATCTATAGCTTAAACAAGATTTCATTGTAGATATAGACAAGATTATTTCAAGATGTCGGGAAAACAAAAGGAACTGGGAGAACTAAAGCAATTTTGAAAAAGAAAAGGTGAGAAGAATCACAATCAATTTTAAGACATATAGATACTAGTGACCCGGTGCATGGATTTGTGCACATTGAAAGGAAATTAATCAGAAGGTGGCCAGTGGGGCCGGACTGGGTGAGATGGGCCAGACATACCCTGGAGCCAACCTCCCTTGGTCCCTCCCTGGTGTCTGTGGAGTGAGGGGGGGAAGCCCTCGGGCAGGTGGGATCCCTCAGCCTGGCATGTGGGGATCCTGATGAAACCAGCTCTCTGACATCCCCAGAAGGGTCCCGGAGGGCAAGAGGGCACTCTGCAAAGTTGCTGTCATACAGGGTGTGGAATGCAAACACAAGTGTGCAGTAAACCAGAGTCGGGGCTGACAGTGCCCGAGCAACAACATAACCCACGGCCAAAGGTGGAATCGTGCGGCCCTGCGAGGAATCATGCTCCCTCCTCTCTGGTTCTAGGGTGTGTCAGCCGAGAACCGCTGTTGCCAAGTCAATGCAGCTCGGCAGCTCCTGCGTTGAGCATCTGCCCCACTGGTGGTCAGTGCGTGTCATAGTTACCGGTCAGTGTGTGCCATAGCTACCAGTCAGTGTGTGCCATAGCTACCAGTCGGACGGACACTTAGCATATCAGCCTTTTATGTATATAGATAGTAATTGAGACAGGGTGATGTTGGCAGAATAACAGCAGCATAGATAAAAGGAACAGAATTAAGCAACCAGAAATACATCCACACCAAGTAAGCCCAATTGATTTCTGACAAAACTGTGAAAACAATTAAGTGGAAGAATAAAAATCTTTCAACAAACTGTGCTGGTACTCACAAAAAATTAAGCCTTACCCTAAACTTCAGATTTTATATAAAAATTAACTCAGAGTAGATCAGATTTAAATATAAAAGCATAAAAATTTTTAAACATTTAGAAGAAAACAGGACACCTTAAGGACCTAGAACTTATTGAAGAGTCCCTAGCCATATTAAAAACATAGTCCATAAGAGAAAAATATACATGAATTTGATTTCATCAAAATTTAAAATTTGTGCTCTGAAAAAGACATATAAAGAGGATGAAAAAACAAGTTCTATGCTAAGAGAAAATATTTGCAAAATACAGATCTGACAAAGGGTACATATCTACAAGAAATAAAGAACTCTCAAACTCAAAATAAAAAATCCTAATTAGAAAATGAACAAAAGACATGAAGAGACATTTCACTGATGATATACTCATGGCAAATAAGCACATAAGATGTTCCACATCACTAGCTATCAGGCAAATGCAAATTAAGATCATGATGAGATACCAGTACATAGTTAAACAGCTCAAACAAAAAGTAGTAATAGCCTGGCCAGTGTGGCTCGGTGATTGAGCATTCACCCAGGAACCAAGAAGTCGCTGGTTCGATTCCCCATCAAGGCAATGTGCCGGTTATGGGCCCGATCCCCAACAGGGCCCATGCAGGAGACAGCAGGTCGATGACATTCCTCTCTCATTGATGTTTCTATCTCTCTATCCCTCTCCCTTCCTCTCTCTCTCAAAAAATCAATAAAAACATTTTTTAAAGTAATGACAATACCAAAAGCTGGTAAAAATTTGGAGAAATTGGATCTTTCAAACATTTTCAGTGGGAATATAAAATGGAAGAGCCTTGCCGAAACCGGTTTGGCTCAGTGGATAGAGCGTCGGCCTGCGGACTGAAAGGTCCCGGGTTCGATTCCGGTCAGGGGCATGTGCCTGGGTTGTGGGCACATCGCCAGTAGGGAGTGTGCAGGAGGCAGCTGATCGATGTTTCGCTCTCATCGATGTTTCTGACTCTCTCTTTCTCTCCCTTCCTCTCTGTAAAAAATCAATAAAATATATTTAAAAAAAATAAAATAAAATGGAAGAGCCCCTCTGAAAAACAGATTGGTATTTTCTGAAAAAAACTAAACATTAACATTTATCATATGAATCAGCAATGTCACTCCTTGGGCATCCCAGAGAATAAACTTTGGTTCACAAATCTGAACACATACGTCTTAATTCAGTGCTATTCATAAGAGCACTATGGGAACCCTAATCAAAATAGGCCGGATGTCCAAGGCCAATTTGAGTGTGGGAGCCGTCCAGAATACGCTGGATATTCAAGGCCAATCTTAGCAAGAACACAGCGATTGTACTGTACGCAATGTGCAGGTGTACCTTTCTATAACCCAAACATTGATGTCACTATTTGGCAAGAAGCTTCGTATGGTCTATAATAAAGACTCTATTATACACCTATGACTGCTCATGTCTTCTCCGTCTAATACCTGGTGTCCATGGGGGTACAGCCCCTAGCAGAGAAGGACCTGTGCTCTAACAAGCACAAAACTTAAAACAGATCTCCTTAAATAACTTAATGGTCATATAAACTGTGGTACATGCATACCATGAAATATTAGTCAACAATAGAGGGGAACCTACAACTGATATGTGCAACAAATTGGGTGGATCTTAAAGGTATCATTCTGCGTGGGGAGAAAAAGCTCATTTCAAAAGGTCACTTATGAATTAAAAATGGCGGCAGAGTAAGCGGATGCTATACAGACATGCTCCCACGAACAAACTAGAATTACGACTAAAATACAGAAAAACTTCCTGAATAATCAATGGAAAACTCACAGGAGAGAATCCTGATACCTGAGGGCCGAAAGTGGAGACCACATAAAGACTGGTAGGAGGGGCAGAGGCGCAAAAGGGCTGGCCTGGCTGGGTGCACACAGACAACAACTGAAGTCCCAGAGAGATATCTAAGCTGTGTGGGGGTTGCCACTGAGAACTCTGGGGTCTATTTCCTAAGCTGAGCCACCCAGCAGAGAACACCAGAATTGAGAAGGGTACCCACATAACATCTGGCTGTGAAAAGCAGTGGGGTGCTCTCTGCCAGGGAGTGACAAGCTGAAAATCCAGGCATCCTCTTAAAGGGTCAACCCACAAAAGTCCCTGTGGAGCCACCCACCTTGTGCTCCAGCAGAGGAAAGGTGAAGTGGACTGGAGGTGTAAGAGCAGAAGTCAGGACTGGGGACTTGGGGGATAGAGCTCAGAAAGCAGACACCCCAAGTCCCCTGGGCTGAGTTATTCCCTCACACAGCAGAGGACCTCTTTCCCACATAGACATGTGCCTTGCCTGGGGGAAAACAGTCGACACACCCTATTTGAAAACACAGGTCCTAAGGCCACTTAAGAGATTTAAAATAACAATTAGCCACTGGACAGTAGCAACTGCCCCACCCTGTTGGGGAAAAAAAACTCTCCCCACACCTCAGGGGCAATTAAGTTAGAATCTCATCAGTCTGCAGGCAGAGGCAGTCTCCAGAGGCTTTGAGTTTTTGCCTAATCTAATTAGTCAGAAAGCTTTTGACGCTGTCCTGCACTAGAGATTGAGAGGTGTAAAGTATCTACAGGCAGTCCTCAGGTTATGTCAGACTCCACGCACGTAGTTTCGTGGTTTTGTCGCCATCTCCCATTTACAGTATTTACAAAAAAGAAAAAAAAGTTCCGTCATTTCAATGTATGTACATATGTGCTTTATGATTTTTATTATTTATTTACCACAAGTAAAGGTCAGGAATTGTTATCTTTTTAATTTTTTTTACTGTTTCACTTCATTACTGCTGCATATGTGCTCCATGAGAGAAACGTAGGTGCTTATGTAGGTGGGTTCCGACTTATGGCAAAAATCACTTTACATCATTCCGTAGGAATGGATCTCCAACGTAACCTGAGTACCTATTGTACCTAATACATAGTCACAAACCCAAACAGATAGCCAAAATAAGAAGACAAAAAAACAACCTCCAAATGAAAGAACTAGAGAATTCTCCAGAAGAAGAAATAAATGAAGCAGAGATAAGAAATTTATCTGAAACAGAGTTCAGAGTAATGATGGTAAACGTGCTCAACAGCATGAAAAAAGATATAATATAGTAACTATGAAAACAGAACGGTCTTTATGTCATAAAGAATGACATAACACAAGTAACACATTGGAAGGAATACACAGCAGATTAGGGGAAGCTGAGGATCGAATCAGTGAATTAGAAGACAGAGTTGAAAATATCACTCAATCAGAAAACAAAAATCAAAACAAAAAAATAAAAAACAGGAGGACAGCCTAAGGGAACTGTGGGACAATGTGAAACGTAACAATATTAGAATAGCAGGTGTGCCAAAAGAGGGAGAAAGGGATAGAGAGCATGTTTGAAGAAATAATGACAGAAAACTTCCCTAACCTGGTAAAGGAAAAAGTTACACAAGTTCAGGAGGCACAGAGAACCCCAACCAAGAAGAACCCAAACAGGCCCATGCCCAGACACATCATAATTAAAATACCAAAAACTAAAGACAGAGAATCTTAATCCTTTGTATGCCATAAGCATCTAATGGCACTTAAAAATCATTTTCTGCAAGAATTTTCAACTGAAAATATTCAAGAACACCTGAATTGTGAGTAATATATTTATTTTTATAACATTCATTGCAAATTGATTTTTTTTTAATTAAATTCCAAACATCGTGGCATGAGGGGATGATTTCCATTTTGGACATGTGGCAGTTAACTGGTTAAAGGCAGCAAATAAAAAGAAAGCTATTACCTACAAAGGAGTTCCCATGAGGCTGACACCTGATTTCTCATCAGAAACTGTACAGGTCAGAAGGGAATGGCATTAAATACTCAAGGTAATGAAAAGCAAGCATATGAGACCAAGATTATATCCAGCAAGGCTGTCATTCAAAATAGACAGTCAAATAAAATGCTCCAATCAAAAGGCGTAGGATAGCTAAATGGATACAGAAACATGACCCGACTAACTATATGCTGTCTACAAGAGACCACCTCAAAACAAAAGACACACACAGGACGAGCCCGAATACCTCAGCAATCTTGAGAAAGAAACAAAGTTGGAGGGATCACAATACTAGGTATCAAGTTATACTACAATGCCACCATAATCAAAACAGCCTGGAAATGGCACAAGAATAGGCATATAGATCAATGGAACAGAACAGAGACCCTAGCTATTTACCCAAGCCATTACACTCAATTAATATTTGACAAAGAAGGTAAGAACATACAATGGAGCCAAGAATCTATTCAATAAATGATGTTGGGGAAATTGGACAGATACATGCAAAAAAATGAAACTAGACCAACAACTTACACCATACACAAGAATAAACTCAAAATGGATAAAAGAGTTAAATGTAAGTAGTGAAACCATAAAAATCTTAGAAAAAACCGTAGGCAGCAAAATCTCAGACAACATCTCTGTAGAAATATATTTACAGATACATCTCCTAGGGCAGCGGTTCTCAATCTGTGGGTCACAGCCCCTTTGGGGGTCGAACAACCCTTTCACAGGGGTCGCCTAAGACCATCGGAAAAAACATATTTTCGATGGTCTCAGGAACCGAGACACTGCTCCTCTATCCATCTCCAGGTGGGTCCGCCCACATACAGATACGCCCACATACGAGTACCCGGCGAGATGACATCATCGTGCCAGCCCCATCACATATACCCCGTACAAATACAGGTGTATGTGACAGGGTTGGCACCATAATGTACTTATACTGACCAGTCACACATGTGTAGAAAGCAGCTACTGTGTAGAAAGCAGCTATGTTGAAAGCAGCTACTCTGTTAAAAGCAGCTACTGTGTTGAAAGCAGCAGTACTGGAGGTAAAATGACACTTCATGAATTATAATTACTGGGTAAATGTAAAATCATGTACTGTAAAATCAACTACTGCAAAAAAAAAAAATCTGTACCATGGGAACTTAATCTGGATGCTGATTGGCATTTTTATATTCAGCTGTGGTTGATGTGAATACTGCCCCCTTGTGATAGTAACAGGTATGTAAAAAACAACACAGAGAATGGTAAATCATAGGAAACTTTAATGAACTATATTGACAACTATGCCATTTGTCATCTTTTGTATTATTAAAGCTATTGTTATATATTATTTTCATTAGCAAACCATCCCATGACAATGGATCGTGTAGAGAAGAACGTTAAGAAAAGAAAATATAGTGAGGATTTTTTACAGTATGGTTTTACCTCAATAATTACAGCAGAAATTGAGAAACCGCAATGTATTATTTTTTGTGAAGTTCTATCAGCCGAATCTATAGAGCTGAACAAACAAACTAAAATGCCATTTTGATAGCAAGCATTCAAGCTTTGCCGGCAAGGATACCAACTATTTTAGAAGAAAAGCTGATGGACTCAAGAAAGCCTGACTTGACACTGGTGGCAAAAACACCAAAAAA
>NW_006300374.1:2952726-2972632 GCF_000327345.1 Myotis davidii
GTACATGTTGCCTACCTTATCTGCTTTCTTTGAGGAACATGACATTGAACCAGACAAAAGGATTATGATGATAATTTCTGTGAAAGAACACTTGCACATGCTTGCAGATGAAATTTCATTGTACTTCCCAAATCTACCTGACACCCCATTTGCACTTGCCAGAGCCCATTCACAAAGTTGAAGATGTTCCTGAGACAGCACAAGAGGAGTTCATTGAATTTATTAACAATGATGCAGCGAGAACTGATTTCTCTACATTGCCAGTTACAAAATTCTGGATCAAGTGTTTGCAGTCATATTCTGTTCTGTCTGAGACTGTGTTACGCCTTCTCTTTCCATTTCCAACAACATTTCTTTGTGAAACAGGATTTTCCAGCTTGTTGGTTATCAATTCTAAATACAGAAGTAGACTTGTTGTGGAAGATGATCTCCATTGTGCTCTTGCAAAGACTCCCCCTAGAATTTCTGATCTGGTGAGAAAGAAGCAATCTCAACCTTTGTACTGACGTTGGCTTTTTACACATACTGTCGTAAAATGTATCAATGTAGTATACTGTTGTTATATTAAGACTGTTACCCATGCTACACCATGCTTCAAGACACAATTTCATTTATTTGTAATTAGAAATAAATATTTCACAATATATAATTACATATTGTTTTTGTGATTAATCACTATGCTTTAATTACTATGTTCAACTTGTAACAGTGAAAATATATCCTGCATATCAGATATATACATTACAATTCATAACAGTAGCAAATTACAGTTGTGAAGTAGCAACGAAAATAATTTTATGGTTGGGGGTCACCACAACATGAGGAACTGTATTAAAGGGTCACGGCATTAGGAAGGTTGAGAACCACTGTCCTAGTGCAAAGGAAACTAAGGAAAAAATGGGACAACATCAAAATTAAAAGCTTCTTCACAACAAAAGAAACCATCAACAAAACGAAAAGGGAGTGCACTGCATGGGAGAACATATTTGGCAATGATACATCTGATAAAGGATTAATATCAAAAATATATAAGGAACTCATAGATATGAGAGGAGGAACTGAGAGAGCAGATGTACTGGTAAAAGCTTTTCAATCTCCATTGTTTCCGACCATTTCTCCTAAAGGAAATACTGAAGATTACAAACAAAGTGGCATATAACATGTTCAGAGTCAAGAAAAGGGAACCTACAAGGGAGTGGAAGGACCTAGGCAGTTAAAAAAAAAAGAAAGGAACTCATACAACTTAAAAAGAGAAACAATCCAATTAAAAAATGGGCAAATGACCTAAATAGACACTGCTCCAGAGCAGACATAGAGATGGCCAAGAGACATATGAAAAAATCCTCAAAGTGGCTCAGTGGTTGAACATCGACCTATGAACCATGGTTCGATTCCCAGTCAGGACACATGCATGGGTTGTGGCCTCCATCCCCACTGGGGGTATGCAGGAGGCAGCCAATTGATGTTTCTCATCATTGAAGTTTTTCTCTCTCTCTCTCCCTTCTTCTCTAAAATCAATAAAAATATATAGATATATTTTTAAATGCTCAAAGTCACTGATCATCAGAGAGATGCAAATTAAAATGACAATGAGGTATCACCTTATATCTGTCAGAATAGCTATCATCAAGAAGTCAACAAATGACAGGATATGAAGAAAAGGGAACCCTAGTACACTGTTGGCCGGAATGCAGACTGGTACAGCCACTATGGAAAACAGTATATAGTTTCCTCAAAAAATTAAATACGAACTGCCATTTGACCCAGTGATCTCACTTCTAGGAATATAACCCAAGAAACCCAAAAACACCAATCAGAAAGTATGTATGAACCCCTATGTTCATAGCAGTACAATTTACAACAGCTAAGACATGGAAACAGCCCAAGAGCCCATCAGTAGACGAGTGGATAAAAAAAAAAATCTGTGTTATATTTATATCATGGAATATTATACAACAGTAAAAAGAAGGATCTCTTTCTCTTTGAAACAGCCTGGAGGGACCTAGAGAGTACTATGCTAAGCGAAATATGTCAGAGAAAGACAAGTATCACATTATCTCAATCATAAGTGGAATCTAATGAACAAAATAAACTGATGGATAGATCCAGAGACACAGAAGCATGGAACAGGCTGCAGAACCTCAGAGGAAAATTGGGGGAGGGTGGGTAAGTGGGTGGTTAGAGATCAAAGAACTTGTGTGCGTATATGCATAACCCATGGACATAGACAATAGGGTGGTGAAGGCCTGGAGCAAGTGGTGGGGTTATAAGAACTATTATATTTTCAACAGAAAACTCTACAGGTCAGAAGGGAATGGCATTAAGTACTCAAGATAATGAAAAGCAAGCATCTGAGACCAAGATTACTATACCCAGCAAGGCTATCATTCAAAATAGTCAAATAAAATGCTCCAATCAAAAGGCGTAGTAGGATAGCTAAATAGATACAGAAACATGACCCGACTAACTATATGCTGTCTACAAGAGACCACCTCAAAACAAAAGACACACACAGGATGAGAGAGAAGGGAGGAAAAAAAAATTGCCAGAATGAATGAATCCCAAGTCATATAAAAAGAAACTACTTCTAGATATATCATACTAAAATTGCAAAAACCAAAGTGGGGAGGGGAGATAAAAAGAAATACCTTACAGAAAAAAAGAAAAGGTGGATTCTCATTAAAAAAGACAAAAGACTGATAGCCTACTTCTAATCAGCAATGAAGGGAATGAGAAGTCATCTTCCAAGTGATAAAAGACAATACTTGGTATAGCCAGAACTCTAAATCCAGCAGAAATACCATTAAAGATCAAATAAGATGCATTCACTGAAAGATAAACTGTCACATTGGATAAAATTCTGCAATATGCTGTTAGGTTACCATTTGATATTTTTCAAGTTCACTAGTTCATGTAGTGTTAGAGTTTTTGTTTTAATTTTGGTATAAATTTATTTTTGAATATGTGAAACATTAACATGGTTTAAAAATCAAAAACTATATTAAAAAGGTATACCAAGTGATGTCAGAGAAATGCCGCATGAGGGTGCACCATGTCTTCTCCCCTGAAATTTCAACAGCTAACCAATTATACTTCAACAAAGAAATCCCTGCTTAACACAAATGCACACTTGAGAGACCTGCACAATGAAACATCTAAAGGAGGGCAAATGGGAATAAACAGGGAGATGAAAAGGGAGGAAAGTGCAGACCACCAGCAGACGCAGCCATGCAGCTGGCGCCAGGCTCTGCTTGGAGAGGGGAGGAAGCCCTTGGTAGCAGGCACTTCCTTCTGCCAGAAGGAGCAAATCAAATTCAGCAGCATGTAAAAAGGGGAATATACCATCACTAAGTAGACTTCTGCCTAGGAATGCAAAATCATTTTATTAGAAAATCATCCTTAGAATTCACTACACAACATATTAAAGGAAAACTATCTTCTCACTAGAGGCAGAAAAGGTTTGTGTGTTTTTTTGTTGTTTTGTTTATTTTACTCTACTCATGATTTTAGAAAACCAAAAACCTTTTGTGGCTAATAGAAATAAATGGGTTGTGGTAAGGTCTAAAAATTAAGACTTAATATAATGTGCTGCTCGATTCTGGTAAAATTGGGAGAGCCAAGAAGAGCGTAACCACGGGTGCTCCTCCCCTCTACTCCCACAGATAAGGTCCCCTAAGTAAACATCCCTCCTTTATCAACAGGACCAGGCAGTTCCTGCTTATCCCTGACTAGCAGGTTTTATTTCCTGCCAGCTTACAGAACTATTCAAAAGAACCAATCTCCTTGTAGGAACTAGGGGGCATCCTACATAAAAGTACATACAAAGACCGCCTCCCACAGTACCTGGTTGCTAACTCTGCGACAAGTACAACCTCTGTGTGGCCGTGCATGGCACTCGGTGTTCTCCCCAAGAGGGTTGTGAGTATATGTAGCTAATAAACTGCTGTCGATCTCATCTGTCCATCTGTCCAGTGTTGGGTGTTGTGTTAGGCCATTCCTAGGGTAGGAATCTCTCCCTCACAAATGGGATGAATAATAAGCGAGGCCAGTGATCGGCAAACTGCGGCTCGGCAAACTGAGGCTCGCGAGCCACATGCGGCTCTTTGGCCCCTTGAGTGTGGCTCTTCCACAAAATACCGACTTCTGCGCATGGGCCATGAAGTTTCAATTGCACTGTACTGTGCATGGTATTTTGTGGTATTTTGTGGAAGAGCCACTCTCAAGGGGCCAAAGAGCCACGTGTGGCTCGCAAGCCAGTTTGCCGACCATGGTGCTAGGCCATCAAAACAATATAGTATACTAGAGGCCCTGTGCACGAATTCGTGCACCAGTGGGGTCCCTCAGCCTGGCCTGCGGGATCAGGCCAAAACTGGCTCTCCGACATCCCCCAAGGGGTCCTGGATTGCAAGAGAGCACAGGCCAGGCCAAGAGACCCAACCAGTGCACGACTGGGACCGGGGAGGGACACGGGAGGTTAGCCAGCCAGACAGGGACCATGGGAGAGCTCCAGGGCATGTCTGACCCACTTGCTCAGTCCCCATCAGCTGGACTCCAGCAGCAAGATAACTTACCGGTCAGAGCATCTGCCCCGTGGTGATCACTGCATGTCATAGTGAGCAGTTGAGCACCCTTAGCATATTACACTTGGATTGGTTGAACGGCTGACCAGTCAACTGGACACTTAGCATATTAGGCTTTTATTATATAGGATGTTTAACATTAAAAAAAATATTAACCCAGCTGGTGTGGCTCAGCAGTTGAGAGTCAACCTATGAACCAGGAGGTCACAGTTCGACTCCTGGTTAGGGCACATGTCCAATGGGGGGCATGCAGGAACAGCTAATTAATGATTCTCTCTCATCATTGATTTTTCTAGCTTTCTACCTCTCCCTTCTGAAATCAATAAAACTATTTTTTTTAAATGTTAATAAACACATAAATAAAACATGTGCTGGCCAGTGTGGCTTGGTTGGTTGGGTATTGCCCTGTGCACTGAAAGTTTACCGATTTGATTCCCTGTCAAGGCACATACCCTGGTTGCCTGTTTGATCCATAGTTGGGGCGTGACAACCAATCGATGTTTCTCTCCCTATGCCCTTCCTCTCTTTAAAAATCAATAAAAACATATTCTCAGGTGAGGATTAAAAAAATAAAAGTAAAGACATAGTGATTGAGAGAGGGTGGCACTGATTCTAGAAGTGACATATAGACCAAAAGATCAAAATTGGCTGAGAAACAGAGATTAAGTGCTAAGAAATAGACTGCTGCATATATAAATAACTAATAACAGATAGGGATGGCAGTGCATTGAAAAAAGAATGGCATTTTCAGTAATGCTGCTGGGACAGCTGATAAAAAAATGAAACTTTCCTAATCAGTTTGGCTCTGGATAAAGCATGGACCTGTGGACTAAAGGGTCCTGGGTTCGATTTTGATCAAGGGTATGTATGTAGGTTGCAGGCTCCTTTGAGACATGTGCGGGAGACCAACCAATCAATGTGTGTTTCTCTGTCTCTCCCACTCCCTTACACTCTGAAAAACCAATGGTAAAATATCCTCAGGTGAGGATTAACAAAAAAACTAGACTCCCACCTATTGCCACATAAATAAATCAACTGCAGTTGAAACAAAAACCTAAATGTGAAGGGCAAAACTTAGAGCTTTTAAAAGAAAATAGAGGAAAATAATTTTATTACTTTGAGGCATGGAAAAACTCTTAAGCTAAAGCAGTAACCACAAGGGGAAGATTCATAAAACTAAGTTTGGTTCAAAGACCCTATTTTAAAAAGTTAAGACAAACAGAATGAGAGAGGATAACTAGAATATCGAAGAACTCATATTAAAACTAATAACCCAACAGAAAAATGGAAAAGAGATTTGAACAAGTACTTAAACTGAAATTCAAGTGGCCAATATGCATATGAAAATTGCTCAACCTAACTGGTACTTGGGAAAAAAGCATATCAGATCTAAAGAAGGTAACTAGAAACATCTACCAGATTGCCAAAAACTAGAGACTGATAACACCAAATGTTGGTGAGTGTCCTCATCTTGAACAATATGAATGCACATTACCTATTGGTGGGTATATGAAGGTTGGTAAAAGTAAGTTAAAGATTCACTTACCCTATTGACCAAGAATTCTACTTTTTAGTTAAAAAAACTCAGGGTTCGAATATTAATTACTTTATAGCTGAGCTTAACTAACAGAACACTGCCACAGGTATGATTTTAAAAACTTTTTCTACCCTAAAAATAATTTTCCCTGACCTATTAATAAACATTCTTCTAACAGTTTTTGTTGTTGTTGTTAATCCTCACCCTGAGGATATTTTTTCCATTGATTTTTAGATAGGGAGGAAGGAGAGAAGGAGGAAAGAGAGAGGGGAAGGGAGACAGACAGACAGACAGACAGACATTGATGTGAGTTGCCTCCCACACCCACCCCAACAAGGGCTGGGGATTGAACCTACAACTCAGGTACGTGCCCTTGACTAACACACGACAATTCAGTACTTGGGCCACCGCTCTAACCACAACAGCTAGGGCTCTGACAGTTCTTTTTTAACTTTACTAATACATAATTTTTTAAATGGAGTCCCCTATCGAACCATACAATGGAAGATGATGGATAAGGTCCATCCCAAACTTTCCCTCTTCATCCTAACATTTATTTCTATTAGTTTTCCATTAAATCAAACCTTTAGAACATTTAATAATATTCATAACTGAGCCACAGAGCATATTACAATTACATTTCCTCTCTCAAATGATCTTATTGTCCGTAATTAACAGTTACTATATTTCTTATTTGCTTAGTTTTTAAATATTCATCACTAAATCAACACCAAACTTTCCAAAAGTAGCTTTTAATATGTTCAAAACCATCAAGTAATCTATGAATTTTACCTATGTTTCCTCACATGTATACTCTGAAATCTGTTATCTTTCCTTCAGCTCCAATCATTAATAACCCTGCTGGCAAGCTGTCATTCTATCTTTCATATTTATGCCATATAAAATCTAATTTCAAAATAATCATACCAATATTACCAATAAAAATAGGCTACTGAATGAAATATGAAATTTCTCTTTGTGTTTAGGATATAGCATACTAGAGATGCACAGTTAATATTGTAACTTAAAATCAGCTGAAAACCACCTGGTTGTCTATATATAATGTTCGTGTCAGAGTTGTTCTTTTCTTGGGGAGTGGAGGAGGGTAGGGGCTAATATTTTATTTTTTGTTTATTATATAGCATATCTATATTGTTCTAAAATCAATACCATAATACACAAGTTACATTACCCAAGTGTAGTTTACAGTCCTAATTCCTTCTATTCCCTTTAACCTCCATTGATAGCCATTTTTATTTATTGTTTCTTTTTTTAAAAAAAATTTTCTTTCTCTCTCCTCCTTATCCTTTATTGTTACTGAGATATTTTTGCTTTTGCTTTTAGGCCCTTTTAGTGGACAGATCTAAGAAACACACACAGATCTAAGAAACACACACACACAATTTCACCCCATTTTCCACAAAAGTTGGCATGTAATACATATTCTTCTGTACCTTGCCATTTTTTTTACTCAACAGTAAATCTTGGAATGCTCTCTATAGCAGTCTACAGGGAACTTCCTCATTTCTCTTTTATATATACCCAGTTAAGTTATACTATGATTTTTCCACTGTCTATTGCTCTTCACTCCAATTTTTCATTATTGCAAACAATGCTGCAACAACTTTGCACATAGCTAATTTTATACTGTTGCAAATCTATCTTTAGTAATAAAGTGAAGATTGCTGGATCAATGAGAAAATGCAATTGCAATTTTGCCAGATGTTGCCAATTTTGTTCCATAGGAGACCTACCACTCTGCATCCCACTGGCAATATGGCTGAGTATCTTACTTGGGTCAATTGTGATAAACTGATTTCCTATAAAATATCCTTTTTGTCATCAATTTTCAAATTTATTTGCATATATTTTCATAGTTATCTTTGTGAATGTTTTAATTTTCTGTTTTGGTGGTTTCTTTCCCACTGTATTTAACCATTTGGCTGCTGACTTATTTTTTCGGACATATGCCAAAACTGCGGCGCTAATTGCGCGTGTATGGGGAAAAATGTAAAACACTTTTTATACAATAAACTCACTTGTATTGCTTTGCAACAACAAAAATTAAAAAATACCAATTGTTTACATAAATTTGTTTTAAATAAGAAGAGCGCGATAGCGCTCCTTAGCAGTCAAACGGTTAAGGTTTCTTCTCCTTTTTAAAGGGTAGTTAATAGTTTGTCTGTTTGATTAAAAAAAAAACAAACGAAAAAACAAAAAACACTTCAAAGGGCTCCGGCCGGATAGCCCAATTGGTTAGAGCATCCTCCCAATATGCCAAGATTGCGGGTTTGAGCCCCAGTCAGGGCACATACAGGAGTCAACCAATAAATGCATAAATAAGTGGAACAAAAACAAGAAAGAGAGATAAAGAAACAAAAACTTCAGAGGACCAAAATTTTGATGTATTTATTTTACTATTTTTCTGTTATCTAAAATTCATTACCTTTCCTTCTTCATTCTTTGGTTTACTTTATTGTTTTTCTACTACTTTTTTGCATATTCATTAATATTCATTTTCATTGATATAAGTATTTGATGTTCAGATTTTATGATGATTGCTTTGGCTATAACACAGAGGTAGACAAACTATATATAGTCCATGAACCATATCCAACACACCACCTGTTTTTGTAAATCAAGTTTTTTTGGAACACAGCCATACCCGCTTATTTATATACTAGAGGCCCCCAATGCATGAATTTGTACATGGGTGGGGTCCCAAGGCCTGGCTGGTGATCAGGGCCGATCAGGGCTGTTTTGCCCTGCAGGGGAAAAAAACTAGCTGGGGGGAGGGACCGCGGGAGGTTGGCCGGCTGTGGGGAGGGATCAGAGAGAGGGGGTGTGTTAGCCGGCCCCAGGAGGTTGGCTGTAGGAGCGCAATGACCACCAGGGGGAAGCTCCTGCACTGAGCATCTGCCCCCTGGCGGTCAGTGCGCATCATAGCAACTGGTCAACCAGCCATTCTGGTCCTAATGGTCGCTTAGCCTTTTATATATATAGATAAGATTGTCTATAATTACTTTCATGCTACAGGAAAAGAGTTCAAAAGTTGCAACAGAGGCCATAGCGTCCACAAACTGTAAAAATATTTACTATTGCCTGGCCAGTGCAGCTCTGTGGTTGAGCATCAACTCTTGCACTGAGAGGTCGCTGGTTTGATTCCTGGTCAGGGCATATGTCTGGGTTGCAGGCTCCACAATCCCCAGTAGGGGGTGTGCAGGAGGCAGCCGATAGAAACACTGGAGAGAAACATCTGTCTCCTTCCTCTCTCTAAAATCAATAAAAACATTTTTTAAAAAAATATTTACTATCTATCCTTTTCTTTACAAAGTTTTCTGACCCATTATAACCTTTTGATTGATTCTGATGTTTCATGCCAAGGAACTAGCAATTTTGTTTGTATTTTCACAAGTCAAGAGTTGTTTGGCAATGCCTTTGTTAGTTTCCAGATGGAAGGGCCTTTTCGGGGAAAAAAAACTTCTTTTAATTGATTAGAGAGAAAGAGAAACATATATGATCGGCTGCCTCCAGCACACATCCCAAATGGGGGGAAAAACCCACAACCTGGATATGTCCCCAGGCAGGGAATTATTAAACATGTCACCTTTCAGTGCATGGGATAATGCTCAACCAACTCGGTCACACCAGCCAGAGCTATGAATTTTTTAAACTAATTTTTAGTAAAAACAAACCAACAAAAAAACACACTGTATCTATTTTGGAGGTAAATTTCAGGGAATTTTCTTTTTATGTCAACAAATGATCATTTTTTTTCAGTGTTACATGTGCATTTGCAAAGAAGGTATATTCTTTCATATATAATACAAAACGGTGAGATCCACCTTTTGGTTGTATTATTTAGGGCTTCAACAGCCTTATAAAAATTTTGTCCACTTGATCTATCTTCAACTAAGAGAGATTTTTAAGTCGCATCCTATCTAATAAAGAGGGGATATGCTAACTGGCCCTCATGCCATCATAAAGATGGTGGCGCCCATAGCCATTAAGGAGGTAATATGCTAATTGACTGTCACACCCTCAAATATGGCAGCACCCACAGTCAATAAGGAGGGAATATGCTAATTGCTGTCACACCCTCAAAAGATGGCGGCAACCACAGCCACAAGATGGCAGCGCCCAGTCCCCTCAGCCCTGCCGCGCACCTGCCTCCAGAGTCCCCCAGTCCCCTTAGCCCCACAGGGGCCAGCCTGAGGCTCAGGCAAGCCTGGGATGGTGGCTGCCCGAGGCTCAGGTAACCAGGGTTGGCTGAGGCTTGCGCTACCCACAGTGGTAGCAGCAGAGGTGTGATGGGGGCATCACCTCCCGCCCCTGAGGGCTCCCAGACTGTGAGAGGGGGCAGGCCGGGTTGAGGGACCCCCCCAGTGCATGAATTTTCATGCACCGGGCCTCTAGTATTATTGTTTCCAAGTCTTATTGACTCTCCGAAAATGTTTTTTTAAAAATCAAAGTTGTCATAATATCCATATACCAATAGTATATCTTCACTGAAACTGCAGCTTGTAGCCTTATTTGTGTCTCCCTCTTTAATCATTTCTGGCCTGAGTTCTACCTTATGCAACATCAAAGGAGTAACCCATTTCCTTTATATTTGATTTTTCTGGGATAATCTTTGTATAACCTCTTATTCTTCACCTTTCTGGGTCTTTCAATTTTGTACTGATATCTTCTGCAGAGCACAAATTTGGATTTTGCTCCCACCCAAAAAATTTTTTCGCTCTTATAGGCCAAAGCCCATTTATTGATATGACCTCAATTCTGTTATAAAGAAAATATATAAATTATTTAACCATATTTTCTTTGTTCCCTTTTCCCCCTTTCCATATATCTTTTGGAATCTAGAAAGGTTTAGTTTTTTGTCCTAATGATTATTTTTATACTAATACCTTTATATAACCTTAGTCTTCTCTTCATTAGATACTATCTTTAACTTCCTAGTATGAGCCATATAGAAATTAGCTTCCCCCCCCCATACCATCCTTGTACTGTATCCCCCAGCATCTGCTTAAACTAATAATATCCTTTGATTCCCAGGTAAATTTCTATAAGGCAATCAATAATTCTATTAAACCATTTCTTCTTGGTTGTCTGAAATTTATTCTCTCGAAGCTTCCTCAGGAAAGATTCATTTCAACTATATTCCTTAAGTTCCTGAATAATTGTATTATACCTACATTGTCAGAGCATATAACAAGTACATACTATTTTGTCATACCTTAACCCCATCATTAAATTCAATTCTACAGTTAAACATAAGAATTCCCTACAGAACATCTTTCCTGTTGTTTTCCTGTCATAAGACCTTTTGACATTGATATACAGACTCAGAGTAGTATTGGCATAAAGACAGACAAATAGATCAACAGAACAAAACAGAGAGTCCAGAAACAAACCTCCCGATGTACATGGATAACTGATCATTTCACAAAGGCAATGCTGTAGGCTTTCTAACAATATGATGGGAAAATTAAATATCTGTATGCAAAATAAACTTGAATCCATACCTCATACCACATAAAAAGTTAAGTCAAAATGGGCCATAGACCTAAATATAAAAATTAAAACTGGGAAACAATAAGGGGAAAATATCTGTATTGGATAAAGATTTCTTAGACACAGCACAAAAGAAAATTTCGTAAACTGAACTTAATTAAAATAAGGAATTAGGGTTCCTTGAAGAAATGATCAAGCTGGTGCACAACAAATACAAGATGAAATTAGAAACTCCATTGCTCATAGGGAAAAAAAATCATGACGAATTTTAAAATATTTTTAGTGGAATGTTAATAAAAACACAACAACAAAATTTGAGGTGGCTAGAGAAAAAATTATACCTTTAAAGCAGTGACAAACAATAAATAGAACAAAAAAGCCAAAAGTCCGTTGATAAGCTCTTCGTAATAGCAGCCAAAAAGTGTAAACATGAATTACAATTAATAGAAATAAAGGGGGCATCATTCAGCTCCTGAAAACCTTAAAAGGATAAGAAACTATTGTGAACAAATTTATGCCAATAAGTGTACCAATTAAACAAATCTGACAAATTTCTTAAAACAATTTACCAAAACAGAATTCAAGAAGAAATAGAAAATCTGAACAGCTGTATGTCAATTAAAGACATGGACAGGAGAAACCAAGATGGTGGCATAGGTAAACACCGGAGATTGCTGCCTCGCACAACCACTACAAAATACAACTAAAAGATGGAACGGACATCATTCAGAACCACAGGAAGGCTGACTGAGTGGAAATTCTACAACTAGAAGGAAAGAGAAAAGCATACCGAGACTCAGAGGAGGTGTGGTGCGGAAGGAAAATATTAAGGTACAGAGGCGCACGCGGAGCGGACTGGCGGCTGAGGGCGCCTTTGTCTTTTTCAATCGGGAGTCTCAGGCTCTGAGCTCCAGTTCCGGGCGAGTCTCTGGGGACCCAGACTCATACAGGAGAAGCAGGACTGTCTGGCATCGGTCGGAACTCGAGGGCAGCTTTCTCTCAGAAGTACTTGTAGCAATTACCGAGACACTGAGAAGCAGAGCCTCTGAGGGCAGGACTGAGAGCAGCCATAACTGCTCGCTCAGCCCTGTGGATCCTGTGGGACCCGCCCCACCCAAGCCCTGCCCGGAGACTATTGCTGGGTAGCCTCAGGCAAAGGCTAGATTAGCACCTCCCTAGAGATCCAGGAGCAAGTGTCCCCAGTGGTCAGAGTGGGACCATCCAGTTTGCAGTCCCTCGGACCTTTAAAGGACACAATCAGGGGGCAGACCCAGTGAGCACCAAAGGCTCATTGAAGCAAGTCTTGCCCCAGAGAGGTGTTTCCAGCAAAGAAGTTCTCCCACTGCAAACAGAGCTGATTCTCACGGCCAATTGGCCTGGAGGTCATTCCCTCCCAGTGTTAACTACAACAATCAAGGCTTAACTACAAGACTGTGCACAAAGACCACAAGGGGGTGCGCCAAGAGTGTCCTCCTCAGGTAACTGGGGAGGCTGGGCCACTGGGCCCTAGAGGACACTTAGCACAGAAAACCACTTTATCAACACACAACTGTAAAAAGAAAAAGAAAAAAGGATCCAAAAATATGAAGATAGTGTAAGGAGCCTCTGAGACAACTTCAAAAGTACCAACATTTTGGGGGTGCCAGAAGAAGAGAGAGAGCAAGATATTGAAAACATATTTGAAAAAATAGTGACAGAAAACTTTTTTCACCTACCTGGTGAAACAAATAGACTTACAAGTCCAGGAAGTGCAGAGAATCCCAGACAAAAGGAACCCAAAGAGGCCCACACCAAGCCACATCATAATTAAAATGGCAAGGGTTAAAGAGAAAGAGAGAATCTTAAAAGCAGCAAGAAAAAAGCAGTTAGTTACCTACAAGGGAGCTCCCATGAGACTGTCAGCTGACTTCTCAACAGAAACTTTTCAGGCCAGAGGGAGTGGCAAGAAATATTCAAAGTGATGAATAGCAAGATGTTACAACCAAAATTCCTCTACCCAGAAAAGCGATAATTTAGAATTGATGGTCAGATAAAGAGCTTCACAGATAAGAAAAAGCTAAAGGAGTTTATCAACACCAAACCAGTATTATATGAAATGCTGAAGGGTATTTTTTAAGAAGAGGAAGAAGAAGAAAAAGGTAAAGATACAAATTATGAACAACAAACATGCATCTATCAACAAGTGAATCTAAGAATCAAGTGAATAAATAATCTGGTGATCATAATAGAATGAGGGACATAGAAAGGGAATGGACTGACTAATCTTGGGGGGGGAAAGGAGTGTGGGAGATGCGGGAAGAGACTAGACAAAAATCGTGTGAGGGCGGATGGTGGGACGGGGAACTGGGTGAGGGGAGTTATGGGGGGGGGAAAGGAGGAACAAATGTAATAATCTGAACAATAAAGATTTAATTTAAAAATATATAAAAAAATAAAGACACTGAATTCCTAAATCTTCCCATAAAGAAAACTCCAACCCAAGATGGACTTATTGATGAATCCTATCAAATATTTAAGGAAGAATACTAATTTTACAAAAATTCTTTCAGAAAATAGAGATAAAGGGAACACCTCACACATTTTAAGAACTATATTACCTGGGTATCAAAATCAGACAAAGATATAAGAAAACTCTATCACCAATATTCCTCATGAACATTAAAAAATTTCAAAATATCTATAAATCAGACATATGCAAAGAGGATAATACATTATGACCAAATAGGGGTGTAGCCCAAGAATGCATGATTGGTTTAATATCTGGAAATCTATGTAATTCTCCACATTAACAGAAAAAAAGAAAAGAAAAATCAAACGATCATTTTAACAGATACTGTATAGAAAAGGCATTTAACCAAATTCATTATCCATTCATGATAAAAACCCTCAGCATACTGGAAATAGAAGGAAACTTAATTCTGATAATGGGCATCTATTAAAAACTAACAGAGCCAACATATTAATAGTGAACAACCTGAATATTCTCCTAAGATCAGGAATAAGATAGTAACATCATCTTTCATTTAATACTGAAATTAAACTTCTATTCAATATTGTACAGGAGGTTCTAGCTAGTACAATAATGGAATAAAATTATAATTATGAAGGGCAAGAAAGAAGTATAACTATACGGGAAGTGATAATCTACAAAAAAAACTACTAGATTTAATCATTAAATTCAGCAATATAAAGGATACACTCAATATACAAAAGTCAATTATATTTCAATATACTAGCAACAATTGGAAATGAAAATTTAAAAACACCATTTACAATAACATTAAATATTATCATAAAATGCCTTAGAATAAACTCTGAAAAATTGTATACTACTACTACTACAAACTAAAGTGTGCTGAGAGAAATTAGTGATCTAAATAAATGGAAGATAAAACATGTTCATGGATAATAGTCAACATTGTTAAGCTCATCTTCCCCAAATTGTTATCCCCAATTCAGTGTAATTCCAATCAAAATCAGGCTTCTGTGTAGAAACTGACAAGCTGATTCTAAAACTTATAAAGAAATGCAAATGACTTTGAAGAGCCAAAGCAATTTTGAGAAAGAACAAAACTGTCCAATTTCAAATTTTACTTAAAACGTAATGTACAAATAGTACTGAAAGGACAGATCAATAGAAAAGAATCGAGTACAGAAATAGAACTATACATATTTGTTCAAATGACTTTTCATAAAAAATGCCAAAGTAATATAATGGGAAAGAACTCTTTTCAGTAAATGGTGCTTTAATATATGATTAAAAACATGAACCTCAACACTACACCTCACACAAAAGTTCCTCAAAATGGATTATAGATGTAAGTATAAAAGCTTAGTTATAAAAATAATGAAAGAGCCCTAGCTAGTATGGCTCAATGGGTAAAGCATCAGCCTGCGGACTGAAAGGTCCCAGGTTCGATTCCAGTGAAGGGCATATGCCGGGGTTGTAGGCTCCATCCCCAGTAGGGAATGTGCAGGAGGCAGCAGATCAGTGATTCTCTTTCATCATTGATGTTTCTATTTCTCTCTCCCTCTCCCTTCTTCTCTGAAATCAATAAAAATATATTTTAAAATAATAAAAATAAAAGAAAAAAATGGGAGAAAATCTTAGTAAGTTTGGAGTAGGTACAGAATTTTTAGAAAACCACTAATCATAAAAGAAAAAAATTTATCAGGATAAATCAATAAAAAAAACCATGATAAATCAATCAAAATTTAACCTCAGCTCCTCAAAAGATACCATTTAAAAAATAAAAAGGAGTGGGAGAAAAAAATACTTGCAATAAAGGTACCTAAAGGGACCAAGATGCAATGTAAAGTTTTACTTTTCAGTAAGACAAACCACCTAATTTTTTTAAATCTGCAAAAGACAAACTTAAATTTTACCAAAAGAGATATATGAATGGCCAATAAGCACAAAAAAGATGCTCATCATTATTTGCCAGGAAAATAAAAATTAAAACCATGATATACTCCGTCACACAAACTAGAAGACAAAAATTAAAGAATAATATCCAAATTGGCGAGGATATAAACCAACTGGAACTTCTCATACATTGCTGGAGGGAATGCAAAATGGTACAACCAGGGTAAATTCCAACTCTATGTATTTGCCCAAGGAAACAAAACATATCCACATAAAGAATTGTCCACAAATACTTATAAAAACTGTATTCACAGAAGCCCCAAACTGAAAAAAAAAGTAATTTCCATCAACAGGTGAATACAGTATATACTGTATATAGAACTATTGTGTATAAAACTGATACAATATGAATTGACCTTAAATACTATTATTAATCCTTCCTCATATTTTGTACTAAAAATGATTTATACTTTTTGCCAAGAACCAAAAGAAATCAGCTCCCAGAATTGAGAGTTACATATCTTACAGACAGCCAGTTAGTAATCTAAGGAAACTGGTGGATTCTTATATTTCACACTCCCTGGACAAATAATGTGACCCCTTTCAAACACTTTTGAGAATTTGTAAATTATAATACTTTAAAGAATGTTTTTATTGATTTCAGAGAGGGAGAGAGAGAAACATCAATGAGAATCACTGATTGGCTGCCTCCTATATGGACCCTGGTGGGGATCCAGCCTGAGCATGTGCTCAACCACTGAGCAACACAGGCCAGGCTACAATACTTTTTAAATTATAAGTTAACTTTATTTCTTCTATAAAAGGTCAAGTATTATGTTACTTTCAAAAAATGTGTTAGGAAGAACTTATTTTCTATACATTTCATTTAGGATGACATAGGGAGCACCAAAAAGTTAATAGAAAATGAAAGTAGCCCTAGCCAATTTGGCTCAATGGATAGAGCGCTGGCCTGCGGACCAAAAGGTCCCAGGTTCAATTCCAGTCTAGGGCACGTGCCTTGGTTGCAGGATCCTTCCTGGCCCTGGCCCTGGTCAGAGTGCTTGCAGGAGGCAACCAATCAATGTGTTTCACTTACTAGTACATCGATGTTTCTCTCTATCTCTCCCTCTCTCTTCCACTCTCTAAAAATCAATGGAAAAATATCCTCAGGTGAGGATAAACAAAAGAACTTTAAAAAAAGAAAAGGAAAGTAGGCCTGATAGTATTGAGAATTACCACTCTACACCTGAATTTTGGTCATAATTTTCTACAGAATCCTTATGATCAACTGTATTTTGATCTAAGGAAACACTAGGGTTTCAAATTATACTCTGGAATTCTAAAACTATGCCAAATTGGACTCCCTGGGGAGAGGGACCTAGAAATCCAAATTTTAACAAGTGTACCAGGTGATTCTAGTAGCTAATATTTGAAAACCCCTATCTAAATCTAAAAGTTAAGAGTGTAACTGGAACATGTTACGTGGCCTACAGAAAGGGCCTGTGTGGGTATGTCATTTTTTTCTTAATTACCTGCCAATATATAATACTAGAGAAACTTTACACAAAATTCAGACTTCAGACTTCTTGTTAAAGGGGAAAAAAAGGTCCTTCAACACTGGCCCTGCATTCTCACATGACAATCTGCAGGAGCTAAGTAGAATTTGCCACCTCCCACTCCCCCACCATTCCCTACTTGCAGGCTCACAATTCTCTATCTCAATTACCTGCTTTGCTCCTGCATGTATTGTAGTTTGATCCATGTTGCCTGTACCCACAAGTTAATTAAAGGAATCTTCATTAAGAAGGTTCATTAAGAGTTCATCAAATGGTCCAGCTGGTTGAGCATCAAACCATGAACCAGGAGGTCACGGTTTGATTCCAGGTGGGTGTACATGTCCAGGTTGAGGGCTCGATACCCAGGTGGGGATGTGGAGGAGGCAGCCGATCAATAATTAACTCATCGTTGATGTTTCTCTCCCCCTCTCCCTTCCTCTCTGAAATCAAAAATTTTTTTTTAAAAGTTCATCAAATGAACCCTATTTATTTAGTTCTAAAATGTATTATCTAAATTTTTGCTTCAGCTTGTATTAAAATGTTTGCAAGGAGGTAAAAAGGAAAGCATTCAAGTCAATAAGATTCAGGATAATATTTTTAATTTATTGAAAATAACCCTAACTTTTTTAGAGGTATACACCTCAAAAGTATCATTAAAGCCTTTGCTTAGTACAAAAGCAAAAACATTTACCTTTAAATTTAAATGCCTTCCTTGAACACCTAAATATAATACAAGCAATATTTGGAGACTGGAATTACATAGAACATTTTGAGAAATGAAATTCAAACTTGTCTCAGAATTGAGAATCAGTACTTTTATTACCCATGTTCTCATTCATTCAAGTCTGAATGTCATGGCCAGGCATGCACTACATCTTAATCCTAGAATTATGCAAAATTCAGGTCTTAATTGACTACTGGCCTGTTTAACCAATTACAAAATAAATAAAAGAAACCTTAAAATGTGTCTTAAAAAATTTAAGAACCAAGATTTCAGTTTCACCTGTACTAACTTTCCAACAGGTGGGCCACATCTGAGCAAACTAGTGTCAAGACTCTGATATTTTACTCTACTTACAAGCTAACAAAGTAGCTTACCGTGGATGCTGGTAGAAGACATGAGATTCAGGTCACAGGCAAAGGGAAGTTTTTTACACAATAATTATATAAGTCAAAGCACCAACATTTTGCACTGGTTCTGAATCCCAGTTCCCACCAAGCAAAATGAAGAGGGCCAGTAGGCACAGGCAATGGGTTGTGTTACATGAGAAAAACCTATGTTTGGGAACCCTAAACTTTTTTTTCCCTCTCTTCTTTTTTTCTCTCTGGGAACCCTAATCTTTATGATGAGCAGTAAGCATGCCTTTTACTCCAAAGGGAGGCATTTATCTTTATTATACTGGACCATATGCATGCCTGCGCTTTGCTCTGATGGAAGACACCATCTTCTAAGGCTGTTCCTTATACAAACATCCTTTTAAAACAGAAACAAAGGGCAGTCACTCCGCGGGCAGGACCTGCAGAAACAGAAAATTGTCTCCCTCAACCAGATACTAACATATAATTAAATGAGGAGTCTAACACTATAATCTATTTAATTTCATATACTCCTTGACCTAGCTCAATTATTTAATTAGCATTCATCTCAAATTAAAAAGGAATTCCCCCTTTTCAGTTACTTTGTATTTTTTAAATGAGATGCTCAACTATTTGCAATATTAAAATTGAAAAAAATCTCTCAAGTATCCCACCAGAAACAAATAATTACTGTACTTAAACTAAATTTAAATGTTCCAAACCTGTTAAAGTTAGCAATGGGAGCCACCTGTCAAAACTCTCTACCTGTAGTAGGTCCTATACAGTAACAACCACCACAAAGACCACAGAGGCTTCCACATTTCCAGCTGTTGTCTACAAATTACAAGAAAATCCTGCACCCTCAAATCACTTTGTTCTATTTTCTCTGCACCCTTTTACCGACTCAACATAAAATCTTCGAAAGATAAAAAAGACAAGAAGACACCGTCTCATCGTTCCTTTGTCCACAGCGGGGAGAGAGAACACCGGGTTCTCATGGAGCTGAAGAACCCGGAACATGCAAGACAGAGAACAGACCACATCTGACCCGTAGTCAACCACCAAAGAAAGTCACTATCACTTCACCCCTCCATCCCCAACACACACACACACACACACACAGTGGGTCCAGGCGAGATGATCAGGATCGTCGGCACCTGGACAAAGCTTCGGGGAGGCAGAGGGTAGCGGTGAACTAGATGCACTCGGCCAAGAACCCGCGCCGCAGACAACAGCAGACTCCGACCGAGATTTTTCAAAAGTGCGGGTCGCCCGG
>NW_006300374.1:2973137-2980347 GCF_000327345.1 Myotis davidii
CCCGACGACCTCCTCCTTCTCCTCCTCCTCGCAGGCCGCTCGGGTGGCCCGCGGGAGAAGGAGGGAGGGAAGGAGGGCGGAGGAATCCTTCTCCGGAACCGGGGATCCGCCTCCCGGGTGGCGCGGCCTGAAAAGGGGGTTCTGTCAGCGGGGACGGTTCCTCGCTCCAGGGCCCCCTTTTATTTCTTCTTCCTGTCTGATCACCATGGCCAGTCATTCCAGTACAATTTGAACAAGCGTGTGAAGGCAGGTATTCTGTCTTGTTCCTGTTCATAGGGGATATGGTTTTAATTTTTGCCCATTGAGTAGGATGTTGGCTGTAGGTCTGTCATATATGGCCTTGGTTATGTTGAGGTATGTCCCTTCTATTCTCACTTTGCTGGGTTATTTAAAAAAAACACAGGGTGTTGGATTTTTGTCTACTTTTTCTGCATCGATTGATATGATCATGTGATTTCTTGTACAATCTGGTTGTTGGTTTTTTTTTTTCGTCTTGCAATCTACGTATGTGCTGTATCACGTTTATTGATTTGCAAATATTGTTTCAGCCTTGCATCCCCAGAATAAATCCCACCTGGTCATGATGTTTGATGTCTTTATTGTATCGCTGGATCTGGTTTGCTAAAATTTTGTCAAGGAACCCCGCCCCTCGGGACTCTGGAACCGCGGCCTCTGATTGGGCCTTTGTGTGCGTTGAAAAGATTAAGGGTTTATTTGTTCACCACCGACCGCCTAATCCGATCCGCCTGTGTTGGTTCCTCCTATAGGGCGGGGCTTCAACCGCGTCTAGGAGTTAATTGACTGCTTTCAAAACTGGGTTTATTACTGGAGAGGGGGTCCTGTAGGAAGAGTGAGCATGGTGGGAGGGTCAAGGGATGACAAAGTGGAGGTAGTGAAAAGCGAGTAAGGAATGAATTTTAAAATTGGAAAATGTGGGGAAAAGATGTGGAGGCAGCATGGGTTTTGCCACCTGAATGCACTCATCTATATGATGAATGATGGAGCATGAAGAATAAGGGGAAGCTTCTCTTACAAGTAAGAAATTTTTGAAGAATTTCGCCACTGGAAAATAACTTAATTTTTCAAGTCAATGATTTGCTTTTTAAGTAAAAATTGATCATTTTCCAAGGAATTAAGATATAAAGATTGTTTGCAAATGTCGTTATTGCATATATGCATTATTACAAGAAATAAAGATATATCCCAATAATAGAGATATCCCAATAATTCATAAATTCAATGTTCTTTTTCATTCCCTCCCCCTTCTTTTACACACACAATTTCACTCAAAAAATAGACAAACTTTTAAGGAGCTTTAAGAACGAGGGTGGGGGGGGAAGCTTTCTTATATACTAGTACACGAGACTGTTTAAAAATTTGTATGGCGGTGCCATTTTTAAGTACAAATAAAGTGGTGCTGGAACTCTGAGGAGAGTGGAGTGGGGTCAGAAAAGGTTTTGTTAAAATTGTAATGATTTTGGAAGAAGAAATGGTGGATAAACTCTAGGCATCCTAGCATACCCTCAACACCTTACTTTCTTTTTTTTTTTTTTCCTATACCCTGAATACTGTAGTCACATAAAATAAAGATTGAAATCCTTCCTTCTAGATGTCTGCTCCATTGCTCACCTACCATCAACATGTGAAAGGGGGGCCGTGGTAATAATCATAGTTTCGTGTTTGTTGTTTTTCATGAAAAAAATAGAAGCCCAGTGTATGAAATCTGTGCACCTTACTTTCACAAAAGATTCCTCTCCTACCAGCCTCTTTTCCAAACAGGTAATTAAATCCAATTTCCATAAGCCTCTTGAGTGAAGTCTTTTCTTTTTTCTTTCTTTTTTATTTTTTCAAATATTTATTGTTGAAAGTATTACATATGTCCTCCCTTTACCCCCCTTCTACCCCCGTAATTTCCCCCTCTCCCATGCCCATGGTTGAGCCAAGTTCTTTTTTTTAAAATATATTTTATTGATTTTTTTACAGAAAGGAAGGGAGAGGGATAGAGACTTAGAAACATCGATGAGAGAGAAACATCGATAAGCTGCCTCCTGCACACTCCCTACTGGGGATGTGCCCTTGACCAGAATCGAACCTGGGACCCTTAAGTCCACAGGCTGGTGCTCTATCCACTGAGCCAAACTGGTTAGGGCGAACCAAGTTTTTTAATGAACTCAAATGCTATTTATTTTGTATGCTAGTGGTTTGTTAAGAATCACTGGCAGCTAGTTTAAAAGCTGGTTCTTTGCCCTGGCCAGGTGGGACAGTTGTTAGCGCATCCTCCCTCACACCAAATAGTTGCAGGTCCGATTCCTCCTGATCAGGACACATAACTAGGTTTCCGGTTCCATTACAGGTCAGGGCACCTATACGAGGCAACCAATAGATGTTTCTCTCACATCAATGTTTCTCTCCCTCTTTCTCTTCCTCTCTCTCTAAAAATCAATATGAACATACTCTAGGGTAAGGATTAAAATAATTAATAATAAATAAACAGCAAATAAATAAAATAAATAAAGCTGGTTCTTTGGGCCCATCCCCATATTTACTTGTAGCAGCAAGCAGCATTTCATGATTTTATCTGGGTGCTCTATGGAGAAACAGGCCTAGTCTGAATTGCTTTACTGTCCTGCCCATGATTTCATTGCCATTCACCTCTCAAGCTGAAGCTCCCACTATTGCCATGCTTTAGTTTTAATGCCTCCTGCTGAGCACATACTAGTTCATATCCCTCTGTTTTGGAATGCCCTTACTTCAAAATCCAGACTTACCTCTTGTCCTCCTAAAACACCTCAAAATCCATCACTTCTTTCCCAGTACTTATTCTATACCCTATCTTTTTGTATCTGCACCTGGAAAATCTTCACATACTAGAAAATAAAAATCTGTTACAAGTTAATGATTTTAATATGATAATTCATAAAGATGAGTCCTTCTTATTCCACCAAATGGTTGCAGGTCTGATTCCTCCTGGTCAGGGCACATAAGAAAGAATGAGATGAATTGGGGAAGACAGAATTCCATGAAATTTGCTATAACCCACTAGTTGAGTTTCTCAGTCACAATGGATAATCAGTGTTACAGAAAATTAACTTCTATACTTCTAAACTTTGTAGTCTTGTCTAATAAAAAAAATCATATGTTTTAATTAGTTCAAATAGAGATAGCTCTGAGTTTTTTAAAATCCAAAAAATGAATTTATTAACTCCTAGATCTGGGCAGAATAAGTGGATGCTCCCAGGAGCAAATTGGTATTACTACTGAAATACAGAAAAACTTCCTGAATAATCCACAGAAACCTTGCAGGAGAGAACCCTAACACCCCAGGACTAAAAGTGGGGACCTCATAGAGACTGATAGGAGTGTCAGGGGCAGGAAAGGGTAGGCCAAGTACCCACAGACAGCAACTGAAGTCCCAGAGAGATATCTCAGCTGTGGGGGGGTTGCCACTGAGACCTCTGGGATCTAATCCCCAAGGTCGGCCACCCATCAGAGAGCACCAGAACTAAGGAGGGTACCCACACAACATCTGGCTGTGAAAAGCAGCAGGATGCAGTCTGCCTGGGAGAGATGGCTGAAAATTTAGCACTGTCTTAAAGGGCCAATGTTCAAAATACCATGTGGAGCCACCCACCTTGTGCTCCAGCAGAGGGAGGGTGAAGTGGACTAGAACTGTGAGAGCAAAAGCTAGGACTGGGGACACGGGGGATAGAGTTCAGAAGGCAAACACCCTGTTTCCTGGGTTGAGTCATTCCCTTATGCAGCCAAGGACATCATTCACACATATACATCTACCTTGCCTTGGGGGAAGACAGCTGACACACCCTATTGGAAAACACCTTGCCCTGAGGCCACTTAAGAGATTAAAAATAACAATTAGCCTTCAGGCAGTAGCAACTACCCCACCCTATTGGGAAAAGAAAACTGTTGCCACACCTGGGGACTATTGTCTGGGGGCAATTCAAGTCAGAATCCTATAAGTCTGTAGGCGGAGGCGGTCTCTGGAGGCTTTGAGTCCTTGCCTGATCTAATTAGTCAGAAACAGGCTTTAACACTGTCCTGCACTAGAGATTGAGAGGTGTAGAGCAAGCATGTCACAAAGGCTAACATGGGCCAAATAAACAAGGTTTACATTTATGTGGGTCACAAAAACTAAAAGCTTCAATTTTCATAGAAACGTAGGTTTATTTCAATAGAGACATGCTGAATACAAAGGGCTAAAATAGATAACATAAAATAATAGAACATTTTAATAAAAATCAGTATTTTTCTTGAAAATTAACATACCAGACACTGAATAACTGCACCAATTAATAAGTGTAATGCATATAGATCTATTTTTCTTGCTCTACGAAAGTGAAATATTTCCTGTTACACACACCAAACAAGTCAGTCCAAGACCAATGATGTGGCAATCAGCTGCTAAAATACTCACTGCTAGTATTAGTGGAGAGAAATGGTGCACCTGCATGTAAGGCGCATAAGGGAAATGAAAGCAACACGATTATATTCATCAGTCATTAGCAAACATTGTAGTTTGTTATTATTATGTATAACAAGATATTGTAAAAATTAAGTTATGAAATTTTTATTAAAATGTTTCTACATACCTTTATATTGGCTAGGCACCAAAAATATTCATTGTAGGAGTAAGGGGGGTGATAAGGACACATATGTAATACCTTAATCAGTAAAGAAAATTTAAAAAAATATACTCATTGTGGGCTGCATGCAGCCTGCGGGCTGCAAGTTTGACAGCTTGGTGTAGAGGATCCACTAATACATAGTCACAAACCCAAACAGATAGCCAAAAAGAGGAGATAAAGAAACAACCCCCAAATGAAAGAACTAGAAAATTCTTGAGAAGAAGAGATAAATGAGGCAGAGATAAGAAATTTATCTGAAATAGAGTTCAGAGTAATGATGGTAAATATCTCAACAACATAAAAAAGATATAGTAACTATGAAAACAGAACAGACAGATAAAGAATGACATTACACAAATAACACATTGGAAGGAATACACAGCAGATTGGGGAAGCTGAGGATCGAATCAGTGAATTAGAAGACAGAGTTGAAAATATCACTCAATCAGAAAACAAAAATCAAAACAAAAAAATAAAAAACAGGAGGACAGCCTAAGAAAACTGTGGGACAATGTGAAATATAACAATATTAGAATAGCAGGTGTGCCAGAAGAGGTGGAAAGGGAGAGAGGAATAGAGAACATGTTTGAAGAAATAATGACAGAAAACTTCCCTAACCTGGTAAAGGAAAAAAGTCACACAAGTGCAGAAAGCACAGAAAACCCCAACCAAGAAGAACCCAAACAGGCCCATGCCCAATCACATCATAATTAAAATGCAAAAAATTAAAGACAAAGAGAGACTCTTAAAGGCAGGAAGAGAAAAGAAAACTATTACCTACAAAGTTCACATAAGGTTGGCACCTGATTTCTTATCAGAAACCCTACAGGCCAGAAAGGAATAGCATGAAGTACTCAAGGTAATGGAAAGCAAGGATCTGAGACTGAGATTACTATATCCAGCAAGGCTTTCATTCAAAATAGACAATCAAATAAAGAGCTTCCCAGACAAAAAAAAAGCCTAATAAAGTACTTCACCACCAAGCCAGCATTACAAGAAAAGCTAATGTCAGCTGGGTGTGGCTCAGTGGTTGAGTGTTGAACCAGGAACCAAGAGGTCACTGGTTCGATTCCTGGTCAGGGCATATGCCCGGCTTCCAGGCTCAATCCTCAGTGTGGGGTGTGCAGGAGGCAGCCAATCAATGATTCTCTCTCATCATTGTTGTTTCTATCTATCTCTCCCTCTCCCTTCTTCTCCAAAATCAATAAAAACATATATATTTTTTAAATGCTAAAGGGATTGCTGTAATGAGAAGAAGAAACAGAGCCAGAAACCTAGCCATATAGAAATATAACAGAAATAAATAAGTACGTATTTATAATAATAAAAAGGTAATATGCTAATTAGACCAGACAGCCGAACAACCTTCCAGATGACATTCCGGACAACCTTCCAGATGAAGCCGTGGCTGCGAGGGCCAAGGTGGCAGCTGGGGCTGCTACTGTGGAGGCTGAGACTGCAGCCGGGGCTGCCGCCTTGGCCCTCAGAGCCCCTTGCATGAATTTTGTGCATCAGGCCTCCAGTCAATAATAACCCTAAATATAAATGGATTAAATGCTCCAAACAAAAGGCATAGGGTAGCAGAATGGGTACAAAAACATGACCCAATTATATGCTGTCCACAAGAGACCCACCTCAATACAAAAGACATACACAGGATGAAAGTGAAGGGATGGAAAAAAATTTTCCATGCAAATGGAAAAGAAATAAAAAGCTGGAGTAGCAATACTCATATCCAACAAAATAAACTTTAAAATGAAGGACATCTGTTGCGGGATGTTTAATGAACCGAAGACGCAGAGGTAAGATGAGCACACAGGATGATTGATGCCAGACAGAGGGCTACAGCTCCATCAGGCATGTAACAAACTCTGCACTCTCATCATCGCTTTTATTGGGGTTTGGTACAGGGTTAGTGCATCAGCAGTTAATCAACTAAATCTTGTTTTGTTCTATATTATTACAATAGTGTATTGAAGACAACTTGCAGCTGTACCCTCCCTTTCTGCTCTATGCCCACGACTATTTAATCTTATTCTTTCTCAGGGAGGTAAATGTTCCGGGAACTGCAAGATTGTGTGTTCCTGATAGAACATTCACTTCTTCTTGGCAGGACTTCAGATCGTTGTTTACAAATGTCCAGCTACAGACATCACAAGAGACAACAAAGGTAACAACATAATAAATACTAAAGGGATCAATCCAACAAGAGGATATAACATATATGCACCCAACACAAGTTGCATCTAAATATAGAAAAAACTTCTAGAAGACTTCATTGGAAAGATTGACAACAATACAGTCACAGTAAGGGACTTTAACACCCTTCTGACTTCACTGAATAGATCTTCCAAACAAAAACTCAAGAATGAAACAGAGATTCTAAAGGACACACTGTATCAGATGGATTTAATTGACATTTATAGAATATTTCATCCCAACACAGCAGAATATACATTCTTCTCAAGAGCAAATGGATCATTTACAAAGATAGTCCACATGTTAGGACACAAAACAAGTCTCTACAAGTTCAAGAAGATTGAAATCATATCAATCATCTTTTCATA
>NW_006300374.1:2980749-2983127 GCF_000327345.1 Myotis davidii
GATACCAAGGAGATCAAGAAAGAAATCAAAAACTTCCTGGAGACAAATGAAAATGAACAAACAACAACCCCATTTCTCTGGGACACAGCAAAAGCAGTCCTGAAAGGGAAGTTCATAGCACTACTAACATACCTCAAAAAACAAGAAAAATCAGCAATAAACTATTTAAACCTACAACTTAACGAACTAGAAAGAGAACAACAAGAAAAGCCCAGAGTAAGTAGAAGGAAGGAAATAGTAAAGATTAGAGCAGAAATAAATAACATAGAGACTAAAAAAAAGTACAAAAAATCAATGAAACCAAGAGCTGGTTCTTTGAAAGGATAAACAAAATTGATAAACTATTAGCCAGACTCATCAAGAAACAAAGAGAGTAACTGTGGTGATAGAAATGTATTAGTCTCAGAAGCTACTGAGGTGGTTCATTCTATCCTAGTACAGTCTAAAAAAAAACAAAACAAACAAACAAAAAAACAAAGAGAGAGGACACAAATAAATAAAATCAGAAATGAAAGTGGAGAAGTAACCTCTGACACCACAGAAATACAATAGATTGTAAGAAAATACCATGAACAACCATATGCCAACAAGCTGGACAATGTGGACGAAATAGACAAATTCCTAGAAAAGTACAAACTCACAAAACTAAATCAAGAAGAATAAAAAAACCTGAATAGGCCAGTAACAACTGATGAAATAGAAGCAGTAGTCAAAAAACTCCCCCCCAAACAAAAGCTCAGGCCCAGACGGCTTCACAGGGGAGTTGTACCAAACATTCAAAAAAGAACTAACACCTATAGTCCTCAAAGTATTCCACAAAATCTAAGAAGAAGGAACACTTCCAAACTCCTTTTATGAGGCCAACATTATCCTAATTCCAAAACCAGAAAAAGACACTACAAAGAAAGAGAATTACAGGCCAATATCCTGATGAACATAGATGCTAAAATCCTCAACAAAATATTAACAAATTGCATCCAGAAATATATTAAAACGATCAAACACCATGATCAAATGGGATTTATCCAGGGATGCAAGGCTGGTACAATATTCAAAAATCAATAAACATGATACATCACATAAACAAATTGAAAGACAAAAATCACATGATCTTATCAATAGATGCAGAAAAAGCATTTGACAAAATCCAACACCCATTTTTGATTAAAAACTCTCAGCAAAGTGAGAATAGAGGGAACAGATCGCAACATTGTAAAGGCCTTATACGACAAACCTACAGACAACATTAAACTCAATGAGCAAAACCTAAAACCATTTCCCTTATAAGAAAAGGAACAAGTCGGGGATGCCCACTTTCACCATTCCTGTTCAACATAGTACTGGAAGTGCTAGCCATAGTGATCAGACAAGAAGAGGAAATAAAAAGCATCCAAATTGGAAAAGAAAAAGTAAAACTGTCAGTATTCACAGATGACATGGTATTATATGTAGAAAACCCTAAAGACTCCATCAAAAAACTACTATACTTAATAAATGAATTTGGCAATGTAGCAGGATACAAAATTAATGCCCAGAAATCTATGGCTTTTTTTATACACTATTGTAGTAATATATAGAAATGTTTTTAAATGCTTTAAAAATGTCTAAGAAATGTTTTAAAATGTTTAAGCTAAATTTCCTTGAAACTTAAACTATGATATTAAGGAACACATTCTCCTCTGCCCTGAAGCATGTGACCCTCATAGATAAGGATTTGAACTTCAGTAAACAACTCAACTGACTTGTCAAGATAACCACTTGAGTGAGTGATGTACTCTCCAAAGATAACCACATGTAGCCCCTTGCCCTGTTTGACATAAACATGTGTACATTCACGTAATTCATTGATAGCCACCTGGATTACTGCAAATGGGGTGCAGGCTCTAAAAGTGAGGGTCCCGACCAGCTTGGTGCTCACCTGTCAAGACAGTCACAAAGGCACGTCCTCTTGTCAGTCCAGAAAGCGACAGCGCTCCACACTCCTCTTCCTGCCAGGGGGACAGAAGAACGGCTAATAACACCCGATTGAGACGTGACCAAGGTCTCAGATGAGGAATCTGGCCCCCTACATCCGGACAAGACCAGTCAAGCTGCTGGACCCCAGAGGACAGCACCACTGAGATCCCCAATAAGCCTGTACCCACAGCACCAGGAATTGTGTAATAAAGTGCTGTGTGATTTGCAACTGCATATGTTTTATGTGGTGTAATTCCTCTGGCACTTAATTGAATTTATTTGCATACACTTAAAATTTTGAATTAAACCCTCTGGTCTTTGTTGGTCCTAAGCTTGCCCTCTGGTCCTGCTTGTGTAGAGTAGTCTCTTCGCTGGCAACTTCTTAAATGTCCCACACCTGCACAGTTAAAGTTTATCTCAAG
>NW_006300375.1:0-39223 GCF_000327345.1 Myotis davidii
AATCCATGCACTGGGCCTCTAGTAATAATTTAACTTCATCTATGTATATAAAAGGCTAATATGCTAAGTGTCTGACCATCCGGGTAATGACATCACGTAGCAATGCCCAGCTTCCTCTCCCTAGTGATTAGCCTCCTTGCAGTTTCTTCAGCATGGGAACATGACTTCCTTCATAGCCAGGTGAAAATATTTCACACTTTAACCAAATGTCATTTTCCCATGCCTCATCTCATTTGATCCTCACAGAAGTCCTGGAGTAGGTAGATAGGAGACTCGGTAGAATCCTATTTTCTTTTCATTAGCCAGAAAACGGAGATTTAGAAAGCTTAGAAACTTCACCCAACTGAAAAGAAGTAAGAAATGGTGGACCTTGAAAATGACTTCAGGTTTTCTCACTGTGCAGAATATAGTCAAACACTGCTGCAGTTAAATATCTTACCTTTTGTTCTCCCTACATGACCTACAATAATAATCTGCTCCATGTTGATATTTATTGCTGTGTTGCTGACAATTACCTGAAAGAGAAGTTGGGTGCTTCACTGGGCTGGGAAAAGTTTAGCTAAGTTAAGCAAGGTCTAATTAAGCAAGTTTATTCTATCTATATAAAAGGCTAAATTGACTCGCACATGTGTGATACATATAAAACTCTTGCTGGCGCCAATCGCATGAGTATGTTTTGATCTGTCATTGTCGATCATGAAATTTGTTGACACTTCTATTATAGAGAAAGGGCGGATAGCAATATTAAAATATTTTTTCTAATTAATTTTCTTTCAGGTGCGCGAATTTGTGCACTGGGCCACTAGTAGTAATGATAATAATGAAAAATTATGATAGCCAATCTTTACTTGCTATATGCAAGACATGATTGAAAATGCTTTACATGTGTTTTCTCCAGTTCATTTAGTCATTGCAACACTCTGGTGAATAGGTGCTTGTATTACCTCACACAGATAGGCCAAAAGCAGAACTGGGAGTTGAAACCAGGCAGTCTAACTCCCTGGGTCCATCTTCTTAACCCCATGGTGTTCCGCCTCTTTGGAATGCACTGCAGTGTATGTTCAACAAGTGTTAGTCCTCTTCTTGAGGTATCCATGCTCCCCCAACCTTTACCTCTTGACAGAAATGCTATGCAAACTAATATCCCAAATAGGTAAGTGGATTTTTAAAAAGATGGCAGTTAAATATCAGATATATGGCTTTGTAGCTCATTTTAATTGATTAATGATCAGTTTGTAGATTTTATTTTTTTCTAACTTATATTTAAATAAATTTTTTTTTAAATTACAGTTGACATTCAATATTGTATTAGTTTCTGGTGTCCAGCACAGTGGTTGGACATTTATGTAACTTACGAAGTGATCCCCAGAAGGTCTTGCACTCACCTGTGCAATTATCTTATTATTGACTGTATTCCCTAAGCTATACTTTATGTCCCTGTGACTATTTTGTACCCATTAATTTGTACTTCTTAATCCCTTCACGTTTTCATCCAGACCCCCAACCCCCTCTCATTCATAGCCATCATTTTGTTCTCTGTGTCTATGAGTTTGTTTGTGCTTTGTATGTTTGTTTATTTATTTATTTTTTTATATTCCACATATAATTAAAATCATATGGTATTTGTCTTTCTCTGTCTGACTTATTTCACTTAGCATAACACCCTTTAGGTTCATTTATATTGTCATAAACTGTATGATTTCATGCTTTTAATGGCTGAGTCATATTCCATAGATAAATATACACACACACATACATATATATACATACATACCACATCTTCTTTATCTGTTTGTCTTTTGATTAGGGCCTTTAATCCATGTACATTTAAAGTAATTATTGATCGGTATGTAGTTATTGGCATTTTATTAATTGTTTTCTGATTGTTTTTGTAGTTCTGTGTTTTTTTCTTATTCTCTTGCTCTCTCCTCTTGTTGTATGTTGGTGGCTTTCTGTAGTGTTGTGTTTGGATTTCTTTTTGTTCTCTCTTGTAGAGCATTGGTTTGTGGTTACTATGTCCTTCATATATATCAAGTTTCGTTCTTAGCAGTCTATTTTAAACTGATGGCCACCTAAAAAATTACTACCATTTTTACTCACCCTTCCATGTTTATATTTTATCATTATTTTTTTTACTTCTTTTGCTTGTGTATGTTTTTGTGTATCTCTTAATTTACTATTGTAATTACACAAGATCTCCCTACTTTTGCCTTTTAACCTTTGTACTAGTTTTAGTGTAGGTTGATCCACTTGCTTTTATAATGTATTTGTCTTTGACATTGATAATTTTTTTTTCTTTGCGATATTTCCGTATTCATATCTTTGACATTTTTTTTTCTTAAAAAAATCTCCAACATTTCTTATAATATAGGTTTGGTGGTGATACAATCCTTCAGCTTTTTTTTTTTAATCAGGGCAATTTTATTCTTAATTGTGTACATGTTTCTGAAAAGTAAGAGAATAACATTCATAATTTAGGGCACATTTGTAGTTATATCATCATAAACAATGAGAAGTTTAGCTTTTTTATTTCTGTGCCTAGAAAATTGTGGGTGCTTGATACATATAGTATGCTTTTATTATTTAACATGTATTAGAAGATATTGATTTTTTTAAAAACTATAGTCATTCTTAATTTAAAATAGAATTGTGTTTTATTCTTTCCAAGAGGAGAGGAGCTATAATCCTCTCATGACTTCTAAGAAAGCTCCAAACACTGGGATATTTGTTGATTGAATATCTTTGGTGTCATCAAATTAGAGACTGACTTCAGTGTTTCTTTTCTGTAGGTGAAACACAGAGATCTAATGAGATTTGTAAAAATTCATTCTATATGTAAAAGGACAGAAACACTTTGTCCTCAGTAGGTCTAATTTGGAATATGAATGCATCACATTCCAGGTATGGAGAGTGTTGAAGTTAAATTTGCTCAGCAACACACAAGTAGTGGGTTCAAAGGCAAGGACAAAAGAGATTGTTAAGAGAACAGCTCAAAATCAGGCTTTTATCAGTGTAGTGTTTGATGGGAGCTACGCTTGAGTGAGCTCCTCTGAACACAAGCATTTTATAAGGAGATTAGAGAACTCAGCCCTGAAAATTGCAGAATCAAGGACAGAGAGACTTCCAGGAAGTAGAGGGTGATTGACACTTCCTAAGAGGAAGAGTTCAGGAGGATAAGAGTCAATGTTAGGACATAAATTAGAAGTTGAGAAAACTGATTTCACAGATGTGTTGTTCTGCCCCCACTGATGACCTCATCAAATACTCTGACCAGTTTCCTTCCCTTGACCTTCACTGTTGTAGTATTTTTTTCTATAAACCTTTTGTCATTCATGCCCCATGAACTGGAATTGGTCTCCTCACCTCATTATATTTATTTAGTGGTTAAGTAGGTAGATGAGTGTGGGTTTTAGCTCTCATTCTTTACTTTTTCAAAATTAACGTGTTTTTCTTTTTTGGTAAGTTTCCAAATGTATTCTAAAAGGAGAGTCTACCTAAATGTGAGCTCTGCTGCTTCGGTCTCTGCTGGGAAATTTGTTTTCTTTATGGGATAATTTGAAGGTTTTATTTTGTTCTTGTTTCTACAATATCCCGATTAAAGGATTAAAAAGCCCTTTGCTGTAGTTGAGTCAGTAATACCACCCTGAGCACAGAGACACACACTCAGGGGACATAGATTTGCATTTGTTGAATGAGTAATAACTTAGGAGCAGCACTACCTTCTTTTCTGTAACTGTGTCAACTATTAGTTATATTGCCCATGACATCAGGATACAGCTCTCAGATATATGAGAGAACTGTATGTTAATAAATACTGACTTTATAATCATTCAAAGTATGTATACATTTTTTGGGACTCCCATATATATCAGGGTTTCCCAAAAAATGTATACAGACTTTAACAGCTAATAGCTCAATTTTGAAAGTGAATTTTAATAAACACTGCCTTTATAATTATTCAAAGTGTGTGTGTATACATTCTTTTGGGACACCCTATATATTGCTTTTTAATAGATGTATTATGAGAAGAGTATGATAAGAGCACAGAGGGAGGCAAAACTGACTGCCTGGTGGGGGCAGGGAGGTCTGTTATGAGCAGGGTTGTTTTTGAGTTAGAAATGGGAATTTTCCAAATAGGGTAGATGGGTTGGTCAGCATCTCTGGAGAAGGAAAACCACAGCAGCAAAAAAGAAGATGAAATATTGTTGTAATGATGTGAATTCTGTTATGGTTAGAAAAGGGTGGGGCAAGGGCTGAGGCTGGTAAACAGGTTGGGGCCAGATTGTGAAGTGTCAGTAGAGATAAGTGAGACTTTGGAAAGCTTTAATTAGGGTGTGCCATGATCAGAACTTTATAAAAACAATTCTGGTGACAGTGTGAAGGGGAGGGAATTGATGGGGGTGTCTGGAGACTAATGGGCTATGCGTCCTCTGTCTTCCAGCTTTCTCCTGTGCTTCTGGAGAGTATCTAGAGATGAAGAACCAGGTATGCAGTAAGTGTGGTGAAGGCACCTACTCCTTGGGCAGTGGCATCAAATTTGATGAATGGGATGAATTGCCAGCAGGATTTTCCAACGTTGCAACTTTCATGGACACTGTACTTGGCCCTTCTGACACCAGGCCTGATGGCTGTAACAAGTAAGAACCCAAAGGACCCTTAGGATTTTGATTGAACCATTGAGAAGGATGTAGTTGCTCTTTTCCAGAAAGAAGCTGAGGATAATCTTGGCATTGATTGGGATTATAGATAAACTAATTACAAATAAACATTTTTTTTTGGCTAGTCATTACAGATAATGTAGCTCAGTTTTTATGAAGTTAAAACAATTGTTCTCAGGACAGAATAGATACCATATGCAAAAATGTGATAACACTATTAGAAAAACAAATTAATTTTCCAATATATTTATAACTACACTCAAGCCAGTGTATTTCTAAAAACGCTTCTCTAATTTTTAACAGATAATTTCAGATTTTTTTTCTCTTCCTCTGAAAGAAAGAATGTGAAGCCTTCATTTAGGCACTTGATTATTTTCTAATAGAGAGTGGGTTATATATGTGAAGTGGAAAGCTCATTTGCTTAATTTCTGCCTCTTATAGGAAATTATTAGTTTTGCCTATGACACCACTGGAGGACTTTGAAATTGTTTTGATTAAAAAACAACACCACCAAAATGTTTATCTGTGGTCTGTACCCACTTTCATTCCCTTGTATTGACTATGTGACATTTCTTTTCACATGGCCATGTTATTAAACATTAGGCCTCTGACTAACGAGTGGGTTTTCAGAAACTCACACATTTTACCATGAGCTAAAGATGCTGGGACTTATTCAGCTATGCTAAAGGATATGCTCCCTTGCTTCCCCTCCTACCTTCCCTCATTTTTATATAGATCTGGATGTTTATCTAGTATTATTTTCTCAGCCTATAATATTTCCTCATTAGGTCTGATTTTATTTTATTTTTTGATGGCTCTGTATTTATTTCACACTTAGTTCTAGGTCATGGCCTTTGCTCTAGGGCAGGAGTTAGCAAAGTACAGCCGGTGAGCCATCCCTCTGTTTTGGCAGATAAGGTTGTATTGGAACACAGAGGCACTCATTTGCGTATGCATTTTGTCTCTAGCTGCTTTGGAGCTACCGTGGCAGAGTTAATTAAGTATTGCAAGAGAGGCCAAATTGTCCACAAGCCACAAATATTTATTCTCTGGCCCTTTATGAAAAAGTTTGCTGACACCTGCTGTAGGGCATGGCCTCTATAAGATGGAGCAAATTCTGGAATCTTAAGTGGATGTCCAATAAGTTTATCAAGTTTCTTCCTTCCTGGCTGGTTTGCAGCTCCAGTGACTTCCGTTAAAGTGACCTCTCTGGTTAGGTCTCAGCTTTGCGTTGGCTGCGAGCCCCACGCTCAGGACCTACAGAGAAACTCCCTATGGGTTACGAGAGCCCCCATTTTCTCTGATTCTCAGGCGGATAAATTCCAGCTTTTTCAGCTGCCCCCGAGCACTTGTCTCTGCTCCTCAGCTCAGTGAGACCACCATGCTTTGCTGGGGTGCCACCTCCTGGTGTCCTCGTTTGGGAAGTGTCCTAAGGAATGAGACCAAGGTCACTTTGGGCTTTACCACATGTGTTCTGCTGCTCTCAGGCATCCCAGTCCTGCACTGCCTATTGTCAAAGCTCGAAATGGCTCCTGCATTCTGTTTAGTTTAATAGATGGTTAAAGAGAAAGGGCAGATCCAGTACCAGTTAGTCATGTTGGGATGTGGAAGGCTCAGTCTTTTGTTCAGAATTTATTTCTGTTAGAAAAAAGAAAAGAGTTAAAAAATCTCACTCTTATCTAAATAAAAAGTTAAACCTGTAGAGAAGAATGTTAAGTTGTGTTATCTGTTGTACAGTTCAGTTGGAATTGCTTTTTTGCCCCCAAACTTGACACACGACTCATTGATTCTAAGAATTAACTTATGGTTAGATTGACAACCCAAATGCTGTTTACCAGTATATTTTCTTAAGTTTTTATCTTTTTTTTAGATAAAAATTCCAGACTTTTACCTCATTATATACTATGAAACTGCGATCTCTATTTTATTTAGGTTCATTTTAAACGGGTGTTTTCTAGGATTATTTCTTCTCTCATATCAAGGAATCTTCTCACCTCCCACCATGTGTATTTGTCAATAAATAAAATTTCAGATGTTGTTTGAGGGAACAATTCTACCCCAAACTAGTAGAATTAGTGATTGTCTCTTTAGTGATCAAAGTTTTGATGAAAAATAGCAGTGTCATAGCAAATTGATCTTACCAAGATTTAGGGAATTGTGTGCCATAAGCAATGACTCTTTTCCCAGTAATGGTGTTGGCTGTTGAATTCCAGAAAAGCTCTGGTCTTCTCTGCTGTGCCTTGCTGAAGGAACGACTTTTGAATCCGAGTTACACAGGAGGTTTCTGAACCCGCATGTAAGATGCCCCTTGGTTTTGTTTCCACAGCTCTTCTTGGGTCCCTCGTGGAAATTACATAGAGTCAAATCGTGACGACTGCACCGTGTCTTTGATCTATGCTGTGCACCTTAAGAAGTCGGGTAATGTCTTCTTTGAGTACCAGTACGTCGACAACAACATCTTCTTTGAGTTCTTTGTAAGGCCTTTTATATTCTGAAATATACTTTTTATGGGACATTTATGTAATATTTACCTTAATCTGTTGTTTCCATTACACTTTATGCCTTCTCAGTTTTTCTTTTTTGTGTGTGTGTTAACTGAAACTTTTGATGCTAAAAGACAACTTTACTTTTTTTCTATAATATTTTATTATAGAAATACTATTTCTTTACCTCTGAGCTCTTGCCTGTAGAGTAACATTGAGCTTGTTTTACTTTTGGTTATGATCATTAGATGACCGTTTGGTGTAGACTCTTTGTGTGATATTTTCCCCTAGATTCATTTTAAAAATTGTTATTTTTGTAGCAACAGATGCTTTTTGTTAAAAATATGTCTCCACCAAATTCAATTTTTGTTTAAAAACTTTTTTTCCCTGCAATTTCAAATATTTGAATTATTTAACTGTATTCATGGACACTATTTCAGAAGTACAGGTGGCTGTAGATTTTGATTCTGTCAGTTGTACACAATCTAAAGGAATTAATGGATGGGATAGCTGATGTCTCTGGTAAGAGATTAAATAGCATTACAATATACAGGATAAAATAATAGTTTAACAGAATAGGCTTTACCTCTAAAATTATTTAACTATTTTATATAAACTGTAGCTAATTTAGCGAATATTTGTTGTGGCAGTGACTCAAATGTTTGAGAAAATGTTTTCCCATTGATGTCTTATACTAAAAAAAAAAAGTGTGTGCATGTAACTTCTAAAATATCTTTTAAAATGTTTCTGTAGTACAGATTTTAGGGGGAAATGTACTAAAAATTCTAAAACAAATATACATTGCTCTTGATAACGGAAATTTCTAAATCAGAAGTTGGTAGGAAGAGATGTTTTTGATTAAAGTATGAACCTTAGATTTGAAGTCAAGAGATTCTGGCTCTAGTCCCATCTCTGCAAGTGCTAGCTGTGTGTTATTGGGCAATTATGTTTACTTTTCAACCCTCAGCATTCCCTTTTGTGAAGTGGATTGTGTGATGGACCTTTTAAGGAGCCCTGCTAGCTCTAATACGCTTTGATGAGTTTAAGATATTAAGCAACATTCAGATTTGCTTTTTAAGCTGCATTTTGTTTATAAAACACTCCTTAGGGTGAATACTTACCTATTTTATGGGACAATTTTGCAATATCACTCAAACTAAGCTAAAGTTAAGAAGCAAGGTAATTATATAATTGTTCGAATAAGCACTTAGTTTTATATTGTCCAGCAAGTGCTTTGAGGATTGTCAGTAACGGTCCTCCAGAGGCGTGAAGTTTCATTACTTCCTTTCAAGAAGCCTTTGTTCTTCTGGTTAGAGACTGAAGAGGGATGGCAAGTTCATGTTCCTCCTTCCAATGATGCGTCCGCCTCCTAGGTTGTGATTTATTGACTCAGGTCATCCTGCTAAGGGCGAGTGGAAAGGAAATGTGTGAGGACTGAAAGATGCAGTTGTACCTATGGGCCTTACATAATTTGAACCAATACAGTATTTATTTTGGGACTGTATGAGACGTTCAGTCAGCCCCGCCCCCCTTTTAAATGATGAGACTGAAACCTAGACAGAATAATGGATTGGACCGCGGCTATACCGTTGCTAGTTACTTTTAGAATGAATAACAGAGCTCAGGTGCCTAGAATGCCAGTAGAAAGAATATCATGATGACACATGATGTCTGATTTTGGCTGAAAAAAAGCTGTCAGCTTATCCAAACACTGACCACCAAAGGGATATTCAGGGTTCATATCTGTTCTAGAATGGCTTAACACTTACATTAAAATGGCCATTATGCTTATAATACAAATAGGATACTTGGATTCAATTGAAGCCAATATCCTCAGTAGTGGAAATTCTCTGGTATTTGGATGGCAAAGGACCTATTTTTCTAGTTAGTAAGTCTTTAGGAAATTTCATGATGGAGAACATATTCTGGTCCAGAGGATGCATGACGTGGCAAGAATGATTTAGAAAAGAAAGTGCCATTTGGGTGGAAGTAGAATAAGTGATGAGAACCTACTTTAACCCTACTCTATTGATGACTATTGTGCAATACTGTAACGATGGCCTAACTTTTGATGTTTCTGTCTTCTTCATAGATCTGGAAAAGTAGTGTCCTAAACCCTAGGCATTTTGGAAGAATTTTCTGGAAAGCACAAAGTGTTTGGTGCTAAAGATATTAATTGTGTAGTCCTTTGAATCAGTATGGCAAATGATTAACATTTGCCCCCAAGTAAAAATTTTGGGACATTGACTGTGGCCACTTGACCTATACATTTGGATTAAGTCCTGGGGAACTGAAAACAAAGCAGACGTAATTTATTTATTAATTTAAGATTTTACTGCCCCAAATATTATTTAAAAAGCAAACTTAATTTTTATACCATTGGGCCTGCATGGCGAATGCAAGCTTTTAAAACAATTTGGTAAGATTTTTGTAGTTACTTTTTCTCTTGATGTGAATTTTCAGTATGAACTGCTCTTTCCTTCTTTCTCTTCTCCACTCCCCTCCTTCCTCCTCAGTGAGATAGCCTTTCTGTTAAAATAATGACAATGGTTTGTCTATAACCACTCATGCGCAGCAGTTGTCACTTCGGTTTCAGAGGTCTTGATGTGTTTGTTGACTTTGTTGAAAATGACTCATGGGCATTGTTGAATGTACGTATTAAAAGAAGTTATTGCAGCCTGTCCTATGCTGAGTAGCACATTTAATTAAAGCCATTATTCAAGAAGATATACTGGGACCATTGTGTTTGTTCCACAGATTCAGAACGATCAGTGCCAGGAGATGGACACCACGGCGGACAAGTGGGTCAAGCTCACGGACAGTGGGGAGTGGGGCTCACATTCTGTAAGTCTCTCTTTGTTCTTCTCCTCGCTCACCAACCCCATTCTTCTCCTTCCTCTTCCAACCGTTTTTAAAAGTTTATTTTTAAGGAAAAAAAAAACTTCAAAATTGTTCATGAATTTAGAAAATTTCCAGTTAGAGACCAAGTTTCATGGACTCAATCTCTTTCTAGGTATTTTTCTTTCCCTTTCCCTTTTTCCTTAGGATCTCTCCTTTCTCTTTCCCATCTTCAAATTTCCTCCTTTCAAAGGGGGCAATAACAAGAAATAAGGCTGATCTAACCAATATGCAAAACCTCTGAGTATCTACATTTACAGATGTGCCTGTCACATGGCAGAGAATCAGTGGCTCTTGCGTTGGAAGGATCCTTGAGTTCCTTTCACCCAGCTTTCTCTGCAGTCGTCCCCTGTCCCACTCGCACCCTCCATAAGTGATTTTTCAAGATTGCTTTGTTGGGAACTGTGTTGACTCTATTGTCAGGTAGCTCTGATTACCACAAAATTCATCTGTGTTTGGAACCTAAACCGTCTCCTGTCTATTTGCCATTGATGGGTCAAAAATTTTGCCCTTTGAAAAATGCCTGCCCATTGAAATAAAGTAACTGCCTAATTCTCCACACCTTAACTGTACTAGTAAATGCCTGAAGGCAAATATCAGGTAACACAGTCCATGCATCTGCTATTATTTGAGGCACTGTGCCTTTGGAATGACACATGCATTTAAAATCAAACTCTGCCTTATAGTAGCTGTATTTCTTTAGGCAACTGGCTTAATCTCTTTGAATTTGTTTTTTTTTTTTCATGTAAGAAATAAAACCAAAGGACTTGTATGCATGCATATAAGCATAACCAATGGACACAAGACACTGGGGGGTGGGCGGGGTGGAGTGAGGGCATGAGCCAGAGGGTAGGGGAGGCTGGGGAAGGTCAATGGCAGGGGGGTGGGTGGAGGAGACATATGTACTACTATCAGTAATGCTTTGAACAATAAAATAAAATAAAAAACCCCAAAAATAAAATGAAGTAGCAAAAAGAAAAAAAGAAAAAAAAAAGAAATAAAACCACTCTTGCAGGGATAAAAAAAATGATACATGGGTGCCCAAAATGCAGACGGAGCTCTGTTTCAGTAAGTGACCATCCAGGGACTCCTGCTTGGAGTGATTAATACACCTACTTTTCCGAGTATTTTTTGAGCTGTATGCCTGGAAGTGACGTTAATACCACTTAAGATCTATTTGCCTAAGCCTTCTCTCGGCTGGGCTTTGAAGGCACAAATAACCCTTGGCAACAAATTCGCTTTCTTCACTTATGAAGACTTCATGCAAGACAAAAGTACCTAATGTATTACTTCTCTGAATCCCTGGCAAGGTGAAATGATTGGATATGTTTTAAGTTTATACAGTTTGGATTTGGCCAGGGTCTACATAGAAGAATAAGGGTGGCAAATGAGAAAGCAAGGGACCCTTAAAATTAGTTTGCTTGTCTGAATTAGCATGACATTTCTCAGAAAGTTAGTTTGATTTATAATTAGAAAAATATCCCAGTGGCAAAGAAAGCCCATATTAGACATAGTAACATTTAAGTTCTAAAATCATAGAATTAAATCAGGTTCTTTTATAAGAACAGTCCTATTTTCTCTTGTTGCTTTTGCAGTATTGCTTATTAACCCCTTCCCCGGCAGAAACGTGTATACTCGTTTTCACAAAATGTTCTTTTTCAGTCGTCGACGAGTATACTAAGAAAATATGGTAAAAAAAATATGGTTTATAGGAAGACGAGTTACAAACTGTTTTCATAACCAGCATCAAAAATACTATATAGAACCAAAATAAAAAAATTAGTCTGAAAAAGAAACGTTTTTAACAAAAAAATTGTTGGGGAAGGGGTTAAATAAATTAAAAAAGAAGCCAATTCAGTCTGTTGCTTTTTGTTCTCAGAACTCAAAGTCTGCTTATGAATAGTGGCATCCAATAAATATATATATAATTGATCTGAGTGCCTTTCACTCTCTAAAATGAGTCTCTTAAATATAAACCAAAACTTCATGCAAATGTTTTGAAAATAATTTTATCTTTTTCTTTAGACTTGAGGAATTTTCTTGCTTTATTACTATATTTTTTTGGATTGGCAAAGTATTTTTTTTAAGAAAATTTGAACTTCAGCAGAGCTTAGGTCTGAATTAGCAGTAGACTTAAATTTATGGATTCCAAAATAATGGTGTTTCACTATAATTCAAAGAAAAATGTACGCGAGATTAGCTTTCAGGCATGGTTATGGATGTAGCACGGCTTAGCTAACCTGAGTGTCTTGTGTTTTGCTTTACAGGTAATGCTAAAGTCTGGCCCAAACATACTGTACTGGAGAACTACAGGCATCCTTATGGGTTCTAAGGCAGTCAAGCCAGTGTTGGTAAAAAATATCACAATTGAAGGTATTTTGCAGCAATCTGTTTTAGTAGTCACCTATCACATTTTATATTGAGTTAAATATTGATTGAATTGTTGGTTTGATTGGCCCAAGAGTTTATGGGACAGGAATTAATATGTTAAGTATCATTCAGGTGTAGAAGTGCTGGTTTTATTCTTGGAAAGTTGACTGATTTTTTTTCTTTTTTGTACCTTAAACTGCATTATTTAATCTGTGTGAAAAAGTACACATGATGACAATTTTAGGTGTCTTTAAATAAAAGAAAAATGTCTTTGTTAATAAGAGCCTATTATGCATTTGAGTAATGTCTATAGTGCCAGTCATTGAGCTTACTCAGGTCACTGTTGCATCCAAAAAAAATGACAATAAAATAAACATCTTGACCTGACTATCTCCCAAATCTTCTCTTGTGCTGCTATATATATATATATAATTTCAAGAGAGGAAGGGAGGAGAGGGAGAGAAAGATGGAAACATCAATGATGAGAGAGAATCGTTGATTCGGCTGCCTCCTGCATGCCCCCCCTCCACCCGCACCCCCCTCCTCCAATGGGGATTGCACCTACAACCTGGGCATGTGCCCTGACCTGGAATTACACTGTGACCGCCTAGTTTATAGATCAGTGCTCATTGTGGGCTGGTTCTTGTGCTTCTTTTGAATCAGCTGGGCCTTTGTGGCCCAGGAAAGTGGCCAGTAAACCCTGAAATTATTCAGTCTCAGGGTTACTTATAATTAAAGCTGTGATTCTCCTTTATGAAAGTTTGGCTTGTGTTTTAATATTTTTAAAGTGTACTTGTTCCTGTGATGCTAACTCATTAGTCCTAGGGACATCTGCTGGCAAAGGCTGAAATTACAAACCAGAAGAAAAGTCAAGCCCTTCCTAGGGTCTGTGAAGTCTTGCCAGTGACTTAGTGAGCAGCATAGAAAGGGAACAAACAGGTAGCCACAGAGATCAGAGAATGGTAGCTTGTAGACTTGGAAGGGACCGTAGAGTTTATCCCACTCTGGGTTCGTGGACTTGTCTTTTGACAACTGAGTTTATACATTTACTGTACCTCTAACCAATGCCAATCTCTTGCTTCAGTGTTTGCTCTACTTACTGTGTTTTATTCAATATTTATCCCAGTTACCTGCATGCAGCAAACACTTCTTGGGGTTGAAATGAATGAGAGAAAGGATTTGGGCTGAGCTCAGTGTTAATAATGCTCTCTCATTTCTGGGAGAAGCTGAAAGAAGGTGCTGATTTGCTCACTTCTGTTGGGTCCTCCCTCTCATGCTCTGTGTGTTACTGTCCCACAGGAGTGGCATACACATCAGAATGCTTTCCATGCAAGCCGGGCACCTTCAGCAATAAACCAGGTTCGTTCAACTGCCAAGTGTGTCCCAGAAACACCTATTCTGAGAAAGGAGCCAAAGAATGCATAAAGTGTGCAGAGGACTCCCAGTTTTCAGGTGGGTCTAATCTTTGCCAATTTATATTCTATGTTCTTTTCTTTTTAAATGTACATTTGTTGAGTGTATAGTCCTAAGCCAGATATCACATGTAAGTGGGACAGGAACAATGGGCTAGACGCCAAAGGGCTGAAGTGAATCAATGTTGAGTGGATAAAAATTACTTTTACCCCTTTCTTCATGACTTTTCCTTTTGTCTGTGATTTTTTACTATTTCTTACTTCACAGGTAACTGCTTGGAATGTGTTTATACTAATCTGAATTCATGCTGTACTTTTAGATGATTTGTGGACATGAGATATATCTAGAAACTTTTCATTTGTTCTAAATTTACAATTTTAATGACAATAGAATAAGTCTAATGTCTTCTTGGAAAAACTGTGATATGTCCCAGGTGTATCATGGAAACACTTATTGCTCTAGTGAAAATAAAAATGTAAGCCCTTATCTTCTTTAGGCCTAGCTAGTTGTACCTAAATTCCTCTGGTGAGGTTGTTTTAACTTTTTAGTTATTTCTCTTTTGTTTGTTTGTTTATTTTGTTTTTTTGCCCTTTGCCCACAAAGGACTCATTTCTGAAATGCATTTCTTGTTGTTGCAGAAGAAGGATCTGGCGAGTGTATGGAGCGCCCTCCCTGTACCACAAAAGACTATTTTCAGATCCACACTCCATGTGATGAAGATGGAAAGGTATTGGCAGTGTTGAGTGCACTCCATTTCATGTTTATTCAGCCATCTTCCCAATTTTAGCAGACTTTTATTTGTTGATGAGAGAGTTGAATGAGCTGATTTATAACACATGTATCTAAAGTAGTTCAGAGGAAATTTAATAATTTATCTTCTGAAGCCTGCCTTCTTGGCTTTGATTTTCCAATCTACTAATTAGTGCTGTGGGCAAGTTATTGGCTGTGCCTAAGTTTCAGTGTTTTCATTAGTAAAATAGGGATAATCTCTGTAGCTATTTCCTGAGGCTGCTACGAGAATATGAGCTATTCAATGGAAGGTTCCTAGCACAGTGCCTGGCACATACTGAGTGCCCAATAAATCCCTGCTATTTTTTTTAACAGTCATATGTTTAAGAAAGTAATACGTTCAGGAGTAGTACAGCCTTAAAATGTGTCCTGTGACTCACAGGATGGAAATCCAGTAAGTCCTCACTTTAACATTATTGATAGGTTTTGAGACTTGAAGTGAACCAGTTTTACTCTAGGCTAATTGATATAAACAAGAGTCAACATTGTTATAATGAAACCACAGAGGATATTGAATGAAACGACTTTACTTGGGGACCTGTTGTATCCTGTAACTTCTCTTTAATTATTTGGTTTCTCAGTAGGTTTTGTCAATAAAAAAGCCGTGCAGCCATTGGCTAATTTAGTCATGGCAGATTGCTGTGTAATTGCATTTAGAAAATGCAGAGTAATTACCATATAAACAACACTGAGCCAGAGGCAAAATGCACACATGAACTATGCAGCTGACCTGCCGTTCTCTTAATTAAAAAGTGTCAGCCTACACTAGCCTATTCAGTAGGAGAAGTTGAGATTCAAGTGGGTATGATGCAACATACTTTCTGAATGTTTGCATCTTCAAAATCATGACAGTTAATATCTTGACCTAATTTGGAAAACCCACATAGATGCCAGTATTGCTTTATTTTCTTAATCTGAGGTCCTAATCTATAATTTTATACGTATATGGTTATTGTACTTACCCTTAGGTCGCAAGTTCTTTTTAAGTAGTTTACTTTTAATGCTTAATATTAGACCACATTCCTGGTCTTGATGGACCATAAAGGGTTTGCTAGTGTTTTGGTATCAGATTATCTAGCACTTTTCCTTACCTTTAACAAACTTCAATATTATAAAGTATTCCAAATGCTTAAGGTCTATAACAGTACTTCTGAATTATATAGCAGGAGTAAGATATAGGAGACATTAAAATTAGCATATAAAGGATATGGCTTTAGATCTGCCTTTCTTCCTATATGATCTAAACAAGTCAAACACATTTGTTTCTTAGGATGATGGGAAAACAACATGACTTTTCTCAGTGATTAGGGATTTCTGCATTTGTTTAAAATAAAAATGTTATTATAATCTTCTTTAAAAATCTTTAAAAAACAGTTTTATTGAGATGTAATTCTCACACCATATAATATATCCTTGAAGTGTCAATTCATTGTTTTTAGTATATTCACCCCAATCTAATTGTAGAAAATTTTCTTGCCTACAACCTTGGCTAGGATTTCCAGTACAATGTCAAACCCCATGGTGTCTTAACATAAAGGAAGAAGAGGGCCGAGTAGGTAACCACAAGGGGAAAGAGATCACATCAAAGGCTTCATAGTAAAGGAATCCAAGTGAGTGCCGATATGTAGATGGGTGCATTGAGGAAGTGCTCAGAGCCCATGTGGATATTGAGCATGGCTTTGAAGGCAGGAACAGGCAAAGCAAGGCAGAATGGTACGGGTGACTGCAAGAGAGACCAATGATGGGTGCCCGGTGGGTTACAACCAGAAAGGATCAGGTTTGGGAGAGGCAGACAGGCAAGCGATAGCCTAGTTGGGAACATCTGAGCTGTAACATGATGAAGCCCAAGGCAGTCAGGTTGGAGTGGTCGTTGGTAGATCCTTTAAAAGCACATGTAATTAATCTCTGATGAATTCAGCCAGTCTACAAAGCCTTGGTGCATTTGTGCAGGGACGTTTGAAGGAGGAAAGTCATGGACAAATTCAGTCTCAAAATTCATCTAAAGTTTAGTCCTCCCCGTCTTGAATTTTATTTCAATGTAAGAACCAGCTTCCAATTGATACCTCCATGTGTATTGTGTGTATCAATAAACTGTGTTTTATTCATACTTAATAGAAATACACTTGGAAACTATAGTTCTTCTGTAATCTTAGTAGCAATCTGCTAAGTTTTGCTCTATTAAGGTTTTGGTTTCATAAAACATTTCATAATTTTATCTCAAGTTGCCAAAGAATGAATTGATTGTTGGGTTTTCACCTTCACTGTGAGCCATCTGGTGCTACAAATCATTAATATTGCTGATTAGCTTTTCCCGTCAGCCAGACTTGAAAGCATCTGTCCCCATTAGAAAGAGAGGCACAGAATCAGTCTGCCATGTGAAGCAAGGCGTTGCGAACAAAACTTTTACTGCAGAGAATTTAAAATTTGACTTCTAAATGTTTGCATGTTTGAAGGTGGTGCACATTTTCTAGTTTTTAAGCATCAATTGTGCTTGGGTTGCAAAGCATGTGGTTAGTTAACCTCTTGAAAATTTATTTGCATATTTTATTATTTTTACGCTTTCCAAATGCATTCTCCTTGACTCATGTTCCTTTACCATTTACTAGCTATGTATAACTTTGGAGAAATAAACTTGAGGATAATAATAATAATACTGACCTCCCGAAGTGGGGGGAGGGAGGAAGATTACATGTAGGCCCCCATGGTCAGTCCTCAGTGCACAGCCTCAGAGCTGTGCCCACTCCCACGTGGGAACCAACTATTCCCAACACTGCAGTAACTCACACACAGTGCATTACAACTTTAATTAATGACAAAAATAAATCAGCAAATTTTTGAATTGGCAAAGATTAAAAAGTTATTTTCTGTACTTGTTAAGCGAGAATTTTAAAAAGATGATCTCCCCAATATGATGATATTTTTGCTTACATTCTTGGAATTTTATATTGCCTTTCTCGGGGGGGTTGGGAAGCCCTTTTGGATACAGGATCTAATTTATTTTTTCAGCTATTTAGGAGCTCCGGCAGACCATCGTTTTACAGATGGTAAGAGAGAGGCAGATGGGTGAAGTGGCTGGTTAGACTGTTTCATGATGTAGGCATAAAACGAACGCAGAAAGAGAGAGTTGTAAAATGAAAAAAAAAAGTTATTTATAATTCTGTTGAGATGTTTATCCAACTTTTAAAGTGTTTTCTTAAGCATCCTTCTTTCGACAAGATAGTTTACTCTTCCATAAGAGAATACTTCAGATAAAATTGAGTGGCCTAAAGAGTTTAATATATATGATTTTCTATTAACTGAAAATGGCTACAGAGAATTGCCTTTAATTTTGGTCCTCCAGCTTTAATATTAGGCTTATTATTACAGATATTGTTTTTAAAGGGAAAGATATGTTAAGCAGATTATATGTCTAATGAAGGAAGCTATTAATTTCTTTTTTAAAAAGCCATATTTAGCTATGAAAAATTTACTTATTTTCTTCTTTGCATTTAGAATACCTCTCTCCCCACTGATAATACCAATTTTGCTTTTGAAATGGCAAACCCATTTAATGGTTTGGTTTCAAAAGAGAATAATTTTATAATTACAGTGTTCTGGGTTTGGCTGAGTCATAGCTAATTTTGTTTTATTTCGTTTTGTGTCGGGGGTGTATGAATGTGTGAGGAAGAATGAAAGGATAAGGTTTAAAGGACTTCCCTCTCTGAAATTAGAGGCTGTCTTTATCATTTTTTAAATTTCATATATTGATTGATTTGAGAGAAAGAGAGAAGAAAGAAGGGTAGTTACAGGGGTCTGTTCAGCTAGATTTCAGGTGGTTCTGAATAATGGTAGTTCCGTAGTTTAGTTGTAATTTTGACGTAGCCCTAGGAGGGTGCCAGTACTGTGTTTATTTATACTACCACCTTGACTGGAAGCCTGGAGGCTGTCTTAATCCTCATGTTCAGCGCACATGCCGGAGGGCCTAAAACCCTTGGGAGAAGATATCTTAGCTACAGGCCTTGGAGTCTAATATCATGTTACTGGAAAAGATCCAGAGAGTAGCTCCCAATATTTATGAAACAATAGGATGAAAATGTGAAGCTAGACATATTCTTCTTTAAAAATAATTTTTTATCACTATGTGGAAAGGTTGGTGGTGGGTACTGTGGTTGAGGGAAAGGGAGAGAGTAGTGCAGGTCTCAGAGTGAAAAAGATAGTCTCTGCATAGAAACTTATGTTGGTTAAGGAGTAAATAAAGTGAGTGGATAGAAGAGTACGGGCCATAATCACCATATCTGTATTTTAAAGAGGAATTTCATGATGAGGAACATGATCTGTCTGAAGTATAGCCACCTTTAGTTTAGGGCAAAAATACTTGGAAATAATGGTCTTTCATCACTAAAGTTTTATTTATTTTGGGGGAGTCTCATTTTCTTACTAATGTTTTAGATTGTCTTTATTTGGCCCTTCTAGTATATCACCGTTTGGAATTTTTCTAGGCTGTCCGTTTAACATTTGTGCTATTGGAAGTTTAAAGCAAATAAAGGATATTAAATGACTTAAAAGCCTTTTTTTTTTTTTTTTTTTTTTTTTGCAGACACAGATAATGTACAAGTGGATAGAGCCCAAAATCTGCCGGGAAGATCTCACAGATGCTATTAGGTTGCCCCCTTCTGGAGAGAAGAAGGATTGTCCACCTTGCAACCCTGGATTTTATAACAATGGATCATCTTCTTGCCATCCCTGCCCTCCTGGGACGTTTTCAGATGGAACAAAGGGTAGGATATCAGTTAGTCCAATACTTGGACCTTTAGCATAATAATCTTGTTGGACTCCTGTAACTTTGTTCTAATTGTTCTTAGGAAATCATTCTTTAAAACATACATTTTTTTTCAGAGACTGAAGTAGAGTTGAGAAATATGATAATGGTATCATGAGACTGCAGTGGTTTATTTAACATCTTGTAAGGATTGCTTTTTAATGGCATTTTGTGTAAGACACTCTTATGGGATGACTCCGCCTTTGGGTAGTGATAAGAAGTTCCACCATATTAAACGATTAAGAATAAGCACTTCATTTGCAGAGTATATGTACGCAGATATTGATGCAAGCATAAAATATAATGTCTTCTAATTCAGCTTTATATTGGAATAATAAGTCACATTTTATGCAATAACATAAAAACGTGCTCATTTTAATCACATAGCATATTATATTCCCTAAGTCAATTGTTTCAAAGTGTGTAGTTGGGAAAATTTTAGTACTTACCAAATAATGTCGAAGGTGGTTAGAGAATTTGTTTTAATTTTGGTAGACAGGGATTACAGTGCATTTTAATTGCAGATTTCTTACTGGAATATAGCCATGCAGCATACTTAATATCCTGAGCCTTTGAGAAATAACATGAAAAGGACGTAAGAGTCAAATTGTCTTGGTTTTTGAGTCCATATCTGGCAGGCTACCAATAGTGTTATCTATTCAAGTTACTTAAACCTTTGGAACTTCAGTTTTCTCATCTAAAAATTGTGGGTAATAATATCTAGCTCATCATTACTGAGCAGATTATATAAAAATGTCTCCTGCAATACTTTGGTACTGGAAGTGTTTGCTCAGTGAACATTTTCTCTCCCTAACCCTTCTCTTACTGATGTGATAATGCAAAGTGTCTTGGGTAAAAAAAAAAAAAAAGGTTAGAAAAGACCCTTCCATTTCAATAGAGCAGTTGTTAACTTAAATCAGGTTTATTCATAAATCTTAACTCTTTCCAAACCCCTCAACTCCTAGTATTTTTTTTAACATTTAACATTTTGAAGTTTAATGTTTTGAACTTCAAGTAATCAATCCATAATTAAATTGCATGATATGCTGTTCCATTTAATAACCAATAGGAAGTGTGAAATGTTTACTTATTCATGAGGTGAAGGGTACTGATTCTAAAATCACATGTAAGAGAACGTGTTTCAGACTTACTTTTCTTGTAGGGGATAATTCAGTCGTGGCAGTTACTCCCAGAAATGAGGGGGAAATCACTTTAAAAGATTTGGCATTTTTCCCTTTTCATGTAAGTCAAGTATCTATGTGTATAATGTATTCAGAATTATTTTTCTTTCCAGATTGTTTTTGAAAAAGTTATTAATTCTTCAGGGAATTGGTGGCTCAGGATTTCTCCTTCCCACTTCCCTCTCTGCTAATTAAAATTCAGCAGTGCTTGGAACAAAGGGAGAAGAAGTTGTCAAGATGCAGTTTAACAGTCACTGTTTGCCCCACTTGTCTCCTGCAGAATGTAGACCATGTCCAGCGGGAACAGAGCCTGCCCTTGGCTTTGAATACAAATGGTGGAATGTCCTTCCCGGCAACATGAAAACCTCCTGCTTTAATGTTGGGAATTCAAAGTGTGATGGGATGAATGGTGAGTTCAGAGTCAGCCTCTTGGATGTATTTTGGCAGCAGAGACGTCCAGTTTCCGCTCTTTACAAACATACTACCTGTGGGTACGAGAAACTTCAATCTTATTTGGCTGCTTGCCCATCTTCGGGCCCTCACATAAAAATAGTAACTGCGGTGTTACAGCCGGATGACTTTCCAAAGGAATATAAGCTATTTTGCACTGGGCTCAGTGTAGAGGTAGATGTTGAGGAGGACCAGTTATGGTTATAAATACCAGAGTAGATTACCAGGGCAAGTAATGAAGTCTATGGCATTTGCCATTTTGAAGGGTAGGGTGGCAGCATTTCTGCCTGGATTAGTTTGTGCTGGCTCAGCACTGAGCCGTGGTGAGAGGTTGTTAAATCATCTCTATCTCTTTTTGCCTATGAAGTCTGTGACCCTGATTACAAAATACTGATGAACCCCACTTACTGAAAACTTGAAAACATGACAGAGTTCTATAGGATGGTTGCTGAATGTTCTTACATTTTAAGTTCTTAGAGAGCTTAGCACTGAGTTGTGCCTATGGTATGTTGGTTGTTTTTGTGCAGAGGACAGATTCCCATCTCCCCCCATCACCTTCTATGTACATCTGTATCTCCCATACTGTTGACAATTGTAGTGTGTATGTGTCTCTCATATTCTTCTGAATCTTCAGTGAGGTAGAACCTAGTCTTGTCTTTCTATCCCTAGTGCATATCATGGTCCTTAGCACTCAGTGAGTGCCAATTGAATGAGTGAATAAGTGAATGAACGTAGAACAAGAGTTAAATTAGGGAACAACAATATAGAAAACTATAAAAAATAACTCTAGACTTCAGATCTTCTTCATTAAGTAATTTGAGGTTTCTATTTCTCATTGGTTACCTGGAGACTAGGATTTTCTATCTTATTATATTAGAATGAATGAAGACCATCTGTTTTAGTTTAAAAAAAGATAGTCATGCCTCACTGAGAAATAGTTTTCTCATTAAATAACTTTTATGCAAAAAATATGCATTACTTGATTATTTCTGAGGAATCATAAGGAATGTCTTTTTTGGTAGGTAGGAGTCTACCTACCAACGTGGTGGAATCATGGGGTGGAACCAAAGAAAAAGCAGCGGTGGTGGGAGCCCAGTTGTAATTTGCAACTTCAATTTAAAAATAGGGAATTCTTTTGAAGTATTTCTAACTTTGAAACACTACTGGTCTTTCTGTAACTTCATTTAAAAATTCTTAGAAATAAATAATGGAATTTTTACTAACAAAGATGATCTTTGTCATTTCCAGGTTGGGAGGTGGCTGGAGATCATATCCAGAGTGGGGCTGGAGGTTCTGATAATGATTACCTGATCTTAAACTTGCATATCCCAGGATTTAAGTAAGGAAAACCCATTCTGATTCCCTTCTGTAAGAACCCTCATGCCTGTTTCCCTCTAGAAATAGATGGAGTAGGATTGCCTTTATAAAATATATTAACATTGTGATATCTTTAGCAAATAGCAAGTAAGGTAATATGTTTAAGAATATCTATAGAATCAGTGATGGAGAAACTATCACTATAATTGTGTATTAGTTAGATGAAGCTGAAAGGTTTAAACAATATTTTATCCAAATGTTACAATAATCATGATTTTTGGATGCTTAATGAGGATATCTTAGTCCAGGTTATATGCAGTAGTATCTTATAGTTTATATGTTTATTTTTCTCTATTAGCATGTCACACATTTTAAAATCTCATTTTGCTTTAATCTTCCATGTTGAAATTTCCCATAGGTGTCTTTTGCTTGCTTTAGGATGGGTGGTAGCCTTTATACCAGGAAATTCAAGCACAGTAACATGGTTGTGGAGACTCCATTTATAACAAAGGGTATGGCCAAGCAGAGATTGAGTGAGGAAAGAGTTGGGCTGTAGGGAGCAGTAGATTATGGGATGAGGAGAGCATGGCTTTCAGCTTAATGTAAAAAGCGATAATTTTGTTCCAGATTGTATTTAGAATGCACTATAATATTGTAATTTTAATGTCAAATAGACCACCAACATCTATGACTGGAGCCATGGGTTCTGAATTGGGAAGAATAACATTTGTCTTTGAGACCCTCTGTTCTGCTGACTGTGTTCTGTACTTCATGGTGGTAAGTGAAAGAATGGCTTTCAAAGGCCTATTTAGAAATCTAGAAGCTTAGCATTCTCTTTCAAGTGTGAATTTATTTATACAAGTTGGGATAAGAATCCTATTTTTCTTCCCATGCTTAGTCCCTTATAAAAGCATTTAAAAATGTCTAAAGAAGTCACTAAGAATTGTAAAATGACACCCACAAAGAAAGCATTTGTTCCTCGTGGGAAGGACTGAGGGGACCCTGGCAAATGACAGAAGTCAGAGAATATTAATCTGTTAGAACATTTCTTCATAAAAACATGCCACCAGCAGAATGAAAAATTTCCCCCAATAGTTAAAGCCAGCAGGAAGGAAAAACATGTATTAGTAAGTGAGGGAAGAAAGTAATGTTGTTGTGGACACTTGGAAGAAAGAAAACACTACCTTGTTAAATTTAATCAATGTTGCCCGGCTGCAGTGGCTCAGTGGTTGAGCATTTACCTATGAACCAGGAGGTCAGGGTTTGATTTCCTGTCAGGGCACATGCCTAGTTTGCTGGCTCAATCCCCAGTAGGGGTTGTGCAGGAGGCCAATCAATGATTCTTTCTCACTATTGATGTTTCTATCTCTCCCTCTCCTTTCCTCTCTGAAATCAATAAAAATATATTTTAAAAAATTTAATCAATGTAGACAATGGACTTTACAATGTACATATCATAATTTTGTCCCTTTTTTCTAGATGTCTTATAAATCTCAACTCTTAGCTTAAAATTTACTGGGGCTCATGTGGATATTAAAAGGTTGTTGGCTAAGATTTTAGCGTTATAATTAAGAAGTGACTGTATAGGCATGATTTGTTTTTGTTTTTCCAAAGATCCTTTAATAGCTAGTTAAGAGTCCATTAACAATTTCCTCCATGACATACAAGATACATGGAGATTTAAATATTTATTCATGCTTCCTAAGAGCTTAAATGAAGACAAACTGTTTTGTTCTGAAAAAAAACAAACAAAATAACTTCATGGTGGTAATAGGAGATCATAAATAATCTTCAACACATCCATCTATATTATACCACAAATAACCAGTAAGCAATTCTCCCATCTCTGCCTCCTTAGTCCTTTAGTGTTAGTTCTTCTTCATTCTCAGAGCCATTCCTATTATCTTTATCGTTTAACAGTAGTCTCCTATCCATTTTTCTTATCTCCATTCTGTCATCCATGCTGCTGTCAAAATATACAGACTGTCAAACTACAGCAGGAAGGCCGGGAGGGTTGGGGGCAGGGGCGGGGTAAGAGATCAACCGAAGGACTTGTATGCATGCATATAAGCATAACCAATGGACACAAGACACTGGGGGGTAGGGGAGGCCAGGGGAAGGTCAAGGGGAGAAAAAAAGAGGAGACATATGTAATACTCTTTGTAATACTTTAAGCAATAAAACACATATTTCTTTAAAAAATATCTTTAGAAACATAAAAATAATAGTAGAGGCATCCACATCAAGCTACCCCCTTACTCTTGGTGGCTTTTTGTTGCCTGTGGTAGCAGTTCTTGAAGTGTGGTCCCTGAACCAACATCACCTGAGAATTTGTTAGAAATGCAAATTTCTGAGCCCCATCCTACTCTTTTTTTTTTAAATTTTTTATTACGAAGGGTATTGCATATGTGTCCATTCCCCCCCCCCCGCCCTAGACAGTCCCCTAGCCTCCCCTATCCCCCAGTGTCTTATGTCCATTGGTTATGCTTATATGCATGCATACAGGTCCTTTGGTTGATCTCTTACCCTCCCCTTCCCAACCTCCCTGGCTAAGTGAAATAAGCCCATCCTACTCTTAATGGAAAACTGTGGTGATGGGGCCCAGCATTCTCTACTTTTAGCAAACCTTGAGGGTAGTTCTGATACACACTAAAGTTTGAGAACCAATAGCTATAAATACACTTAAAATTCCTTAGCCTTGCCTCTGTAAGGCTTTTTCTACTTTTTGCCTACCCTCTGTTACTAAACCTACTGTGAGTTTTCACACCTTTTTAGACACCCTGAATTTGATAGTGGAGCACCCAGTACTTTTTAATTTCTCTTGCCTTGCTACTCTAGGTTTGAATGACATTCTTCCTTATGCTCTTTTGCCTGGTGAACACCTATCCATACTTCAAAGGCAGCTCAAACTTTACCTCTTGGGGGAATATTTCTTTGATTCCTTTAAGTAAAATGAACAACTCTCTCCAGTGTGCCCCTGAAAGCCTTTTGAGAAAACCCTATTTGGTTATGTGAATGTATATATATATTTGGTCTTTCTCATTTGAACAAACACTACTAAGTGTAGGTTTTACAATTATTCATTTTGATAAAGCAAAACTGGAGTTTTAGCTCATAGCAGAATCTGTTAGCTGTCTTTGTGTGTGATTTGGTGTTCTCACAGGATTTTTTGAGATATCAATGAAATAGCATATAAAAATGCTCTCAAAATTGTGTAGTGTTTTACATAAATAAAGTGTTAGTTGTAGTAATGCAATAAATTCAATTTGTTATTGGAATAAACATCCAGAGAAATGTTATTTACAGAGCACGATCTGCATATTATGAACTCCTTTTAGGAAATGGCATGTATGATGATTTGAATGTTTAGTAATGTGGGAATTCTGTAATGTATGAAAAGCACATGTTGTTGCTTCTGTCTGTGGCATGAACTCAACATGCCTCTCTTTATAGCAGATTTGACTTCTTTATAACATGTTTGACTCCTATGTTTATATCACAGAAAGAAAAGAGACATGTTTTGAGCTCATGCCACCATATTGTTAACATCCCAGATAATTCACAGAAGCCCATTCAGAATTCTAAGTCATGTATTAGGGATTCTGCAGGAAAGACTAGTAAGAAAATTCAGAATTAGTCTTGGTTTTAATTTCTAATTAATTAGATATGTATTACATTATTTGGCTGACATTATTTGCTTTCTAACCATGTTAATGATGACGTATTTGTTGGAATATCACACATTTGTATGGTATTCTAAATATTGAATTTAACCAAGAAAATCAGAAATAAATATTACACAAATTAATCCTACTGAAGTTAAAGCATAATCAAAAAGAATATTTCATGAACATACAATAACATTCTGATTAATCTGCACTTGGGTAAGCCAGGAAGTTGCAAGTATAGAACAGGGAGAACTTACAATTTCTATATAAGAGCTGCCTATCAGCATCTCCCAAGGAAAAAAGATGAAAATAGAAAGCCTTGCCATTTTATGAAGTTCACTGTGAGAAGTTTGAGGAATTATGTTTCCTCTTCTAAGTATATTTCTCCAAGGTAGAAGTTCACACCCCTACATGCGCGTACTCATGCATACACACACACACACACACACACACACACACACACATGCATGCATGCACGCACACGCACACGCACACACACACAACCCCCCTTACACATACTATGATTTGAGACCTTTTTCATGTTACATTGACAGTGTGGTTGATATATTGTAATTATTAAGCTAGTGCTTGTGTAGATTTGAGAGGAAGTTTTGAGAATTAATTATAGGGTTACATCTCTGTAGATAAATATTTACAAACCCTGCAGGGTATGCTGTAAATACAAACACATATTTTTAATGAATACACATGTGTATTAATACTGAGTTTGTGCTTTTCTGTGTATATTTTTTAAGGATATTAATAGAAAAAGTACCAACGTGGTGGAATCATGGGGTGGAACCAAAGAAAAACAAGCTTACACCCACATCATCTTCAAGAATGCAACGTTTACATTTACATGGGCATTCCAGAGAACTAACCAGGGGCAAGATGTAAGTTCCAAGTTGTTATTATTATTTTTAATGCAAAGATGATGCTCCCGTGGAGATATATGGAAAGAGGTCACTCGAATCTCCCGAAGGAAAAGATAGCTTTTTATGGATGTGGAACCAAGCGTTTGGTTATGGAGTAGATTGGCATGAAAATGGTCATTTCTTTTGAGAGCAAGAATGTGTGAAATGGAATAATACAGTGGATCTTTGAACTTTTCTACACTGTGAACAATTATAGTTACTAGAAGCTTAAGAGAAAGAACATCTAATTTTGTAGTTATTTAAAACCTTACTTTTAAAGCTTTCTGAGACTCTGAAAAGACTGGTGACTTACTTCCTCTTCATCTGAATGATCAGGCATTTGTTCAGGAGGCTTTAACAGATGTTGGTTTATCATTTCACTAGAGACCCAGTGCACGACATTCATGCACTGAGGGGGGGGGTGGTGTCCCTCAGCCCAGCCTGTGCGCCCTCTTGCCATCTGGGACCCCTGAGGGGTCCTTAAGTGCTGCTGCGGAGGCGGGAGAGGCTCCCACCACCGCTGCTATGCTCGCTAGCCATGAGCCCGGCTTCTGGCTGAGCGGCACTCCCGCTGTGGGAGTGCACTGACCGCCAGGGGGCAGCTTCTGCATTGAGCGTCTGCCCCCTGGTGGTCAGTGTGCATTATAGCGACTGATTTTTCCATAGTTTGGTCAATTTGCATATTAGCCTTTTATATAGGATTACAGTAATGTCTTCTTTTATAGCCTGGAGAATGTGTGTGGACACAGGATTGGGTTAACACAGAGAATTATTTACCCTCTTTTCCTGCTAGAGTAGACCTTCATCCTCCACTAAGTAAATCCCATTGTATGTTTCAATAGTAGCAAGATTATTGTTTTTGTGAATCTCCAAAGATGTGAACTTCTCACTTGAGAACAAGGTAAACCACGAGTCCAGAAGCTGCCTCAAAAGCTAGGGTGGCAGATGTAGCATTTTCTCTTGAGGCTTTCCCTGGGGAACCCATTTCCCAGATTTTACTGGCCTCCAATTTTGTTATTTACGAGTGTTCAGATTACCATTATGCAGGGCATGAACATGCTAGGGGTACTTCCTTACCTTCTTTTTGCTTTGCTCCACACAAAGAGCATTTAGTCTAGGGTAGTGCTGCCCTGTACTGATAGGGTGATGCCCACTGCTTGATGAAATGAGATCTTAATTGATCCATTATCTCAGTAAGGAAAAGTATAAAGTAAGCCTCAGATTCTTGCTCTCCTTTGCACATTCTTTCAGTAGAAAACAAAGAATCTTGGTTAGGAAAAGTACTAGGAAGAGAAAGAGAGGAAGGCCCAAAGAGGTCATGTGATTGCATCAATATTGCACAATTAGTGTTAGGGTAAGGGCCAGGGTCTTAGCCTTCCAAGGCTAGTCCATGGCTTCTGCCCACCAACACTGTTGGCATCTATTGTAGCATTAGGTTTGGGCTCTTATCTTGAGTAACTGAGAGATAAACCATGCTAATTCTGCTAGGTGTAAAGTCTATAAAATACGCCCAAGTTAGTACCAATTATGACATATTTATGGTGACTGTGACAAAACTCCTGGGACTCCATTACTGTGCACTTAACACATTCTAGTGTTAAGATTTTCAAAGAAAAAATAATAGCCCTGACCAGTTTTGCTCAGTGGCTAGAGCGTCAGCCTGTGGACTGAAGAGTCCCAGGTTCGATTCCGGTCAAGGGCATGTACCTTGGTTGCAGGCACATCCCCAGTAGGGGGTGTGCAGGAGGCAGCTGATCGATGCTTCTCTCTCATGGATGTCTCTAACTCTCTATCCCTCTCCCTTCCTCTCTGTAAAAAATCAATAAAATATATTTTAAAAAATAACAACAAAAAACCCAGTGATATTGATCCATTGTCAGTTATAAACTATAAGGCTGGAGCACTCTGCTTATTTTGGTGATATCAACATAAAGCAGTTTGATTGTCCAATGAGCCCCAAAGCAGAAGTCATTAGTTTCTGCTCTCTTTTTAGAATAGACGGTTCATCAATGACATGGTGAAGATTTATTCTATCACTGCCACTAATGCAGTTGATGGGGTGGCATCCTCATGCCGTGCCTGTGCCCTCGGTTCTGAACAGTCGGGCTCATCGTGTGTCCCCTGCCCCCCAGGCGACTACATTGAGAAAGAAACCAACCAGTGCAAGGAGTGTCCACCTGACACCTACCTGTCCATACATCAGGTCTATGGCAAGGAGGCTTGTATTCCGTGCGGGCCTGGGAGTAGAAGCACTCAGGTAAGTGAGTCTACTTTAAGAGAGAAACTCAGAAGTTCCCTGTAATGTTTTTTCAGGAGCTACAAGGTTGTTGGTGATATTTACAAATGATTTTTTCACTCCCTTTCTTGTTTTCTCTCCTTTTACATTTATTGATCACTTGGTTACTATGTTCCATGTAAGTCCTAGTTTCTGGGGACATACAATTTTAAGAAAAACACTCAAATAAGAATTCTTTCAAAAATATTAAATTTCTTGTGGTTCTGTTAAGGCAGGACAAGAAAACAACCTCTGTAGGAGGGCAATAGGAACATGCAGAGAGCAGCAAGTGTGTCTTATAATATTATAAGGGCAAAGGTTGATGCTACATTTTGAATGAAGGAGAAAGCAGTTTTATTGTCTATTTAAACTGACATAACAGGGACATTTGACTGTGAACATACCTTTCTACAAGATACTAACCTTGGAATAACTACTTTGAAAAGTTCTGAATCTTCTAAACTTTGCTTAAGAAAATTGAGTTAGTTCATAGAAATTCTCTGTAGTAGTATGGTAAAATATGTTATGATGTTGAAGATGAAATTAATGAAACAGATCTTAAACTAGGACTTTTTTTGAAACACATTTTTCATAGTAACTAATACTTTCTTTCCTGCTATATTATTAAAAATGTTTTACATTTCTTAATCTTAATCAAAGGACCACTCCGCTTGCTATAGTGACTGCTTTTTCTACCACGAGAAAGAAAATCAGAGTTTGCACTATGACTTCAGCAACCTCAGCAGCGTGGGCTCGTTAATGAATGGCCCCAGCTTTACCTCCAAAGGAACAAAATACTTCCATTTCTTCAATATTAGTTTGTGTGGGCATGAGGTGAGTTCTGGCTGCAGAGGTGAGATGGAGCTATATTTCAACTCAGAGTGAGTTAATATTTCCTATGTTGATGGCCCAGTAAAATCTCTGTGGAAACTGACACCCACATATCAGAAACTGAGCTTTGATCGCTTAAGTCCTCTGTTGCCTCCTAGCATGTTGGTTGGCAGCTTTCTCCACCAGGGGCAACCTTGCTTGGTTCTCAGTCCATCAAAGCACTCATCCAGTCTCTTGAACCCTAAACCTTGGAGCAATGGTAAGTGCTTTGAGGATCTTTCGTTTGTGTAAAAGTGGATCAGGCTTGTCATCTCTCCTATTTTTTTAGGCAGGCAGTTCTAGTTTGAGAAAATTTTACTGTTGTTTGTAATATTGCCAATTTTGTGTCTTAAAAAGTAAAAGACTTCCAAGAGAAAGTTTATCGAGAAGTAAAAAGGAGTTAAGCAGGAGACACATGTCAGTTGATCAGATTGCCTCTGCTAATAAATAAAGGGGTTTTCTTTTCTGTGGGAAGAAGCAGGCCTTAACTGACACTGGTAATGGGGAGAGTTACAGGACTATATGTTCAATATTTTTAAGGGCATACAAGGTTGGGATTTCCACCATGTCTCTTTCTATATTAATTCCTGATTATCTAATAATGGTCTTCATTATGACGGCTGTGCCAAACTTTGTACAAAGAAAATAGAGATCTAATGATCATATAAATTCTTAAAAAATCTATAAATTTTACATGGCATGACATTTGTCCTGTCCTAATTTTAGGTACTAAGTTGGTTAGTTCCTCAATTTACTCAATAATATATATTAAGTATCTATTATGTTTACTACTGTGTTAAGCAGTGAATGAAATTAATTCCATTATATAGCACACTTCTTCTTAGTCTTATTCCTGTATTACCACTGTCTGTTCTGCCATCTTTTCTCTTCTTCTTTCTCTTTCCCCCCACTTTATATTCTCACTCCTTTCTGTGTATTGTTGACTTTCTCTCTCCTTCCTTAGTAGTGTATTCTGCTCTTTTCCACTTTTCTCTCTTTTTGGCTTCAACAATTTAATCCGAGCTTAGTAAAAATATGTTGCACCTGTATTGTGGTGAGAAGGCTTGGTGGAGGGAAAACATTTCATAGGTTAGGACTACCAGCTGCATTAACAAAGTGAAATCTTGATTCTTTTCTTTATGCCCACGTGTGCACATTCTACATCTAAGACCAATAAACTACGTTCCTGTTTTCTTTTGTACATTTCTTCATAGAAATAATAGAGCAAGCTATAGTCCTTTGCATTGGGACTATAGTATATTTAAACATATTATATTTAAAGAGTCTTCCAATTTTTATAAATTATATCTCCCAACTATCCTCCAAATGATTATGAAAATAAACCTTTGTGTTCCCTTAAACTTACTGTGTAGTTGAGCAGATACATGTCCTTGAATCTAAGAATATGTGAATAAAGACAATTGTGACCAACTGTTTACAATTTTGATGTCGTCTTAGGATTCTGTGGCAATATGGCTTTTATGTTTCTTCTTCAGCCTTCACATCACCTTTCTGGCACACATCAGCCTATGAAGTGCAAGTCTTTCTTGGCATCAACAGTTTTCTGGTCTCTTTGCATGCATTGTTATCCTATGAATTGAAGAGTTCGTAGATGACTTATACTTCCTTATGTTAGATGGCTTTCATCCACCACAAATGATGCTGACAGTTGGAGGAGGAATGCAGCCTTGAATTAGCATATTCATCATAACCTCAGTGACTCTCAACCCCGGTTGAAACATTAGAATAGCCTCCAGAGCTTTTAAAAAATACTGGTGGCTGGGCCTCCCACCAGATCTAATAAATCAGAATTGCGGTGAGGAGAGAACCACTGCCCTATTCGAGTCACTGGCTAGCTGAGATCCAGTTTAGAGAGTGACCCCCAATAAAACTTCTTTATGACTTCATTTTCCTAGGGGGAGAAGATGGCTCTGTGTACCAACAATATAACAGACTTTACAGTAAAGGACATGGTGGCAGGCTCAGATGATTACACGAATCTGGTAGGAGCATTTGTATGCCAATCAACTATTATTCCTTCGGAAAGTAAGGGTTTCCGAGCAGCTTTATCATCACAATCCATCATTCTGGCAGACACATTTTTAGGTAAGCTTCATTTTGTTCCTATCTGCATGTATAAAACTAGGGTACTGATAACCTGTCAGAGCATTGGTTTTTATCATAGCTGATTAAAGCCCACAAGTAATCCTAAATCATCACTTTGTGACATGGTTAAAAAGCCCCTACCAGTGAGGTGTAGTCATTAATCTCAGTGAGTACAAGGAACTTCTGAATTTATGTATTGACTCAGATGTGATATGTGTTTTCTGAGAGTTGGCCTTATATCGGATCCTTTAGGAGTTTAAGACACAAAATAATTTAAAACACCAAAACTAGAAAGAAAAGAACAGTAAACAGACACAATATAAACCTAAATTATAATATCTGTCATCAGTTTTCATCATGTTTTTTCATACCAGAAGTATGAAAGAAATTTGGTGACAAGTAGCAAAGGTGAATGTGCTGAGTTTTATTCCCCATCTGCTTGTCTATCTCTGTGGTGTCAAGAACATAGGAATATTTTAAGAAGAATTCAGGTTCCTGCTAGTAATTCACAGGAATAAAATTCATGAGACTTTTTGGAGTGGGGCTTAGGAACCTAACAAGGCACATAACAATCTAACAAATCTAACAAACTTCTTAGATGATTCTAATATGCAGCCAGATTTGAGAACCATTGCTATGTGTTCTAGAGGAATTGAGCTTTACTTTTCAGCACCAAGGTCAGTTTTGCTCAGCATAGGAGCTGTGTCAGAAGCAAGGGTCACTGTTATTGCTTGCATTTTGGCGCGGCTATCATTTTGTTCAGGGAAAAAATGCCTTACTTTTAGATTAAGCAAATTTTGGAGTTATTTTTGGAAATTATTAGGGTACAAGAATCTTTTTTGGCGTCAAATATGCCTGTAATGAATGTGAAAGAAAAGCTGTATTAGCAAAGTTGCCCAGCTCATTCAACAAAACTCACCAGAGGCTGAGAAGTATAATAGTGGATTGTTCAAATGTTAGAACTGGAAGGGACTTTAGAGATATTGTGATTATTGCATGCATTTTACAGATTCAGAACGTAAGAGCCAAGGAAGTGAAGTGACTTAAGCAAAATTACAAAACTAGGGTATAGAATCTTTTTTTTCCCCCATAAACTGTGGAAAGTTTCTTATTGTCATATTAATTTAATACAATATTTCTGCTAAAATGACAGTATAAAAGTAAAGCTATTTTCTATTCAGATATACAGAGACTAAATAAACTTAATTTTCCCATATTGCTCAGTAATGTCTTTTTTTACTGCCATGTAGGAGTGACAATTGAAACCACATTGCAAAATATTAATATAAAAGAAGATATGTTCCCAGCTCCACCGAGCCAAATACCCGATGTGCATTTCTTTTACAAGTAAGTGAGAATGTCAATTCAGGGTGCCAGTATAGTAGCTTACAATTAATAGATAATAAGCAATTGGTTCTTAAATAAAAGACTTAGTAAAAAGTAGGAAACATGGAATAGTTTGAAAACCTCATATAATTTTGCTCATATATATATTTTATATTTAAATATAAAATATATATATATTACATGTTGCCTAATTTATAATATTTTATATAATTTATATCTTGCCTAATTTATATAATATTTTAAATTAGGCAATACTGCCTCTATTGTGTAGGCAGTACTTATTTATAACTTATACAACTAAACATCAGCCTGAGTGGATATAACATTTTTCCCTGCTGGAGGCTAATTCCAGCAGGTCATAAATGCAAGAAGTTCATCAGAAGGTTGATGGAATTTGGGGCTTCAGCAGGGCTGAAGATCTACATGTTATTGCCTGCTGCCGGACAGCTGAGGGCAGTTCCCCCAACCTGATGGTCCTTTACTGTTTACCATACCTTACCTTTGATACGTATATCTGCTTTGCTACAGGGCAAAATGTGGGAATAAAAAGCCTTGGGCCCAGAGATTGGGGAGCTTAGTTACTAAAGCTAAGCCTCCCCTGAATCCTGCAAAATGCCTCCCAAATTTGTTTTTCATGTCTAGTCTCTTTATTAATTGGCATCGCAGCCCTTTCTTCAGATTCCTGAACCCTAGTAGATGCAAATAAGACCCCGGCATTTCCATTTAAAATTTCTTTTGATTATAATTTTGATTTTAATTATAGAAGCTTTACTAAACACCTTGATAATAGCTTATCACTTTACCTGAGAAAATAGTGAACTTGTTATAGTCAGTAAAAGAAAATGAGCTTAATTTGTATTAAAATTATAAAGCAGTGAACTTTGGTTCCTTTTTCACTTGTTTATATAGCATAGGAGTTTTTATATGGAAGATATTTTTGTCTTTGTAATCTGTGTCATATATATTTTGTAAAATGATATGTGTTTTACAATAGGTCTTCTGCAACTACAACATCTTGTGTTAATGGCCGGTCAACTGCGGTGAAAATGAGATGTAATCCTACTAAACCTGGAGCTGGAGTGATTTCAGTCCCCAGGTAACCTTATTCTAAATGATTATTTACATTTGTATGTATTATGAGGAAGCAAAACTCTAGTATCTTAATATTTTAAAACATATTCTCTATGGATGTAAAGCAGAGAACAGAAGACTCTGTAGATTTTGGTTGTAGGTTACAATGAGTGCCTATTAAGAAGTTTTGCTGCGCCCAGCCGGCATGGCTCAGTGGTTGCTGTCGACCCATGAACCAAGAGGTCATGGTTAGATTCCTAGTCAGGGCACATGCCCGGGTTCCTGGCTCTCTCATCACTAATGTTTCTACCTCTCCCTCGCCCTCTCACTTCCTCTGAAATAAATAAAAAATATTTAAAAAAGAGGTTTTGCTCCATCTCAGTATTTCCCAGTCTCCTCAACAATATATTCTCCTCTGTTTGCTTGAGTGTCTAAATCTCTTAAAAAATTGCTTAGGTAATATATAGTGATACTGTTTCTATCCTTGTACTTATTCATACTGTTTAGCCTTAATTTCTTTGAGAGCTGGATTAGGAACTTTGCTGGGTGATCATTCTTTATCAATAATGAACTATTGGGGTAATCTAGATTAAATAATATAACCTCTGAGTCATAGTTTCTTTCTCTGTGAGAGTGTTGCAGAACACCAAAGAAATACCAAGCATACTTCCTAGAGAAAGGGAGGGACCCCGTTTAGTAACACTAGTGGATTCCGGGAATAATTTCCAAATCAGAGTGAAGAAACCTGCAGAGGCTTCGCTTTTTATAACCTTCTGGGGTCTTTGTCTTGCAGATATGGTTCTGCCCCCTTTCATGGGCTTACAGGAAGGCCCCCAGGTGTTGGGAGTCCCCAGGCCATGTCCGATGACCTGTCCTGGGGCCAGCGATAATGACTTTCCCCCAACCCCCGCCCCAGGGCAGTGCATTGTTCACAGTTTTTATGGCCTGACACGCCTTGCAAGATCAGTTTCCTCAAGGGGTTGGGGCCAGGGTGGATAATTTGTATGATCTATTTCTAACTCTTTAGTTTTCTGATTAATGGTGGCAAAATCACCAAGGCAGAGTGTGACCTAGAGACTAAATGATACTGTTTATTTAACTGATTGGCATTGAGGCAACAGCTGTCCACATTATCGATCTGTTTCATACATTCACTTGGTGTGGAAACACTAGGAGAAAGGAAGCAATTTCATAGACTCAGGAGAACTGTCAGTTTAAATCAGTGGTTCTCAACTTCTGGCTCTTTAAATACAGTTCCTCATGTTGTGACCCAACCATAAAATTATTTTTGTTGCTACTTCATAACTGTAATGTTGCTACTGTTATGAATCATAATGTAAATATCTGATATGCAGGATGGTCTTAGGTGACCTCTGTGAAAGGGTCATTCGACCGCCAAAGGGGTCGTGACCCACAGGTTGAGAACTGATGGTTTAAATAAAGATTGCTTTCATGCAAGAGTGACACTTAAATGTCTCCTGATTTCTGTTCTTCACAGTTATTCATTGTTCAGTATGTATATTATGTATCCTAATCTTTTTAGGGTTAAGGTACCTTTGGATTGTAGTTTGCAAATTTTCCTTCATCAAACTATCAAAGTTTATGTTTTTTAAAGAAAATAATTTACTTAATTTTATTTTTTATAGTTTCACAGTAGCCCTTGAGAGATGTTAAGTTATCCTGCTTACGTTATATCAGGATTGGAAGTCAGTGGTCTAAGCATTGTTTCAGTTACTTGGGCATCTTGAAAATAATTACAGTGGTAACAGTATTTGAGGCTTATTTCTGGGCATAAAGGCATTCTAGCATTCACCTCTTACCAGTTGTGTTTCTCTGGTTCTTATAGATCTATAACTTAATTTTTCTTTTCACCTTTTCTGAGAGAAGAATGTGATGAAAATACATAATAAAAGGTAATGGATATCAATCAGTTGATTAAACAGAGGGAGCTTACTGCTCAAGGGCATTGTGGGGGAGGAACAAACTTTGCTCTGCCCTCAAGTTTCTTCAGGTTGGACTAATAATGAAACAGACTTGAGGCAGATTAGCAGGGGAAAATAACCAAATTTAATACATACATATGTATGTTTGAAACCCCACATGCAGGGGAGATTCAGAGATAGAGAGGGCGGTTGAGGTACAAGACATCCTGAGCGAGGGATGAGGTAATGCTCCCTGGGGTCTTCAAAGGGTCATTGCAGGACCATCAGAACAGACTTTTAGTAAATAGAAGTGTGCCCTGCCCTATAGATAGTAAGGGAGGGGCCAAAGTTTATCTTGAGCCCGAAGCTAAAAGTGCCTTTAGCTTAAAGAGTAATCTGCATATCACAGAGGCATATCTTGGGATGACTCATTCTGGTCCCCCCAAGTATCATAAATATCACGTAGTGGAAGATCCGTGGGCTAGCGTCTACCTATACGAAGGTCCAGGCAGCAGATCAGAGATTCTTTAACTGTTCTCCGATGCCCTGCCATATGGCTTTGAGTGCAGATTGCTCATTCTCTTTCGCACATCTGAGGTCCTTTTTGGACCTAGCAACTAACCTCCTTGGGCTTAGCCTCTAGGAGTCTATATGGATGACTTGTGAAGCCTCCTCCAGATCTCTGCTTCGAGCAGATAAGTTGCTAAAAGATATTTTCTATCCTTTAGAAAATATCTCTCTTTAACTATCCTGAAATAGGTTTTGAGTTTTTAAAGTAATAATGAAAAATAATCTCATGATGTTAAGTGACTTTTGTTGTTGTTGTGAGGAGAGGGAAATTTTTTGTTGTTGTTGTGAGGAGAGGAGACATTAAGTTTCTGCTTAGACCTTTAGTATGTTTTCCTACTTATGAACCTTAACTGTCTTTTCAAGGGTTTCTTAAGATCCCCTGCAGCCGAACCCCTTGGGGTGTCTATTTTAAAACCATTTTCTAGACCGTCCCTAACATATAAAGAATCTCTGAGTGTTCAGCACAGGAATGGCTTTAAAAACACAAGGTAATTCTGATACATATCAAAATTTGAGAAACACTGGTCTTATTAATCCATGTTGTAGAGATTTTTTTTTTTCCTGAGACAGATTCTCAAATTTTGTTCTGCATTTTAGTTTCTGAAAAGCTAGTTTACAATGTCATGATTTACAGGGTGGGTTTTATAATTGCGATGCTCACTGAAGTTTGAGAACTGCTGCCCTGGGGAGCTGCCTGAACCCCACAATCTAAATGTGCTGACCTTTAGCTCTTTCTTGAGTCAGTTTCTCATCAGGGCACAAGGGGGAGCTCTGGGATCAGAGCAGGAGAAGAAGAAGCTTGTTCTGAGAAAATCAGAATTCTCTTTAGCAGCAAGGCCAATAAAGATTTGCGATTTCCTCTTAATGGTAAAGAAATGTTTACAAAGCCAGATACTTAAGCTACTTTTGAAGAGGACTTAATTTGCATTTCTTGAGTGTGGAGGCTTTAAATTCTCCAGGAGAGAGAGGAAGGGGCTAAGCAGGCAATTGCCTTGAGAAGTCTCTCACACTGATCAAGAATTCTCAGAAGGGAGGCAGAAATGTGTGCTCTCTGTGTAGCTCATGGAGAATTTAGAGAGAGCAGCAAATTATCGGACCACCTGCTAATCTGCAGTTGACTCACCAGCCTGTCTGTTTGGTTTGGCAAATGCAGTTGGTTTCTAATTCCACAAAGTGTCTGGAGGGTGCGAGACATTTTAGATAAAAACTTAGCAGCATGATGTCTGTGCTAGACGAAAGCTGAGAGCTGGAGTGGACGTTTGAGATGATCTAGTGCAGCTTGTACCTTGGCCAAAGAATAAATTGCTAACACAATAGGCCACTAATATCCCTAAATAGATGCCCCTCCAGCCTCTGTCTGAAAGGCTTTCCAAACCTCTAATCATGATTCCAGGTCGTTAGAGGAATTGAAGGTGCTCCTTTCATTAGGAATAATTGGGCCTACGCACTGTGTCTAAAGTGCTTTCGAAAACGAGAGATGTCTTTCAGTGAAAAGGCTATAAAAGAGCCTTATTAGAAAACAGACAGAGGGAACCAGTTTTACTGGATAATCGAAATGTCATAGCACATTACAGATCCTTAAGTCAAAACCCATTTGCTATTCACAGTGGGAAACGGGGAAGACCCACATTGTATAGCTATCAAGTGGCACAGTCAGGACGGACTGGTTTCCTGACCGTGTTTGTTGCTCTTTTCGTGCCATCCTGTTTACATCTCTTTATTTCCCTCCTTCCACTTCCTTATGGTAAAGATTTGCAACGAAGCATGCTAAGCAGAGCAAATATCACTTTTACCCAGGGATAACTCAACTGATCTGCATGTTATGGCGCCTTCCTTTAATGAGTCAACTTTCCTCAAATACAGTCTTCTTTATTAATGTGAGTTAGAGGGAAAATCAGAATCCTCCCTCTCTCAACACTTACAACCATATTTAACTGCTTGGGTAGTTTATATATCAGCCTAAAATTATTTTGCCAAAACCTCCTTCAAATTCCAAATTCATCTTCATTGTAGATGTAGCCTCCGGGAATACTGTCTCTCAGAAAAGGGAGACAGATAGAAAAGGATGCTACCCCCCCCTCCCCCGTAGCACTGTGTCTTGGTAACCTGGGAAAATGTCATAA
>NW_006300375.1:39594-42378 GCF_000327345.1 Myotis davidii
CCTTTCATTAAATTGGGCCTACGCACTGTGTCTAAAGTGCTTTCGAAAACGAGAGATGTCTTTCAGTGAAAAGGCTATAAAAGAGCCTTATTAGAAAACAGACAGAGGGAACCAGTTTTACTGGATAATCCAAATGTCATAGCACATTACAGATCCTTAAGTCAAAACCCATTTGCTATTCACAGTGGGAAACGGGGAAGACCCACATTGTATAGCTATCAAGTGGCACAGTCAGGACGGACTGGTTTCCTGACCGTGTTTGTTGCTCTTTTCGTGCCATCCTGTTTACATCTCTTTATTTCCCTCCTTCCACTTCCTTATGGTAAAGATTTGCAACGAAGCATGCTAAGCAGAGCAAATATCACTTTTACCCAGGGATAACTCAACTGATCTGCATGTTATGGCGCCTTCCTTTAATGAGTCAACTTTCCTCAAATACAGTCTTCTTTATTAATGTGAGTTAGAGGGAAAATCAGAATCCTCGCTCTCTCAACACTTACAACCATATTTAACTGCTTGGGTAGTTTATATATCAGCCTAAAATTATTTTGCCAAAACCTCCTTCAAATTCCAAATTCATCTTCATTGTAGATGTAGCCTCCGGGAATACTGTCTCTCAGAAAAGGGACGTTTCAGAGTCCTGCCCTGATAGTGTTCAGTGTTCAGTGTGCCAGGGTTCATCCCACAGGCTCTGATTCAGGGTCTGTCAAAGTTATTGGATGCTAGTCTAGTGTTTTTCTTTGGTCTTTGGGGAAGGACTGTTAAAGCCCAAAGTCTATGTATTTTAAATTGTTAAGAGCAAGAGAATAATGATTGGTTTAGTGAGTTCCTTGTGTTCTTTTTCCTCTGCACTATTTATGGACAAGTAATAGATATCTAAATCTGTATAAGTTAAGTAAAAAAGGTAATAGAATTGAAAAGATTAAAACCAAGTATGGTCTTATAACATTAAAAAGTAAGGACACATATAAAAGCATTATGTGCATAAGCAAAAACATCTAAAACCCATTCTGATCAAGAAATGGAAATGCTCTAATACGGAATTATTAAAGTGATACAATCCAGACATTAATGAGTAATCATAAGACATGTATATTAAAATATCACAGAACAGTCATAACACTTTAAGAACAATTTTTAAATAAGGTTGTAAAGCGTTGACAGGTGTTTATTTCACATATAGAGTCTATAGATAAAAAGGGGATGTCAGTTAATGTAGTTGGTCCAGGTCTTGATCAGATGCTGACTTTTGGTTATTACCCCAGGGCAATCTTTAGAAAAAAAGGCTTTTGCAGGAGAGTGGTAGAATTTTCTATCCCTGAATATAAGAGCTGTGGGTCAAACTGTCTTACATTCAAACCCAGTCAAAAGCGAGTTATGCTCTTCAGCCTTAGGGCAAATGAAATTGGAGCACGATGCAACAGCATTGTCTGGACCCTGCCAACATGGGTTTCTGCCAATGACAAGGCAAGACTAGAGCAAAGTCTTCTGGCTCCAAAGTCTTCTGGCTACTGGGAATCTTAAGAGACCCACCAAAGCCCCATCTGAAAGAAGTTTAGCAACATTAGTGCCCTAACATCAAACAAGAAATGTTCTAGGCACACAAGACTGTGGCCATTCCCCCCAGTTCCTGGGACTAACTCCAGAAAGGATAAGAAATGTACTGACAAGGTAGATGAATTTGTTTTAACTTTGGATTTTGAACGAAGCTTAGGCAAAACAATTGGACACTGCTTCATCAACTATCCAAACAATTAATGGGAGGCTGAGTGTTAGGTCATCATGGTTCCAAAGAAAACAAGATCTGTCTGCATGAATTCATAATGTGAACCAAGGAGATTCTTCTGTAAGTACAAGGATTCATTTAAAAGAGGACACTAATATCTCATAGCTCAGTACTGTTATGTCCCAGGAAATATATTCCACTTTAAAATCTAAGACATAACTGCCCCAAAAGAGATTCATCTGAATTCTTACCTGTTGCCAGTGCCATCCTGGTTGGTAAGGCAATCCCCAAAGCAAAATAAACAGGAAAATTTCTTCCTCACTTATCAATAAAACCAAATCAAGATTCACCTGGTTGTCCGTTGAATATAAGATGGTCTCTGTACCTAGAATTCACAGCACACCTGTTCATCCTGTACAGCTCTAGTCTTGTATGCTCCAGCTATCCATGCCCTAGTCCTGTCTCTAAACATTTACTCACTGGTTTCTATGGGGATTGCATGGACCAAAAGTTATAAAAGAAGCACAATCAGTGATACCTCTAGAAAGATGGGGGTAGAAGGTGGAGATAGTGGTAACTCAGGTCTTCAAATGGAAACGTATTTTACATATATAGCAATAAAGTGTTTATCTTAGTATTCACTTTTTGTTTTTCTCTTAGTAGGAGAAAAATATTTTCTCTCTTGCATCTTTTTTTCCCTTTCATTTTTTAAAATCCTCACCTGAGGACCTTCTTAGAGAGAGGTAAGGGGAGGAGGAGGGAGGGAAGGAAGGAGGGAGGGAGGGAGGGAGAAAGGAAGGAAGAGAAAGAAAAGAAAGAGAAAGAAAGAAAATCTAAAGTCCTAATATGGTAACATTGATGGGAGAGAAACATCAGTTGGTTGCCTCTCATACCCCTAAGTACCCCAACCAGGGATCAAACCTGCAACCCAGGTATGTGCCCTGACCTAGAATCGAACCAGCAACCTTTCAGTGCACTGGACAATGCCCAACCAACTGAGACATTCTGGCTGGGTGGTGGTGGCTTCTTCCCCTTCTTCTTCTCCTTCTTCTTCTCCT
>NW_006300375.1:42416-45804 GCF_000327345.1 Myotis davidii
TCTTCCTCCTCCTCCTCCTCCTCCTTCTTCTTCTTCTTTAAAATTTATTTTCATTTTCTGTATAAGAACCATCAAAATTGTTACTTCTTCATACATCCTTGTTTCACAGGAAAGGCTTGATTCAAACTGTGAAACTTATATTTATAACAAAGAACTGAATTTGAATATTCCACATTTTAAATGATTCATTGGGTTAAAAGAATTGATTCTAAATTAAACTGCTTTTAACCTAAGAATTTCTTTGAAAAAGTGAAATCTACCAAGGAAATGCACTGAATCATTGTAGTATTTTGACACCAAATGGCAGCTTACGAAGTACTTCAATGTCTTGGATTATTTTTTCTGTTCCTGTAGCTCTGCAGTTCTTTAGAAAGTGATGTGCATTATTAATAGTGTTTTATATTTTGAAGTGCTTTAGACTTTTCCAAATTGTTCTTTCATTTTATCCTTTATAACCACCCTGTGAAAGCAGTATACAGACATTCCGCTTTTGACAAATTACAAAAAATGATATGGTAGGAGGGGTGTTGAGTCAATTATGAAAAACACAATCACTTGAAAGTTCAGTTGGAATTGTAACCCAAGTCTTCTCTTCGGGGCCTTTTGCAACTTTGATTAATTTTCCCTTTTTCTTTGTGATTTGAGTTTTTTTCTCTCTCAAACTTTAGCAGGCCTACTCTTTTATTTTCTGAAGATAAACAGTCTCTCCCCTCCCCCCCCCTTTAAAACTTCTATGTGTTGGAAATGTAAAATAGAAGACAATTTGGGGAGGCCAGATTCGAGCAAGGAAGCATGCTGGTAATATTTGCTAAATAATCATAAGTGTCCTTATTTTTAAAATTGCAAGTCATTGTTAAGAAAATAATCAATTGTATTCTTAAAGAATTTTTCTAATTGGTTACCCATTTTTTTTTCCCAAAAGAATAATTTTGAGTTGCTTTTACTGATCTGGAAGGTGGGCATTAGGAAAAATGTTTAAAATTGACATAGTGTTTATCTATGGCACCTTTTAAAAAACATTTTTTATTAGTCTGAATATATGTATTAATCCCTTTTTACATGCCGAGAAATTAAGAGGGAAGCCATTTTCCCAAAGAATCACTGCTCACCATTGTTCTTCGCTCTGACAATAGCGGGCCTCTGTTTCTGAAGCAGGTAGTTTACATTCCGCCCATGTTCACTCAGTCTGCAGCACACAGACACTATGGAAAGATAGGTAGGCAAAATGCAGTCAGTTTTTAGGCATGTAGAATTTTTCTGTCTTCATATTCTAGGTAACATGATATATTTAATTAAGAGTGTGAAATGTTACCTTTTTGGTAGATTGAAAATTACAGTTTTGGCATTTGAAGTTAAAACTTGAAAGGATGTTTTCCTTTTTATTCTCCCTATTACTGTGTATCTATCTTTTGCTTTTAAATGTTTCAGGACACCTGTACTCAGCACCAGTGAAGGCTGAAGAGCTTAAGTGGGGTGTAGTAGACAAATGAAGGGAACAATATTTCTCTAGTTTTACAAATTCATAAACAGTCATTCCTACTAGAATTTTCCCAAATACCTTCTTACTTCAGTAATCTCTACACAGTAGCGGCAGGTTAATTTTTGAGCCATGCTGTGTTTATCTGCCCCTAAAATGAAAGTGGCCAGTTGACACTAATAGGCCCATCCCATCAGAAAGCAGAGTTTCAAAAAGTCTCCATTCAATTCCTGCCTGGTGGTTGCACTGTGTCTAAGTTTGCACCAGTCTAAACTTCATTCTTCTTTTCCGAGTGATGACGTTAAACCACATCTCGAAGGAAGTCGTCCTCAGGTCGAGGATACCCAAGATTGCAAAAAGCATTAGCTATGGATTGACCCGATGGTGGTTTTATGTGTTTTTTCACTTTAGACAATTTTGTTTTCATGTCTTTTCCCACCTTCTGTGGACCACGGTCCTGTGTATCATTCTGTCCCCTAAAGCACCTTGCCCACATACATCACCTTAAACAGAAATCGCAACCTCCTGGGCAGCTGATCAATGATTCTCTCTCATCGTTGATGTTTCTGCCTCTCTCTCCCTCTCCCTTCCTCTCTGAAATAAAAAAAAAAAGAAAAGAAAAAGAAATTGCAACCTCTGGTTACCACCCAGGGCATGCCTGGTTGCCCACTGCTCACTCACTGCCTCGCTCTTGGAACTCCAGCCACAATGACCTGCTTGCAATTTCCTCTCACTTCACCTGCCATTTCATCCCTTTGGCATGAATTCCCTTGTTTTCTTCCCTCTATTCTGGCTAACTTCTATTCTAGAATATTCTAGATTTGGTTTAGATATAACTTCCACCAAGAAACCTTCCCCGAGCTTTTTATTTATTTTTTGTCATTACCTGTGCCTTTCTCTCTTTTAATTTTTTTAAAAACAACTTAATAGAGATATATTCACATACAATTACAATTCACTCATTTAGGGCATACAATTCAATGGTTATTATATATTTATGTATGTGCAAACATCACTGTAGTTAATTTTAGATCTTATTTCCTTAAAATGAAGCATCGTACCCTTAATCAGCTCCCTAAACCCCAGCCCCCTTCCCAGCCTAAGCAACTACTAACCTACTTTGCATTTATAAATTTCCCTGTTATGGACTTTGACATGAATAACAACACATGACACATGGAATTTTTTATTGGCTTCTTATACTTAGCATAATGTTTTTGAGGTTCGCCTAATTTGGGGCTTGCATTAGTACTGTATTCATTTTTATGGCTGAGTAATAGTCCGTTGTATGGATATACCACATTTTGTTTATCCATTCACCATCTTAATGTTGAGGGACATCTGGGTTGTTTCCACATTTTGGCTGTTATGAATAATCATGTACAAGTTTTTCTGTGAAAATGTTTTCATTTCTCTTGGGTATTTACCTAGAATTGGAATTGCTGGAACATGTGGCAACTTTCTGTTTAGTTGTCTGAAGAACTGCCAGATTCTTCCAAAGCACCCTCACCGCTTTGCAGTGTGTGAAAGCCCCAGTGTCCCCACATCCTTGCAACACTTGTTATTCTCTGTCCCTGTGATTCTAGCCATCCTAGTCGGTGCGAAGTGGAATCTCATTGTTGTTTTGTCTCCAGTAGATTATTTTTTTTAATGTATGTTTTCTCGGTATCCACGCATTACTTCCCAGTATGCAGTCCACACTCAGGTGTTGACTAGACTTGATTGAATGTGATACAAAAACTGTTTTTTTTTAAATTAAATCTTTATTGTTCAGATTATTACATTAGTTACTCTTTTTTCCCACCATAACTCCCCTCCACCCAGTTCCCACCCCACCCTCCGCCCTCACTCCCCACCCACTGTCCTCATCCATAGGTGCATGATTTTTGTCCAGGCTCTTCCCGAATCTCC
>NW_006300375.1:46837-52302 GCF_000327345.1 Myotis davidii
TGTGTCTGCAGTGAGAGAACTACTGTCCTCTAGGGAGGTGCTAATCTAGCCTTTGCCTGAGGCTATCCGGCAAATGCCTCTGTGCAGGGTTTGGGCGAGGCGGGTCCCAGGGGATCAACAGGGCGGGCGGAGGGAACAGTTATGGCTGCTCTCAGTCCCATCCCCAGGGGCTCTGCCTCTCAAAGTCCCAGCAACCACTGCAAACCTTGGAGAGAAAGCTGCCTTTGAGTTCCGACCGATGCCAGACAGCCCCGCTTCTCCCGTTTGAGTCTGGGTCCTTAAAGACTCGCCCGGAACTGGAGCTCAGAGCCTGAGACTCCCTCCCGATTGAAAACGACAACCACGCTCTCAGCAGCCAGCCCGCTCCGCATGCACTCCGCACCTTAGTATCTCACTTCCGCACTGCGCCTCCTCTGAGTCTCAGTGTTTTTCTCTTTCCTCCTAGTTGTAGAATTTCCACTCAGCCAGCTTTCCTGTGGTTCTGGATGATGTCCATTTCGTCTTTTAGTTGTATTTTTGAAGTGGTTGTTCAAGGCAGCAAACTCTGGTGTTTACCTATGCTGCCATCTTGGTTTCTCTCTGCCCAAAAACTGTGTTTTTAAAAAATTTTTATTTCAGCAAGTGTCCAGCAGGCACCTGTGATGGATGTACATTTTACTTCCTGTGGGAGAGTGCCGAAGCTTGCCCTCTGTGCACAGAGCATGACTTTCATGAGATTGAGGGCGCCTGTAAGAGAGGATTTCAGGTAAGGAGCAAATCTTCCTCAGCAAAACGGTGTTATTGAAGATACAGTCCTTCAGTCTAACATCGCTTACATCATAGAAACTCAGATTTGTGAGCATGGCTAAAGCTTATAGTTCCCTTAATGTGACATTAATATGCATTTAAAATCAAGTGTGGAAGCTAAACTCCCATATGCTGAGGTAGCTGAAATTTTACACTGAGCACTCAAAGACAGTGTTGCTCACGTATAGTGACTATTGAGCAATTTCTTTTTTTTTTTAAAATAGATTTTATTGAGTTTTTACAGAGAGGAAAGGAGAGAGATAGAGAGTTAGAAACTTCGATGAGAGAGAAACATCGACCAGCTGCCTCCTGCACACTCCCCACTGGGGATGTGGCCGCAACCAAGGTACATGCCCCTGACCGGAATCGAACCTGGGACCTTTCAGTCCGCAGGCTGACGCTCTATCCACTGAGCCAAACCGGTTTCGGCGAGCAATTTCTTTTTTAACATTATTAAGTAGGTAAGCATGAAAAGTTCAGATTCACAAAACATTATGTCCTTTAAATCCTCGTAATAATAATGATATACATTTAATGCTTCACAATGGAAATCCATCCTTACCTTTTCTCTAAAATTATGGTAAACTTATTATCTTATAGTCATTTTTTTAGAGCAAATGAAAAACTAAGATGCATTCCCTTTTTTTGGCTACCAAGTTTAACTCAAGTTTTGAAAATCTCAACTACCTTTATTAAAATATTCTTTAATATTTAATATTTCTATTCTGGAAGGTAATGATTGGGAGTTGAAGATAGGTCACAACGGTTCCTCTAATTTTATCTCAAACTGTCTTCATTGAAGAAGTTCTGTCCAACATGTGATAAGAACATTAGAAACAGATAGTGGTGAGATGATCCTTTTAAATATATGTTTTGATCTTAAGAATAATATCTTTTGATGTATTTGACAAGTTGAAATATATGATCCCCCTTCATATTTCCAATTTAATTTGAGAAATACCAAATCAGTTAAACATGCAATTTTGAAGATATTTTCCAAATGAGATCAAGGTTCAACTGGAAAAAATATAAATGCCATTTCTAAGCTCATACATCTTGTTTAGTGTATTCCATTGCAACAACAGACAAATGGGCGTGATTCAGTCAGTGGGTAGGTTTACCTCCAATCTCTGAATAAAATATTTCAAAAAGTCTGCTCTTCCATAAGCTTCACATAATACAAAGGACAGCTCTCACTGTGTTTTCCATTATGTCCACAAGCTAGGGTAGATTTCTTTGGATGCCAAAGCCTTTTGATAGAAAATGACAGTGATTATAGATTATTGCTATAAGTTTCTTTTAATTTTTAAATGATTCCACTATATTTCTGCCCTAGTTCCTGCTCCATCCTTTGTAATTTTTCATTTTATATTTTACTTCCTCAACTCTATAAATACATCCAAATCCAGATGTGTATAAAGTTAGTTACACACGACAAGTCCTCCACATATAGCTGATATAAGCTAACAGAGCTGCACAACATGTGATAAAAGTGCTCCTATCAAATTGGATCTCAAAAATCTACACCAGGTTCTAAGGCTGTGTTAAGCAATACTTCTAAATGTCAGATAGTAGTAAAGATTTGAAGAGGGACTGTGTGATCACTAAGAGGAATGTTTTTGAATTTATCATCTAATTTATCTCACCTTGTTCACAAAAAATTCCTACATGCTGGAAGAATAAGCTTTTCAGCTGTATTTCCAGGTTTACTGATGACATGTGACCAAGTGAAGGCATTAGGCCTCCTAACTAATAAAAATGACTAAGAAATATATAAAATGACTAAGTTATAGATGGCTAAGAAATTTTACCAATACCTTCATTTTTGTTGTTGTTGTTGTTTAACAATTTGAGGAGCTTAAAGTTAAGCATACTGGGTTTACAAGGATCTTTTTTATTTTGAAGTTTTAGCTCTTTATTTATAGGACTGTCTTTAGACATTAGAGGGTACCATTTTTCACTGGGTGTTGGACATTTAATAAAGCCATATAAACTCTTTTTACGGTCTGTTTTCCTGTTGGAACGCACTTTAGATGAAGTCAACATTTGCTGACTAGGCTTAACATTTGTCTCTTTATTGTCATTACCTACACTTAGAGATGTGTCAGTTCAACTGGAATATGCCTCTTCATTTCTCACCTCATCCTTCTCATAGAAGTAATTTACTCATACTGAGTTTAACAAAAATGTTGTAGTTATCATGCATGAAAAAAATTCTTAATTTTAATGTCCTTTTTAGAAAAAAATGCTGAAAGTTCTTATCCAGACTTGGTTGAAACTTTTTCTCAAAGTAAATAAATATGATTCTTCTGCACATCAATTACTAACTGAAAAAATTGGGCATGTATATAAAATCAAATTAAACATTGTGGTGTTATCCTCCTGTCAGGGTGTTGATAAAGTGACCAGCATACACCAGAAAATGTAATGAGACACCAGGAGCAAAAAATGTAATGCCCCATGACACACTTAATGTCACTGAATATAATCATCATGCATGTTGCTACTGGTCACTGCATATGTTGAAATATATTAGGAACCATGCACTGTGCTCTGGTTTTTATTTCTAATCTGTTTTATTTGATCTATTTATTTTTCTAATTGCTGGTTGAGACCAAAAATAATTGATTTTATTACTCACTGGTTGCAATTTGCAGGTTGAAAAACATTGCCTTAAATAGTCATCTACTTTTGGAAGCTCAGAGTAAAACCTCGTGTGGATAGTGATGACCCAGAATAATTCCATCCTTATTTAGGCATGGGAAGTGGGGTGCAATCTGTGTACCCCCTCCCCGCCCCCCGTCCCCACATCAGTCACCAAAACCTGACATTCAAATTGTATCTACATGTCCAGGGTGCAAGGTCTACTCTTCTGCTCAAGGAAGAGGCCTTTAGGGGAAAACATTCCAATTATAATTATATTAACCAACTAAACGTTCATTTAAAACATGAGGCAGAAGTCAGAGATATCAGAAATGTGAGGAAAATAGCCAAAGGATGTGTCTAGATCAGTGGTTCTCAACCTTCTGGCCCTTTAAATACAGTTCCTCATGTTGTGACCCAACCATAAAATTATTTTTGTTGCTACTTCATAACTGTAATGTTGCTACTGTTATGAATCGTAATGTAAATATCTGATATGCAGGATGGTCTTAGGCGACCCCTGTGAAAGGGTCATTCGACCACCAAAGGGATTGCGACCCACAGGTTGAGAACCGCTGGTCTAGATGGAGTCATTTTTATTCAACTTCCTTAGCATGTATGTGACAATCCATGGTTTTAATTGGTTCTATGGCATTTTAATTCATTTTCTTATCCACTCTCTGTATCTCTTCTACACCTTCTATATAACTTCTACATCTCCAGAGCTTCTACTAGATGAATGCTGAATAATTTTCTATGCCTACATGAATAAAGGGTTAGCAAAGCCCTTCTCCATCTGAATCTTATTTTTTATGTCATCTCTGTTTTTTGTTTTTAAAAGGAAACCTTATATGTGTGGAATGAACCAAAATGGTGCATTAAAGGAATTTCTTTGCCTGAGAAAAAATTGTCAACCTGTGAAACAGTTGACTTTTGGCTAAAAGTGGGAGCAGGTGTGGGAGCTTTCACAGCTGTTTTGCTGGTGGCTCTAACCTGCTATTTTTGGAAAAAGAATCAGAAGTAAGTAACCTCGTTGGATCTTTTTTGTGAAAATTTTAGACTTAATCATTATATCCAATAGTTTCTCTCACAGACACAAGGAGTTTCTTCTAGTGAAGGAGTTATAAGAAAGGCCTTAAAGAAAGCAAATGGAAGTAATTATAATCCTGACAATATAGAGATCATAGAACATCAGAGATTATTGAATTTGATCCATTTATACAAAACAAAAATGGTGACTCAGGTTTGAGATCAGAAAGCCATTTTTTTTTCCTGTGTCTATTTTTCTTGTCCTGACATGATGTCTTCTTGCCCCAACTTTCCTTGTTTTTTTTTCTTTTTAGTTTCTTGTGGGAAGATATTTGCAAAGAAACAAACTAATTGTATAAGCAGATAGCAGCTTTATTTAACTAAGAAATCCAAGAATCTAGAGTTGAATATTGAGTCTAACCCCTGATTTATATTGCAGTGTTACATGATTTGACTCTTTTAAAATGATTTATGTGTCAGTGGGGCTGTGAAGGTTCTATATAATAATAACTCAAGACAGTTGGAATATCTGTGGTTTTCTAATAGACAGGGATGAGTGATAGAAATGGTAAAGACCAAATCAATTGCTTATATGGTATTCTGTCTTATGACCTGAATTTTGGAACACTGTATGGTAAATTAGCTTCCAAATATTTATAAATTAAGAAAATGCATTTAGAACTCAAGGTTTCTCGTTGTTTTTCAAAAATTCATAATTGGACAATTTAGTCCATGTAAAAGGATGATAGAGTTCACTGTATTGCATTGATCCTCTGAAATCCTGGAAAAGATTTGTGTATAGATGGTACAAAAATGAGAACATATAGTGCAATAGCTATAGGTGAGGGAAATTTGTTGGTAGAGCAACTGTACTACAAGACAACTTAATGAATTTGTGTGTGATCACTTAAAATACATACTATTTTATATTAACTTTATTTATTTACTACTACTTAGACTGGAGTACAAATATTCCAAGTTAGTAATGTCAACAAACTCGAAAGAGT
>NW_006300375.1:52555-108536 GCF_000327345.1 Myotis davidii
GTCAGCATTTATCTAACAAAAATGCTCTTAGAAGTACATAAGGATATAAATACGAGACTATTCACTGCAGCATTGTTTTTGCCGGTTAACTAAGCAGAAACAACCTTAAACATCGTAAGTATGGAGTTAGATAAGAAATGTTCATTTAGCAACGTAATGGAATACTGTGTAACCCTGCAGCTATTAAAGATATAAATACCTATGTCAGTAGATCCAAGATAAAGTAAAAAAAACACATAGACTGTCACATTTCTAATAAATATATATTTATGTTAGTATTTGCATAACAAACTACCAACAGTAGTTGCTTTTTGGCAGTTTGAACTAATGGGTGTCTTTAGTCTTTAGAATAAGACATTTTTGTCATGTTTGAATTTTCACAAAGATAATGTATTATAATATTAAAAAAGAAAATTTTAATGAAAGATCTCATGTGCATTTATACTTTTCTTTAAAAAAATTTTGTAATGAGATTGCTTCATGCAGAGAAAATAGAAGTTATGTAAACTGCTGAGGTAGCAAATGCACCTTATCAGATGCCATCACATTTGTTGGCTTTGAAATGATTACCATATCCAGACAGATAACGTGAAGCCTTAAATATTATTTATAAACACATTTTATTCACATTCTTCACTATTGACTTAAAAGATAGAAATGACCAGTTTATTCACTCAGGATTAAAAATAGAATCAAACAGAAGAAAATATGCATTTGAAATGATTTTCAGAAGGAAGGACAAGTGACAAAAGATGAATTTATTGAAAGTATTTTATTAACCAGTTCCTTTTACTCCTAATTTCACCACATGAATCTATTATAGAGGATCATTTAAAAATAAAATGAATAAGCCATATTCCTCTTCTACTAATGGTTATTTAATAATTCTTTCCTTCTTTTTATTTTTTTAAAATCCTCACCCAAGTATATGTTTATTGATTTGAGAGAGAGGGGAAGAGGGAGAAAGAGAGAAAGAGAGAGAGAGAGAGGGAGAGAGAGCGAGAGAGAGAGAGAGAGAGTGAGAGAGAGAGAGAGAGAGTTGTAGGTATGCACCCAGGCCAGGAATCGAACCTGCAACCTAGGTATGTGCCCTGACTAGGAATTGAGCCAAAGCCTTTTTGTGTATGGGGTAACTCTCCAACCCACTGAGACATACTGGCCAAGGCTACGTTTCTTTTCTTAATATGGTAGTTTAGGAAGGATACTATTACTATGCAATAGTAATATGAAGTGCTTGTCATGAACTGATATTTTACCCTACTTTCAAGCTAACAAGTGAGCCTGCCATAGTTTCATAAACACTTTAGAAGACATGAGATTCCTATTCAGGGACCAAGGACACTCACAGCAGAAGCATTAACTAGAGTATCAGCAATTATACCAGTTCCCAAAGTCCCACTTCCAACAGATTTAAGGAGAAGAGCATCTGGTGGGTATGGTAGACCCAGTGATCAGTTCAATTTTGAGAGATTAACACTAAGGCATTTTCCTTCATGGGAAGGTGAAAGGGTGCCTCTGAAAAAAAATGATGACTAATGTTCCTCCATTCCCCCTACCTTTTATTGTCTACGGTACCTCCTCCCAAGTGCCTCATTATCAGATTGCATTGTTGTTCTTCTGCCATAAAATCAGTTTATCCCAGTTTAGTAGCTAAAATTTCACCTTATTTATACTCATCCCCTATTGGCACCTAAACCTGTGTTCCAGAACATTCAGGTGAAAGAGGGACAAGGGCATTTAAAAAAACATAAGACACCCAGTGTGTCCCCCATCTTTGTCCATGTAGGCATAGGAGGACTTGATGAGCAGTTTATTCAACCAAGTGGCCCATATCCTTTTGGTCTAGGATCATGAAAGTCCAACAAGATAATACAAGTGGCTAAACCAGAATTATATTTGAATCTTCTGGGCTTTTTCTGGAGGGGCTATCACCGTAGGGGTTGCTGTTGGGGTAAATAAGGACACATCATACCTAGGAGTGTTCACAGCAAAATCTTATAATGTATATAACCTTATGTAGACTCAGTTAGTATCTTCCCCCCTGTTCTTTCCATGGAGTAGCCAAGAGAAGACGATCCCTTTCTGGGGACAGCCATATTTAATAACCACACTGCCTTACTAAGATGTGTGGACCAGGAGGAAGTGAGGGAGATAGAGTCAGAGATATTTTTTAGTCCATTTTTGAGAAGGCCATTCCAATGCTCAAAAACACTATATTTCTTTGGATGGGAGGAAGTGTGGGAGGCCACTAAATACCCCTACCTTCAGACCAGTACTGGGTAGCTTTTGTGATGAAAAGGACACCATTGACAGACTTTCAATGGTCCACAAAGCCACAAATACTAAGCAGGTTTGTTTCAAGAGCCATAGTGGTATGGCTGGAGTTAGCTGATCATACTGGAACAGTAACATCATATCCTGAACAGGTGTCATAAGTGGTGAGGTACCACTCTTAGCCCAGAGAGGTGGACAAAGATCTGATGTAATCTATGTGAGGAAAACTGGTCAACTTTTGGCATGGATCCCAAGTCTGGCATGCTGTGGTAATCTCTGCCTCAAAAAAACCTCCCCCAAAAAACAGAGTGCTTCATACTCAGTCTGTGCAGGCAAGTTCATTGCTGTGTTGGGCAGGATGATGGATCCATGCGACATTTGTGGCAGACTGTCTGGTGCCGCCTCTATCAGCTACTCAATTCTATTCGGTATTTTCAGACGATGGGACCTTACTGTGGGCTCCTACGTGAGTGACCCGGATGATTTGATAGACACCTAAGATTTGTTTCCAGGCTTTGAGGCCCCAAAGAAGGTTGACTAATGTACCAGCCTGTAATTTTTCCACGTGTCAGACCAAACAGTTTACTGACTCTCTAACAGCTTACGTCAGTAAAAATATAGCGAGTCCTATCGAGAGATGTACTGACTGTAGCCATGAGAACGGCTTTGGGCTCTGCCCATGGTGCTGGGCGATCGTGTCGATTTTCAGTCTGTGTCCCTACCTGGTGCTGAGATTAGTTAGCTGCGTCAGAACCCTTGGGTTTCAGCTCAACCAAACCAGCAGGGAACTGGGCCCAGGCATATAGTAGAACATGGATGAATGGAGGGCTCCGTGGAGCTAGTGACTTTGTATTGATTGGTGAGATAGAGAATAACGTTTTTCCCAAAGGGTATGCTGCCACATTTTAATATGGGGCGGAGATGCTGCTGGGGCCAGGCCAGCTGTATCCTTGAACATACTACTTATACTTGACAGGTGATGCTTATGTGCCCTTTCAACCTTGTTGATTCACCACGAATGGGACTGTCAGTCTTTAGAGTCACAGGGTGTGCGTGAAAATGGCATTTCGTTTGGACAGAAGCTCAGTAATAAGCTTATCTCTGTTTTTTTTAAAAAAGAGTAGCCATGTCAAGGGGGTGACGAGTCTAAAACCCCAAAGGATGCCCCTGGGGAAAGCCTGCTTTCCATCGCCAGAGTTTCTAATGGGCAGAATCAGAGTTTCTAATGGAGAAAATCTCAGCTTTCCTTTCTAGTTCATGGCGATACCTGGAAGCTCTTTCCTGTAATATACTTTGAGCTCCTTGAGGGCAGACATTTTGTATCCCTAAAGTCTAGTGCTGTTCTTGTATAACACAGTGGGTACTTAATAAACATTTGAATTACCAATGGTTATTTAAAAAATTAAGTCTGGTAAACATGAGACTCCAAGCAACTCTCACAGAGCCAATGAGTTCGAGTGCTGAGGTTTGCAGTCTGCTTTCCCTGGGACTTGTCATCTCCGCAAAGGCTGGGCAAAGCTGTAGGTTGGTGTGCACACTGTGATTTTTCTTCTATAACCCTGTCCCTGTAGCCTTAAAGCTTGTCTGGCGTCTTGGACTTCTCCACTCAAATGAGAGACAACACCAAAGCGGCCTCATTCTTTCTGACAGATACTCAATGTCAGCTTCCTATTATTTTCTCATTTTACTCGTCTACTTTAGAACACAGCCACTTGCACCTAGGGCTGGTCTGCCTCCTATTTCCTTTATTTTAAAAATGACCCTTGTCCTCTTCATCTTTATTCCCTTCGATAGCATCGTTCCCTATCTCATTCCAACAGCCTTCAGAAAGCTTTTTCTGACTCTAACGGTGAAAACATTGGGAGAGATTGCACTTCTTATTTCTCTTTTTCTCCATTAAAGAAGAATTATTTGTTTTAATAGATTACATTTTAAAATCATTTTTATTAAATTTATTGGAGGTGACATTAGTTAATAAAGTTTTATAGGTTTCAAGTGTATAATTCTGTAATACATCATTGGTATATGGTATTGTGTGTACCACCCAAAGTCAATTCTTCTGTCACCATATATTTGGCCACCTTTACCCTTTATTAACCCCCACTCCCTTTCCCGCTGGTAACCACCAAACTGTTGTCTATGTCTATGAGTTTGTATTTGTTTTTCCTGTTTATTCATTTGTTCTTTTCAGTTTTATATTCCACATATGAGTGAAATCATATGGATCTTGAGTTTTTCCCATCTGACTTATTTTGCTTAGCATGATATTCTCTAGATCCATCCACGTTGGCACAAATGGCAGCATAACAGGCTACATTTTGAATGTGTCCTATAACAATCACCAGTTGTGACATATTTGAGTCAAAATTTTTATTTATTATCAAAGAAGACGTGTTTTTCATATTTTTGGCATATATGTGCCCAAAATATTTTCCTAAAACAATTGATCTATGTCTTTGTTTGCCTTATTTATTTCTGCCAGCCTTTTTCTTATGTTTAGCCTATGTTATCTTGAGCATATTTAGTTTCTGTCAGTTCTAGTTTGTCCACAATTCGCATGGCAAGGTCATCTATTTCAGCACCCAGGTCAAATGTCCCCTTAGGAAGATCTCAGTGGGTTATTCACAAGAATAACAGCTACATCTTTTGGTATCTATAGCAGTCATGTGTTTGCTCCTATTTTGGATTGTCTGTCTTATCTTCTGGATATCAAAAACATCTTTCAGGGCAGGCCTTCTATCTGTTTTATATTGGACACCCTTATTTGAATGTAAAAATCCTAATTATGAGTGGCAGGCACCTAGATTAAAATGACTGCCAGAACATCCCTTCTGGACATGTAAGATCCTAAAATCTTACTGGAATTTAAATGAGTTGATTTTGTTTTAATATATTTCCTTCATAGGAAAAAGAGGACCATTTTGAATCTGTTCAACTGAAATCTTCAAGATCTCCAAATATATGAAAAGACCGTGCTGCTGCTTTCAGACTGATGAATAAAGAAACCTGCTCTCTAGTTTTACAGGACCGTAGTCTAGAGCCCACCCTCGTACCCGGCACTTTGGTGATGTTACAGAGAAGGCCGTGCTGCTGAAAAGGGAAGGAGGTTGAAATGTTTGATTGCCTTATCACATGGTCAAGTATCTTGCCAAAAATAGGAAAGCAAATGGTTTGGGTCTCAACTGAAGAGGAAGCTCAACTCAGGAAGAGATTTATCTGTATATACGCATAACTGAAAGATTCCAGTTATATACACCTAACTGAAAACCAAGGTTAAGCCCACCAGTGCACTGTTGATGCATGCCATATAATTAATGGGTAACTTTTATTATTTATAACTTCTACATGAAAAGTGTGCTGTGGAGGGCAGAAGGTAGCATATGCATTGTGATCCCATTTTTGTCATTTCTTTGTTTATGTTTTAGGGAAGATTTGAAAACTTTTTAAAGGTATAGTTATTTTTTCCCCAATGTTTATTTTCCTGACAAGACCTTGAAACATCTTTTTTTTAAAAAAAATTAAAAATGATGAACAAAGAAAGACAATAAACTTTTTGTTTTTATCATAGGGTACCTTTCTTGATTTCAGAAGCCTAAGTAAGCAGTAATTTTTTAGGAAGAATCAGCATGTGCTTGGGTTATATCGAAATTTATAATTGCCTTTGAAATTCCATTCTTGTTGGAACTGGTAAGATGAGCTTGACTAGAGGTGTTGAAGGAATATTTAGGGGGGAAAAAGCAAGGAGAAACCTTGACTTTCCATTAATACAAACAAGTGACACTATCATAAAAGTCAAATGGCTTAAACAGTTTATGTAATGCTCAAAGCATGATTTAAAAATGAGTGGGAAGGCCTGTTTATCAAATCACCTTGCAAAATCATGAAGAAGGTGGGATGACTTGTATACAAGTACAGATAACTGTACAAAGGTATTGGAATAATTTTGTGGTCTCCAGAAAATGGCAGTGGGATATTTGCCCTTGGTCAAGCATCAAAAGTTATCATTCTGCTACAGGATGTAGAGGATTATGACTTCACAGAGTTGTGGTTTTTTGTTTTTTTTTTTAAAGTCAATAAGGCAGGAATTCAATTTTAGAAAGTTGCTTATAACGGTATTCATAAGAAGAATGTGGTTATACCATTAACAGTCATGAAATAAGTGTTGTTGTTCTTACTCAAAAGTGATCCAGGTAATTATGATATTTCCTATGATGAACAGATTACTAGTATTAGCACGACTTCAATAGTATTTATTGAAAGCAGTTTGAAGTTGGATTTGGCCAATTTTGCTTTAGAACTGACAGAAAGGGGATTTTCCTGGCCATTGATGATCTAGGGCGCTCTGGTTTGTTTCCAATGAACAGTCATCTTTATAGATCTTAACCCACGTTTTTAAAAAGCTGGTGGTTGTCTGAGAGAAGCAGGGCACATGAGCAGGGTTGTTGAATGTTTTGCCTCACATCTTTCAATAAGGTATGATTTGTAACTTTTGATTTAGCAGCTTATGTCTTTGTTTTTGTGGAAAGTGGGAGAGAAATAAAGAATTGTGTTTATCTGGCTGGTGGGTAAAACACTGGATGATGCTGTTATTGAATGAATGTGTGTTTTGTGTATATCTCTACTGTTGGATTCATGGGCATATTGCCATTATTTTATTGTTGGGTGTGAGATTCAGGGAGGGCATCACTTAGTATAAACCTTTTTCATGTTTAATTTTTAAAAATCTTATTATAAAGAAGAAATTATTTTGGCATTGCTCATTTTTATCTTACTAACAGTGCTGATGAGTCTATCTCCATTTTTGGTCAAAATTTAAGCAGAAGAACGAAATACATTTGAAACGCACCCTTTTAGAAGAACCCGGGTAAAGTTGTACAGCTGGACAGAGTCAGGAAGTTCCTGCACAGTCACCTGTCACTCTCTCTTCATCTTCGGCTGTGCTCAACATGCATGTTCCAAGCCATAGAGATAATTGGGATTTGCTCCCAGGTAGCTTCTTTCTTCTCCTGTCACTGGGCTAAAGTCTCTGACATGTCAAAAATGCCTTAAATTTTAATGAACTCTCTGAAAATGTAGTTGGGATGGAAGAATTTATTTATTTCTAATTTTAGATTTTAAATAGATTTTGTCAGCTCAGTTCCTCTTTTGGAATGGAGTTCCTTTTTTTTTTTCTTCCTGTGGATCCCAGTACTTGTCATTTTATTCCAAGCACTAAAGAAGCATGACAGAAAGAATAGTATGAGGAAACTATTCCGACCAACCCTGGCTATAAAATTCACTTTAGTTTTAGGTCTTGCCTTTGCAAAGCTCAGTAGAATGCTGAAGGGCTTAAAGAAATTAATCATGTTTCTATGACTTTTAATTGACATTTATTGTTTCTTTTCCCCCTGAAGTGGTAGAAGTAGTTATTTTTTTTATTTTTCTAAAAGGCACGGTTTTGAAGCCTTAAATACTTTATTAAGTCAGCTGCCACCTATAATATCTCTTAGCATTCTGTCAAAATATATTTAAGTCAGTTTTCCACTGGATGGGACCGTGTCTTCTATGGATAAAGTATATCATGACATTTAACAATGTTGAGCAAGTTGATATGTGTTCACTTGTTTTAAAAGACTGAATTTTATTCTTGTTGACTTTCCCCCTCTTTGGTTACTAGCAATTAAGTCCTTTCCAGGATTAAAAATGTTTCATAGTATTTTTGTGTAGACTTTCATCATTATTTTCTTTCCAGGGAGAAAAGGTGTTTAAATGGTTATGTGGAAGAATGCTTGGGTCCAGTCATTTACCAACTGGGGTCTCCAGGTGTTGGGTTATGACTGACTATGGTTTTCAAAATCACTATGACCAATTGTCCATTGACCTATATTAATGCTACTTTCTGTGATTCCCAGGCAATCCTAATGGGAGACTAATTTCCTGTGAATTAGGGTGGGAAGATGAGTTCTTTGGCAAGTTTAAAGTCAGTGTGTTGCTCACATTTTTCTTTTTACATAAATGATATGGAGAGTAGATCTTCAGAGGACTTCAAATATCCTCACAAATATTTTATAGTAACCATGAATATTTTCTCTGGTTTAGAGGCCCAGATCATACTAGTAAATTAAGGTTGCCCTAAAGAAAAAGTCCCAAGGGGAATAAATTTAAAAATAAAAAAGCCTCAACACTCAACTCACTCCTTGGATGTTAAAATGAACTTCACAGTAATTGGCTAGAGATTATACTCTGCTGGATTTTATTTCTCTTAGTTTAACATTTTCAGATGTGTTCATTTTAGGATCATCAGTGAAGGAAATAAAACTTTATTATGGGGACAAATAACTGGAAGTCAATTGATATTATTATTGTAATTGTCTAGGTCAGAAGCCAGCAAACTTTTTCTGTTAAAGGTCAGATAGTAAATATTTTTGGCTTTACAGCACACATGGTCTCAATTGTAACTCCTCACTGCCATTGCAGCATGAAAGCAGCCACAGACAACATGTAAACAAGTGGGTGTGGCTGCATTCCAATAAAAATATTTATGTACACTGAAATTTGAGTTTCATTTAAATGTCACTTATAAAATATCATTCCTCTTTTTAAAAAAGAATATTTGATTGGTTGTTTTTTTTAGAGAGAGGAAGGGAGACAAAACATGGATGTGAGAGTACATCATTGATCGGCTGCCTCCTGCACACTCCTGCAGGCTCCCCACCAGGGATGGAGTCACAACCCAGGCATGTGTCATGGCTGGGAATTGAACTAGCAACTTCTCAGTACATGGGACAACACCCAACCAACTGAGCCACACTGGCCAGGGCAATATCAATTCTCTTTTTATTTTTTCTCCCAACTATTTTTAAAGTCGAGAGGCATTCTTAGCTCAGGATTTGATCTGCGAGCTCTGGTTTGCTGACCCCTGGTTTAGATCACCAAAACCCACAAGCAAAACTGTTCACCTTTTAGGAGCTACCACCTTAAACATTTCTCAAGTCTTTAAAAATGTTCAAAAAGAAAATAACCCATCACCCTCCCTAGATGATTTAATCAATAGTTAAAAACAAAGCCAGATACTCAGATTCGGAGTTCCTTTTACAGTACTTGGACTTGGTTATGGTTATTGCTCAGCAACTGGTAAAACCAAAGCAAGTGAACTGGCTCAGAGTAAACCATCAAGATTCATTTAAAAACCTTTTCTCATTGGGGTTTATATAACATTTGTTGCTAAGGTAAGTGGATTTGGAGATAATACTCAATTTTGTAGACAGATCCATTTAAAGTAACCATTTGGAAGCGGAGGGTATTGGAGCTTCAGTGCAGATTCTAGAGCCCCGGCCCTGGAGAGGGTCTTTGCATTTAGACAGGGCACACCTCAATCCTCACACATTTACCAAATTGTGTTTTAAGACTTACGGAGCTGCAAAAGACATTTAGGATTCTTTTAATGATTGGTGGGTTCAGAGAGAGATCGCCAATTTCCTTGAACAAAATGTCCCAATACGGCTTTTAATTTGCTGTACTTCTTTCTCGTCTTATTCATAATTCTTGGAAGAAGAGCTTTGTCTAAAATATCTTGTGGATATTGGTAGATTTGGTTTGGAGGGGGGCAAGATTTCCTTCATCTCAGATGGCTTGGGTTAAATAAACGAGTGAAACCAGAGGGAATTACATAAAGCTAAACTTTCTGTCACAGACAGGAGAGATACTCGTCTTATTCCTGGGTTTGGGCGTTTGTTAGTAGAGCTGTGGTGGTTGTAATCCCCACAGGTGCTCCATCGTCCTGGCGCCTCACCTCTGTTGGCTGCTCCGTGCTTAATAGCCTTTGCTGATGAGCTCTGAGGCCAAACCTATCACCGCAGGTAAGTGAGGAAAGGGGGGCTACCCTGGGGAAGTGTGGAGTTGAAGACCAAGTCCCCTCTTAGCCACTCTCTTAATCTGTCCTCTGTGTAGTCTGCAAACCAGCTTGCCTAGCTCCTTTTTATTTTACCACGATAAACCCGAGTGGACAAGACAATAGATTGATATTTAAACTAGAAAGGACACAGAGCATTTCAGAAACTGTAAACACTTGGGAAACCAATGATAGTCGACCATCCCGTTAGGTTCTGATATTCTTTTAATGAGTGGTATACATCATTCTGCTTGAGTTCCTTAAATTCGGGAAGTTTTTGCAAAGATGGATCAGCTCAACCAGTTTTATATTTTGGGAGGATGAAATGTTACTGGAGTAAAAAAATCAATCCCAAACCTATTTGTTTGAAATGGCTTATGTAAAAAAATTTTATAGCAGCTATTTTCCGTGTATACTCTGAATATGTTTTAAAACATTATTTCTAGGGGTCACATGTTAGATGATGTACTTTGAAATTGGAAACAAGGCTTGTGCCAGGGCAGGAGAAAATGACGAGAGCTGTCAGTGCATTTTCTGTGTCCAGGCTGGACGTGAAATAGAGTGGCCAGAAATCAAAACTCAGCTCTCACAAAGTTTCTCAAGATTCACCCACAGCCTAGTTATCTTATTTAAAGAGATCCATGACCAATTTGATTGTGTTAGGCATCAGCTGTGCCTCTGAACAACCTATCTGATATTTCCTGCCTCAGACTGTCACATTCCATCAGCGGACTGACTTTATCTTGAGCAGCTGCTCATTCTGAGCACAAAGTTCTACACTCCTGCCAGTTGCCGTCACAGCAGAAGTCTTTTTTGGCATCGAGTACCGTTGAACCTGTTCCCCAGTCTCCCCCACTCACTCCTGAAAATCCAGGTTCTTATTTGAATATGAGAATTCAGGGCCTGGTGAGCACTGTTGTCTTTGAGCATCTGGTGCGGTTTGGATGGATCGATTAGTTGCTGATTCAAATGCATTCAGAAGGAAAAAGAGAATCTCTAACACCTGACTCCTCATTTTGTTTCCTTTAAGGCCAGTCCTGTTGGCTTTTCACACTTGCTCATCATTCCTGGGTGTTGTGCAAATAGTATGAGCATGTCTCAATGAACCAGGCCCTGGTTATTAGCCTGTGGGTCCCTCATATCCTTTCTTTTAAAAAATATTTTTTATCGATTTCAGAGAGGAAAGGAGAGAGAGAGAGAGAAGCATCGATGATGAGAGAGAATCATTGATTGGCTGCCTCCTGCATGCACTCGAGCCCACAACCCGGGCATATGCCCATGACCTCCTGGTTCACAGTTGACACTCAAACCACTAAGCCATGCCAGCCAGGCGGTCCCTCATGTACTTGATTCTCCTCCTCTTCTCACTGTCTTCCTCAGTCATAGTTCCCTCACTAGAATACTCTCCAGTCACTATGCTTCTTAAAGGCAGGAACTACATCTTATTTATCTCTCTTTTTTTTCGTTTATTGAAGAGCATTCCCCCCCCCCCCCAAAAAAAAACCCCCCAAGATATCTCAATATCCTATCCCTGGAACATGGGAATGCTACCACATTTTGAGAATGGGCCTTTGCAGATATCATTGAGATATGACCATTCTGGATTATCCAGTTGGGCCCTAAATCCAGTAACAAGTGACCTTGTTAGAGACAAATGGAAGAGAAAACAGACAGAGAAGGCAATGTAAAGACGGAGGCCACAAGCCAAGGAAGCTGCAACCACCGGAAGCTAGGAGAGGCGTGGACTGGATCCTGCCCTCGAGCTTCTGAAGGGATGGGACCCTGCCAGTGCTTTGATTTTGGACTTCTGGCCTCCAGAACTGTGAGAGAATAAACTTATTTTTTAAATTTAACTTTATTGTTGAAAGTATTACAGATGCCCCCTTTTACTTTCCCTCCACCAAGAGGATAAATTGTCTCCCTCCACTGAGAGGATGAATTTCTGTTGTTTTTAGCCACTCAGCTTGTGGTAAGTTGTTATTTAGTTGCAGAAAGCTAATGTATTTCTATCCTTGGCACCTGGCACAGGACCTGACAGGTAGTTGGGTTCTTAGTATATTTTTCTACGGTAATAAATGATCCGTGGCTAAAAGGCTTACAAGGAGAAATAGGTAAGAACAAGCCAGTTTTAGCTTATCCATACTTTCCCCATTTGCTCTTTATTTAGGTTAGTAAAATAGTCAAGTTTAGGGACAAGCCTGTGTGCCTAAGCATTGTTACTGGGACTTAGGAAAAGCATTGGGAAATAATACGTCCTGCATTTTTATTGCCTGACTCAGCTATGAATGGTGAGAGTGATTTTCCAATGAAATGACAGGGTGCTTTCCCAGTCTCCTTCCTACTTATGAAGGTCGCTTCTCTGCATTCAGAATATAGGGTGCCGCCCCTTCTTGCCTTGGAGCCCTATTTGAGTAGATTCTGGGCTGCAGTACAGGCGTGGCTCAAAGAAACCAAGATGTGTCTTGTCATCTGGCCACTGAAATGGCCAGATATTTTCTAACCATTGTGATCGGTGAAGAAGTACAGCTCTACTCGCAACCCTCTAGTGTAACAGTTTGTGTTCAAACTGTATAGATGTGAAGAGAAGTGATATTAGACAGTTTCTTCCAACATTAAAAGTACAAATGGCCCTAACCGGTTTGGCTCAGTCAGCTGTGGGCAAACTACGGCCCGTGGGCCGGATCCGGCCCGTTTGAAATGAATAAAACTAAAAGAAAAATACCATACCCTTTTATATAATGATGTTTATTTTGAATTTATATTAGTTCACACAAACACTCCACCCATGCTTTTGTTCCAGCCCTCCATTCCAGTTTAAGAACCCATTGTGGTTCCTCTGTCGGGCATGTACCTTGGTTGCGAGCACATCCCCAGTAGGGAGTGTGCAGGAGGCAGCTGATTGATGTTTCTCTCTCATCGATGTTTCTAACTCTCTGTCCCTCTCCCTTCCTTTTTGTAAAAAATCAATAATATATATTAATTATAAAAGTAGAAATGGTCTGAAGTCAAGATATGCAAGTTACTTGGAGTGACTTATAAAGAACAGACCACTATCCACCATGCTGGAAAACCGTGATGGTTTTATTCTCAGTAGCTTGACATTAATACAGATGCTTTTTATTTTGTGCTGAGAAAAACAATCTGTTACACATAATGTAATTTGAATATACAACATAGAAACGCATCCTAAATTAGTTACAACAAGAACCTACAAAAACTTTATAGGAAAAAAGTTACCTAATATTGCCACCATAGTTTTTAATAGACGGACCCTGTCAGACCCTGTCACCAATACTCAGCTCTGTAAACAATGGTTATTTCCATGTTCTGGGGAATCGTTAATAACAGGGGCATGAAAATCAGCCTAAAAAGTTCTAGCACATCACTATATACTGTACAGTCCTCAAAAATAATTTATTGTACTGTTTCTAAAAAAAGGTACTAGGGTTGTTCTTTTGCTCTGTTTCCATAGTCTGGAGCTGCACGTGAGCACTTGAGTCTAACAGTCTAAAAACACGAGAACTGAACCGCAATTCACAATCACAGAGATGAGGTGGTGGAGTCGAGGACTTCACGCCCGTTGCACACTGCTGGGACATACGTGCTTGCAGAGGCTGGAAAACAAAGCAGGAGAGGAATTTCAGTGTTAGGCAAGTGGGCAGCATAGGGAATGGCACAAAGAATACCAGGCACTCATTACTAAGTTGGAAACGAATTCTAACTTGGCTTTGGAAAATGCTCAATGATTTCATACTGTGGTAGGTCAGCTTTCTAAATGCGTTCTGCTGCAAATCAGTTTTCATCCTGGTAAATACCTCCCTCAATGTCGTACGTCTTGAAGAGAGTTTATCAGCATTATCATTGCTGAAAGAAGCCACTTGTGGGTTTAAAATTAGCTTTGGTAATCTATAAACTGGTTCCGACACTATGTGCAAAATTGAAAGCTCACTGCAATTTTCTTCAAGATTGTTAAATTAATTATGATTTTCAATACCTTAATTAATTTTGTTCTCTCTGGGCAGGGATGGCTCTTACATAGTTCCATGGGTCGTCTGTGAACTCCTCTGCCTGAGAGAATGGTTTGCTATATTCTCGTTGTTCAAGTGGGTAACCTCAATGAAAACCATAACAAGGGCTGGTGTCCCGAGAACTTCAGTTTCATAATAGTTCTCCGAAAGGAAGATATTTCAAAGGGATGATGTGCTTGTTAATGACAATAGTGACAAACGGTGTCACGGTGTGAGTCTAACATGTTCTTTCTTTTTATGACACTTAGTTTTTCAAGATACAGTTCATAGCTCTTGTTTTAAGTTTTGTTTTTATGAGAAATCTAGCTATAGCTAAGCTCTATTTCACCCTTAATGTACTTTTTTTTTTTTTTTTCCTGAATGAGCACAAAAGCAAGGAGCCCCTTTCTTCGTGGAATGAAACTATGTAGCCAAGAGAATCAGAGATAATTCTACATTACCTTTCAGAGCTGTTTATGTCCCTTCCATCTGGACATGCTCTGCCTAGAAGGAGCTGATCTCCTTGGCTACCTGACCAAGCCCAGTCAGCTGTCCCATTCCTTAAGGGCACATCTCTCAGTTATTAATCAGACACACAAATGTCATGCTAAAGTGTTCATGCCTGATAGTGGACATAGTCTTGCTCTATAAAATTGCATTTGTCATTGGAATTTCATTAGACATGAAGGAGAAACTAATTATGAAATCTGAGATTACATGGCATTCAGTGGAGGAGCATTAGCCATATTTGTGGCACTGAAGTCTTTCAACAGGCCCACCACCAGGGAAGCTACAACCTCTTAATTTTGCAATGATTACTTGGCGAGGTAGGTGAGGAAATCTGTGAAGTCAGGTCTGTGTGGCTGCGTAAGGTCACAGCGGAGTCCTGTGACATGCTAACTCTTTTAGAGATGCTTCCCTTTTATCAGTTTTAAGATGACCTTCAGTTTTCTCTATAATATGAGCCCCCTAAAAGCTATAATATCTTTGGGGGGTGGGGAATGGCATAACCTACATTTCCTGAAACATCTACAACAAAGACATTTTAACACAATGTGTGCCAGATAAGTACTTGATGGATAGTGATAGTGATGATAATTCCAAATGTGAGGGCTTCGCTTTATTCTTTGCAGGGTTTCTTTATATACTTTATCTAATTCTAGCTTCATCAAAGTTAGGTCAGGTAGGAGAAAGAACAAGGTGAAGATCAAACCACAGTTCACTGGCCACTTAGGAGAGCACGTCTGGCCATTTAATATGTGCTCTTTCTGCAGGTTCTTTGTATCCAACTGTCTACTCGACATTTCCATGTGGATGCTTAATAGATATTTCAAAATCAAGTGCCAAAGCATAACTCTTGATTCCTTAACTTGTCCCTGTTTAGTTTTCATTTCCTCAGTGAAGAGTCTCAGGATCCAGCCAATTACCCAAACCAGAAGTCTAACATGATGCCCCCTTCCCTCTTTATCCCTCCCCCTACACCAAGCCTGAAACCAGGTCCAGTCATCTCTGTCTCCACATCCAACTACTTCTAGCTTTGCATCTACCACCCTGGGCCAATCCAGCAATATTTTACTCTTGGCGACTGCACTAGCTGCACCACTGGTATCTCTGTTTCCACTCGGGCTTTCCTGTAATAGATTATCTATACAGCAGTGAGAATAAGTCATTTAAAAATGACTACACACCTCCAGTGGCTTCCCTCTGTGCTCTCCTTACTCTGGCTTATAAATCCCACGGTGATTCCCATGCCTCTCTGTATTCTCCCAATTCTATGCCCCCCCCCCTTTTTTTGCTTTTGTCCTCAAATAGAGTGTATCTGTTTCTCAGCTGCAGGTCTTTGCAAGTAGCTGTTGCCTCTGCAATAATGTTTTTACTTCTCTTAATCACATGCCTGGCTCCTCCTTGTCATCCACATCTGAAATGTCACCTCCTGAAAAAGGTTATCATCAGGCCATCTAATTTAAAGTAGCCGACCAGTTACCCTCTGTCACATTACTCAATTCTAAAACTGATTTTGTCTTGCTTTTTTTTTATTTTATTAGTATCTTATACTCTTGACTAGAAACTACACAGGGAGCTCTGCTTGTCTTTTTCATGATTTTATCGCTATTGCTGATCACAGAATACACTCTCTATACATATTTTCTGAATGATTGATTAAATGATTGCATTTCAAAGAAGGTGGGAACCAACGGAAGTTTCAAGAAGGAAATAACCTTTTAACCTGAAGAAATGACCAGCAAAGGTGAGGCCTGCGGGCAGCCTTGTGTGGGGACAGGTAGGCCTTTGTGCTTCCTAAGCCACATGGTGGCATTGCCCATCAGCCACCCTTGCAAAGTGGCCCAGGCGGTCAGCATCCTCTCGCAGGCATGCTGCCTTTGACATTTTGACTAATCTCTTCATCTTTTCCAGGATCAAGTTTTATTACTTCTGTGAAGGGTTTTCATTTTCAGAGATTGAAGAGGTATGAAGTGTAATGGGGGCGGGTCTAGGAGACCCAGGGACTGGTATGCTAATGCCCCGTCTGTCTTGGACTAGTCTAATACCTTCTCTTCCTGGATTTTTAAAGACTGTATGAGAAACCTACTGTGCTATGCCCGGTACTATTGTGGAACTTGCACTGCTGTTCTTAAGTGTGCTCTTAGAATCTGCTTGCTCACCGCATTCTAACATTTTAAAATTGGGTGTATTTTGACTAGGTAAGCAACACATAGAGGGGCTACAAAGGTAATTGCATGGAACATCCTTAAGTTATAGTTTCAAATAACCTTCTACTAGACATCCCGGGGACATCATTATGAGAGTTCACAAAATAACTGAATCATCTACCTGCTTCACAGGGACATTAAAGGGAACGGCCTATGTTACAATGTCTAAACTCTTTGAGAGGAAGATAATATAAACTCAAGGTTTTCTTACAAAGAGTAATAACAGCAAAAACACTCCCCAAACTCTTTCTGCAGCTGTTTCTTCCCTAAGCACATTTTAGTGTATTAAAGGGAATTGTAACTTGCATTTCCCTGCTTCTCTTTTACTGTTTCATCTGTAGCTTTTGCCAGTGTCTTTTATTATGTAAAAAAAAATCTCATTTTTGTACATGCTGCTGAATATAGTAGAGGAAATTACTCTTTTATGAGTCTAGTATCTCAGTTACTTTGTCTTTCATTAATATTTCACATATGTCTCCCATATTAGTCTCTTTAATATTCCCCCAGGTAGTAAAAGATGTGTAAGAGCCCAGTACTATGTGTGTGTTTGTGGTGAGCTTTTGCTATTATTCTAATGAAATTCTCATGAGATTTTTAATGGTGTAAGTTAAGCCCATATTCTTAAGTGCGGTTAAGCAGATTTCTATAATCATCCTTACTGTCAGAAATAAAGAGGCTGCAAGCTTATTTTTAGCTTTTCTGGGAGTGGGGATTAGTTACTCTAGGCTAAGGTGCTACTTTTTACTAATCAAGTTGAAAACTGAAGATAGCTGAAGAAGTGCCACCATTGATCACAAAAGGGCAATTTGCACCCATCAAAAAGCATATTTTGCTTCTCAAACTTTGGAAAGCATTGGAGCAGCCAAGTGGCAGTTTTGTCTCCACTGTGAAATTCATTTCTCTTCCACCAGTAATGCTTGTGCAGGCCAGGCTTTGGAGAAAATGGTCGTATTTTTTCAGGGAATTAAGCCCTCAATCAATGCTAAACATATTTATTTAATAGATTCTTATGGATGCCAGTGTTAGTCAATCCAGTGGCTGAGACTTGGTTCCTGGGAATCAGTGTGTTACGGTAATTGTGTAATATATCAGACTTGGAAAAAAAGTAAACAAACATTGAGACAGAGACATTCCACCAGTTTGTTCCCATCTGTTCCATTTCCTTGTTCCTAGTGACCCAATTTTTTTCCCCTAGTATGTCAGCTTGTTTAGATATTTTAATGCTGTGGTCATAGAAGCCAACTTCTACCAGCTGTTTGTTGCCTTATCTTCCTGCTTCATCAGTGAACCTGTTTTCTTATTCATTGCCTTAATTTTGCTTGTGCTAGGGCCCCTTGGTCCCATTCCAGAAGTTCATCTGCTGATTAATATATGTTAATATTTGGGCAGTGATGACACTACTAGTCCCTGGTTTGGTAGCCTTGCTATGTGTCAGAGATTTTGCTGTGGAAGACAAAATCCATTGTTAAGAAATGTGGGCTAGATTCTCAGGGTAATGATCTTAAGCTGTTAACAGTGGCTTTAACCCCTTCCCCGGCAGAAACGTGTATACTCGTTTTCACAAAATGTTCTTTTTCAGTCGTCGACGAGTATACTAAGAAAATATGGTAAAAAGTATGGTTTATAGGAAGACGAGTTACAAACTGTTTTCATAACCAGCATCAAAAATACTATAGAGAACCAAAATAAAAAAATTAGTCTGAAAAAGAAACGTTTTTAACAAAAAAAATTGTTGGGGAAGGGGTTAAGAGGAAATTATATTCCTATGATGTGGAAGAAAAAAAATCTACAGACCTAAATGTGGAGTTAGGAGTTAAATGCAAAGACTTCTTCATTCAGTGATTCATTTCTTGTGAGACAAGATTCATGGAAAGAGAAAATTTGGCATGTACCTTTTTTATAACCCATGATGTGACTTAATCGCCTTTTCAACAGAAATTCCACTGATCTTCAACTAAATCCCTCAATTCGTTGTTGCCACTTCACACTGTCATGCTTTCTTTCTAATCATGTTCTTTTATTCTCACCTCCCTCCCTCAAGAAGCACAAACCCACGCTGGACACAAGTAACTTGTAATTGAAAGGACTTAACAATTTTTTTGCATTTTTCTTACCTACTCTTAGTTGCCCAGCATCTCTGGTTTCTCCTCTTTTCTATCTCAATGTGTTTTCAGGAAGGAATAAAAAACTTGCCCTGAGGCTCCAATACCTAATATAAACTATAATGTGCCACTATACCTAGGGATCAAACTCTGAAGCCAAAAGTGTTAAACTCTAATAAAATAACGTTCAGCCTCTAGTCCTCTTATCTAGTGGAGCTAATCTTGTTAGCTTCACCTTCAAAGTCCATACAGCAGCTGAACACTTTATTAGCTTTCGTTGCTACCGCCCTGACTTAAGCCACCAACATCTGGAGTATATAATACTTCCTGCATGATGTCTCTGCTGCTCCCTGTCTTATATTCTGCCCCTACCGCTAAAATGATGAAAATGGTGCCTTTCAGGTCAGTTCACTTCTGATGAAACCCTTGTTTATTTTCCCAGTTATTTCAATAGAGAAATAAAAGTCCTTACTATGGCCTCCAAAGTCGTACACGGTCTGCTTCCTCTCTGTCCTTATCTCCTCTCACTTTCACCCTTATTTCATTTCCCTCTAGCCACATTTGCCTCTGTGGTGTACTTGCACTTTAGAACTCTACTTTTGCCGTTCCCTCTGCCTGGAATGTCTTTCCCCCAGATATGGATGGACATGCTTCCCTTCTTGCATTTCCTTCATGTCTCGGCTCAAATCTGGCCTGTTTACAGAGAACTTGCCTGGCCACCCTATAAAAAAAGTAACTCTCTTTAACCCCAGGACACCTTATTTGTCTATGCCCCATATTTTTTGCACTTCACTTAGCAGCTGATAACAATACGTATTATTGGTTTGTCTGACTGTGCCTACTCTTGCCTGTTAGAATGTAAAGCACTGTGAATGTAAGCTTAGAGCTGTGCCTAGGTCCAAAAGTTTCTTGAATGAATGAGTGAATTATCCATCATTTTTTCCCCCATATTTACCTGTTAAGGGTCCCTTTCCTAAAGTCTCTGAATTAACTCCAGGTAGGGAAGATGTTTAAAAATTTTTTTCATATGATAGGGATTTTGTGGTATAAGTACATAGGTATCTCCCTTTTTTGGCGTTATTCAGAGAGTTTCACTTACTATGAAAAGGGAGTAGGAAGGAGAAATAGTGTAGCATAAACTGATACTAGACACTGCTTGCTTTCAGATATTCATAATCTAAAGTCAGTATATGGGCAGTATTTGATTATATGCATAATTCCTTTTTAATTAGCATATCTTCATAGTTCTGATCATGGTACCATGTTCCCAAAGGCATTAATGAATTTGGGGTTACATGGAAATATATATGACTATATGACTATAGGTGTCTCATACAATATTGAACTCTGGTTTAGGAACCCCCTTTGAGCTACTGAGTTTATGTTACTTTCAAATATATGGGACAGAATGGAAAATGTACAATGTAATTTAGCTCAAGAAAGTGATACTTGCTTTTAAAGAACTATTTAAGCGAAAGAAATTATATTTTTGGTATATACATTTAGCCGGTCACCATCAACAATATTCCTTTGTTTTTTAAAAATCAAATCTCATTTTCCAAGCAGCTTTGTGGGTAGCCCCTCTGGAGAACCACACCTTCTCTGTGCAGCTGGGTAAGGGACCCTTGGGTCTCAGATGGGCATGATTTATGTCACTGAACGCCCTGGCATGGGCTTTGGAGAGGAATAAAAGTCTACACTCATGCTAGAGAACAAGATGCTGTTACATGTGTCACTGAAGGAAAAGCTTTACTAAAATATTTGAATTTTCAGATGCTAAGATTCTTATTGTCCTAATGGTCTCTGCCATGAGTTTTGTAACTGAGCTGAGGCGGGAAATCCAGAGAGGCCAGAGGAACCACATAGCAGCTTTTGAGAGTTTCATCTCTGACTTCAGTTATCAAATTCCTGAGTGTATCTAATAGATAGGGCCTTGGTTTCCTCATCTAGAAATGTGGTTATTAGAATAAATGACCCATAGCATCTCTTCCAGATCTAGCCTCTGGTCACTGTTATTAAGGAAGGTGGGCTACATTTGCTTGGGGAAAACCAGCAAAATATTAGAGGTAAAGAGAAAATTATTTCAAGGTTGCAAAAGAGCAGTCGTGAGACAAATGGAAATGTTAAATAGAACACAGGAGAGGTATTAAACATCCATCTGCTAATATATGTAGGGTTATCTATTACAGCTCTCTATTCTCCCATCCTCAGTGAGGAAGGCATGAAAAGGAATGGAATGAGATTCCCAGGAAAGCTGTGGACGTGCCTTCCCAGAGGGAAAATGGATTGACGTCTTTTAGATTTGGATGCTGTAGATATATTTGGCCTGGAAGCAGATGGCTTAACTTGCCAAATACTCCAGGTTTCTCATGCATTAGCCACTGAGGATTTACGTCTATAACATCCCTATGCCTACAGCAGGGAGACCATCATTCAGTCTGTGTTGCATAATAACTTGCTAATTTGCCTGGCCATGGAGCACATGGTGTCATTCTGGGACTCCCTGACCTGTAAAGGGGACTATGCTGCTTTTCTGGACTTGCACTATAGAGAAGAAATTTGAATGTTGCCTGCTACTTTATTCTGTTATAAAAAATCATATTTGAACTTGAAAATGGCTTGCCCTCTCCTAATTGGGGTATCTTCAAAGCTTTGGCCATTGATTTGTGCAAAGCGTGTCCTCAGCTGCTTGCTTTCTGCTGCGATAGCTCTGTGGGAAAATGTGCTGTGCCTGACTAAAAGACTGTTCACTTGACCTTTCTATACTACTGACTCCTTCTTATAATGTGAAAACGCTTTGTAATAAAGAATCATTCTATTAATTGAGCAGTTCACACATTGCCCCCTAGACAAGTGCCCTTCTGCACAAGGTTTTGGCAGAGGAAATCAATCTCCACATGCCCATGGCTCCTCAGGGACTCAAACCTGGGCAGCATTACAGCAGAAGCCTCTTAGCTGAACTTAATGGTAATGACATGCATGTATTGGAATGATCACCATGAGCAAGAGACACACACATCCCCGTAGGAGAAAGTCTGTGCACATAATGGCTCTGAAGATGATCGGGCACACTCCATTTCTCACCTCTCTCTCCCCAGGCTATGCCAATGCAAACCCATATTAGTGACAACGACATTCTGACCTGCTTGAGTCCTATAGGGGTTTTATGCTGCGTAACTTCACATGCACACCCAGCTTTTACCTTCAAAATTAATGCAGTTCTACTTACATTCGCAGCATCCCTTCTTGATTGCCTGTCTGTGGGAAACAGCTCCTGCAAGCCCCTTTGCTTCTATTGCTGAACAAAATAAAGAATGATCTCTTTTCTTTCTCATCCAAATACAAAGAAAGTTTGCTTATGTGAGTGGGTGTGAGAGCAGCAGACAAGCATGAGTTAGGACTTTTGGGTCTCTGAGTACTGGTCTTGAAAAGAGCATTCCCAGTTTCACTAAATGTTTTCTGAGTGGCCAGGTGATTCTGTGACATAGATGCCTTCTCTGGGGGGTTCTGGAGAGAGCTGGAGAAAAAACTGCACAGGGAAGTGGCCATTGGCATCACGGATACCTCTCCCTCTCCGAACCCGTGCCTGTATCCTTTTTGAGGGTCATCTAAGAGGCCCTCCCAGCTCTGCACCGATACCAGTGGATAAAGTAGATAGGATAGTGTAGACTGAGGTTCTCAAAATGCACTCCTTGGATCACTTCCATTGAACCAGCAGGGGTGTCTTTTGCTCCAGACCACATGAATCAGAATAGCTATGGGTGGGGCTTGAGAATCTCTACTTCAAAGAGTTGTCCTTTTTTGCACACAAATATTGGGAATTATTGGCCCAAAGGTATACTTAATGGAGAAAAGTTAATGTTTCCTTTATATTTATTATTCTGACTCCCACTGTGTATTGTTAATAGCACACAAGTAAAATTGGTATTTTTTACACCTAGCAGTATTCAAATATTTTTCAAATGGTGAGTTTTCTGAGATGGCCTTAAGCACGCTCTTTCTTTCATGCCTGCTTCTGAGTTTGGTCATGCTTTGCCATCTCCCTGGAGCTACTGCTCAGCTTTAAAAATCCAATACCAATACTCTTTCTGCTATCAACCACCTTAGGGGTTTTCAGAGAGCGCACCTAGGCTCCAAGGTCATGTGGTATTTCTGCTACTCTCTTGCCAGAGAATTAACTGGGAATTAATACGACTACACGTTCAGGCTAGGTGTATCATGTTGCTGTAATCTCTGGTAAGAGGGCAGTACTGATTAATTTAGGACTTGGAGAGTGTTTCATGACAAAACTGGCCACAAATTCTTTGAGAGGTGGGGACCCCTTGAATCTGGGCAGGCACTGTCATCCTCTCTATAATCCCACGTGGTGAGGCATCCCGCCAAAGCGCCAGGCGTCAGAGTGAAACCGCTGTGGACCCTGCAGATCAGTGCAGTCTGAGGTGATACTGCAGGACTCCAGTCAAGGCCTCATGGAGCATAATAACTGCTCAGCCAAGTCTCGCCTGAATTCCTGACCCACAGAATCATGAGTCACAATAAAAGGGTTGTTATAAATCACTAAATTTGGGGGCTGTTTTCTCTGTGAGAATAGATAACTATTGTGTGTGTGTGTGGAGGGGGGGGATGATTTTTACCTCTGGAGGGAGTTAAACAACCAGCAGCAATATTGGTAACAATAAGTTAACACAATAAAATGCCTGCATAATAATTGCCAGTACAACCTAATAAAACATATGCTTTACCTAATGAATTTAGAGAAGTTTAAAGATTTTTATTGATTTATAAAACAACTTACTTCCCAGTATTTAGAAGGGAAATGGGTATAAGTTGTGCTGGATATGCAGTGGAGGAAACAGGCATTGAGATATTAAATCAGTTGCTGAAAGATTCATCACAGCTGGTCAGTAACATGTTCATACGCAGAACTAGATCTCAAAGACCAGTGGCTTTCATACTTCTTTGCCTGCAATTCACAGCAATAAGTGTTTTTACTTGGACCTGGTACACATCCGTAAACTCTGGAGCAAATGTCCTGAAATACTACTTACTCTTTTTACATATAATAATGTACTCTAGGAGATTTATTCTATTCTCTTTAATAAAATGCTGGTCAAATATACTGAATACATTTCATGACCCATTAATGGGTTACATTCTACAGCATCACGGGACCAAGGGTTCACCACTGTCATTCACAGGTGTTTAGAAATGTCTGGTGTATAGAAGGTACCCAAACATTTAATGAATGAATTTAATGAAAACAGTTCCAAATTATTAAAATGGGAAAGTTTCAATCACAAGTGTGGAAAGCCAGTGTCAACTCGTGAATCATTTTATATCTTTGCGTGTAACGTCTATTCTTTATTTCTTCACCTGTAAAATATAACTCTGATATCTAGTACTCATGGGACAAAATGAGCCCATAAATAGAAAACTATTTTGATTCAAAGATATAAAATTACAAATAAGAGATAAATTACTCAGTACTTTGAGAAGTCTAGAGCTATCACATAAATACTTCCCTTGTTACTTTAATATCACTTCACTAATTTGTATTAATTAGAGGAAAGTTGCTAAAATTGAGGTCTAAATTTAGACTTTTAAAAATAAAGATTTATTTAAAATTTTATTGAGTAACAATACAGTCATAAAATGTTGGTCTAGGTCGATGCCCACCTGAAATATTAATTGGGCTACTAGCAGATTCACATACTGAGTAAAGCTTCAGTCCATTACAGTCAAAGTTCATTGTTTGAGTGTATGTGAATATTTCTGAAATCATGAAGAGAGACTCGATTGGGCAAAGTTCCCTTGTTATCCCTTCAAGGATTTATTAATTCCTGGGGTATGTACCACAAAATGCTACCATTTCAAAATTAATTGAGGTTTGGATGTATGAGATTTTGAACCATGTCTGTGGGAGATTTATGGACTTTGTTAAATTGCTCAAATAATGACCAAGAGCTCTGAGCTAGCAACAAGATTATTTTTACCAGGCTTGAGTCTTGCTATACAGTTTCAGGTAACCTTCCTTTCATTCTCCCTGTAGAGCCTACCAAGTGCCTAGCCTCATAGGAACTTTCCCAGCTTGTATTCTAGGTGAAGTAGCATGATACAGCAATTTGGTGCACTGGCTTTGAAATCAGAGAAACTGACTTTAAATTCTGGTTCTGCCACTTTCCATATGGGTGACTCTGGGTAAGTTTATTTATCTCAAAGAGTTGTGAGTGTGTTATGAGATACAGTACACAAGCACACGTATGAAGTATTTAACGCAATGCTCAGCACATAGAAAACACTCAATAGATGACAGTTCCTGTGAGGTGTTGTTATTGTTAATTGTTGTCAGTTCTTTCTTGTTTGCTCAAGACATAAGCAGGTTTCTCTAATATCCAAAGAAAATTACTTCACAAGTTTTATCATGTTCTGGGACTCAATCATGTGGTACCAAGAAATGTAGCTGAAAAGAGAGTAACGTCTCCACCCCTATTGCAGCTCTCAGCCACAGAGTGCTGTATGCAGGGCATCACTGAATATGTGTTATCAGCCATTGGTTTTCCCTTTGTTTGCTGGGGGAAGGGCTGCCCTGGTCAATTGTATACTTTCTTGGAGAAACTGGGGCACTAATGCGATTGCTCACTCTGTGATGCTGAGCTATTTTGAAATATCCTTTCTAATTGACTTGAGGCAAAACTGTGAAGTAGTCATTTGTCTCTGTCACTCCAGTCCTCCTTCCTCCTCTCTGGACTCCACTCCTTCTTCCTCTTCATCCTTCTGTCGGTGAATGTCTCCTACTTTATATCATAGATGAGCTGAAAATGACTTAAAAGGCGATCCCCTTTGGGTACATTTGTGCTTTAGAGGATGCTAAAGAATTAAGCAAATGATTCTCTAAGGACAGTGTTTCAGATATTTGCAGGTCAGTTGGAGAGAAGTTTGGACTGGAGAGTTATCCTGGTAAACCTTCCGTTCAAACTCCCTTCTCAGCTAGTTCTCAGCTGAAGAAACATCATCATTGAAATAGAGGAAAATCGATTCCAGCATTTTCTAAGGTGTGTCCCATGGGAGGTTAGTTGGTTTAACTATTATCAAATACTTTTAAGAAACTCCGTAAATAACAACATTAAAAGGCTTCCTTGCTGTAGAGATTCTCAAAGCCTTTAACATACTCAGGTTAACAGAGGTACTTTGAACTTCCAAGGGTACATTTAGGATGCAGCGTTTTCCCTCTTATTTGATTGTTTATCTTCCTCTTTTAATTTTTCATGAAGCAACTTCATTTATGTGACACAGGACATACTTTACAGAGCACCAATCTAGTTCAGGACAATCTAGTTCTTACTCTAGGACAATGAGTAAACTGAGATAGGGAGCAATAAAGGTTGCCTACTGAACTGGTGGCAGTCAGGACTCAAAACCAGGCTCACTGACTCCACAACATGGTCAAAAATCCTACTTGCAGCTACAGATGTAATATCTGTCTTCCCTGCTGGATTGTGTGTACTGCCAAAACAGGAACTTACACTCTTCTGGATCCATAGCACCTAGCACAGCACCTGGCACCCAGCCATTGAACCAGTACTTATTATAATTGAATTGAGATTGTTCATGGGGACAGACATGTGCTGTCGGTTCCTATCCATTGCTTCCCCTCCCAGCCTGCTCCCTACTATAGTGCTGTGTATGAAGGGGTGAGTTCCATACTTACACTGAGAATATGTGGTCCCAGTTCCACTGACACTGAACCTGTTGAGGTGCAGCCTGTGTGTGACCACATTCTTCTGGGGTTGGAACAGCACGATGTGCACCTTGGGTGCAAACAAACAGCCCAGGACCACGAAGCCGCTTAGGCTAACGGATATGCACATGGTTGTCGTCTGCACCTATAAGAATAAGTTGCCTGGTTAAGCGTCTGGCTGTAAATTCAATCAAGGGGCCAACTAAAAAGAGCACTGAAAAAAGACCAAATTTAAAAATCTCGAATCATCCACAGTTCTGTTCTTATTATAGACAAACCATATAAATATAAATATATTAAATCTTCCAAGTTTGAGATGTTCATGGAAACATTGCTTAGGATTTGTAAGCACACACTATTTGTGTTAGGTGCTTCTGAATGCTTGCCAAGACTTCACATGGATTTTCATGTCTTGCTTGTTTTTCCTTTATATATGTATAAAGATATTTCTGCAGGATCACTGACTTCAGGATCTTAAATAGTAAAAATTCCAATAGTCAATGATAAACTGCCCAGCTTGCTGATGGTGTCAATCAGCTTGACTTATTTTAAGCTTCACTATATTAGGAACAAATATGGGCCTTTTGCATTTTTCTACCTCTCTCTTACCTCTATTAGTTAGTGGCTTTCCTAGTCAATATTGGGGGACACTGTCACCTTTCTTCCAAGGTACCTATTCTTTTAATTACTTCACTGGCATCTCTCTGGAATTTTGATACATCATGCACTCCCTGTTCAATTTTTTGTTCTCTAGGCTTCTATATGCCCATCCTTGACAGATGATTTTCACTTTCTCCCTCTTTGCTTCCCCTGAAAATATACCTCAGAACTAGGTTTTAGCATCTCTTCTTTTCATGCTCTCCTTCTTCATCTTCTCTGATTTCATCATTTGTTCTGGCTTTAGCTTCCATAGGGTTTTTGAAAAATCCCAAACTAGATTCTACATATTTTATCAGTTTTTATACTGAAAAATAGAAATTAATTATTTCTTATTTAAGTTTCTACTCAGAGTAGCTATGGTAAATCCTGGAGTAATTTTAGATTTCTTTTTCATTCCTCCCCTCCCCCCCCTCCAGACAATGCTATTATCGGATAGCATAATTCCTTATGACTTAAAGTTTCCAACTTTCTTCTTTAATAAAAGAAAGCCGAATACTGAATAATTAACTGGAGAAGCCACATACTTTTAGAAGGCTTCATTCTGTTTTAATAAAGAAAAAAACCCAGGTTACATTTGTAGCATAATTCTTCAGACTCTAGTTTTACTTTAAAGGATGCAAACATAATCCATTCTTAGTATCTTAAAGCACTCGTCTCCCTTAACTAGTCCAGTGACCTCCAACTTGGCCCCAAATTGCGAGCTCTTTTCTCTTTTGTCAGCTCTTCAGAAAAGAATCCACCGTCTAATTCCATGATGTAAAAGCCTTGATAAATAATACCTGTGTTATTTACCGTGAGTTCAATTCCTGGCATGATTTGTTTTTTTACATATATGTATAATATTATATTAGAACTGCACTCTTCCTGCCTTGGTTTTGACTTTGGAGCCAATACGAGAGAGAACAGATATCACAGTAAGGGTGAAATGAATTCAAATGTGCTAAGTTTCAAGCATTTCTATAACTTTGAAGCTCCCGATACACATTAAGACATTACAAGGAGAGAAGAAAAGAGGCTTTCATGAGAAGAATATCCTGGAAAAAGCTGTGCTGTGTGTCCTGTACCCTCCAATCCCTTAGAGGGCTGTGCCTCTCTCCTCACTTAAATTCTAGAGAGCAGTGCTTCGCTGGCCATTCACAGAAGGGTTGAGGTTTTCTGCAGGAGGAGAATGCCCTGGCATGGGGCCTGATTCCTGTCATGGAAACCTAGAAGGTGAGCAGAGGCTAATTACTCTGTGGCAGAGCACAGACACTGCTACTGTACTGAAATAGTCCTTTACAAATTTATCACAGCAAAGGATTTGTGAGTGGAATGCATGGACAAGACAGGCCATGCTATAAAGAGTCACCATGTGTAGCCTTGCTCACATGGAACAGCCTGGAGTCTTCACAGAGAGAAGCTGGAGGGGCACATGTATAGCTGGGTGTCCTGGGGCTGAGCCAGGAGCCACAAGAGGAAACTCAGAATAGAGAATTGCCAGCCAGCTCACTCGAGGTTCTGCAGGAGGGAAGGGCCGGTGGGAGACTTCTGGAGATCACATGAAAACACCCTTTAATCATCTCCCAGGTATTCTGAGGACGTGTCTTTAACTACCGTGGACTTAGAGATCATAGAGCCATCCAGCCACATAAGAACTGTCCTACTTCTCCCTTGTTCCTCTTTAACCAGGGCTGAGAGGGAAATAGCGACTGGTGGATTGGGGAGTGTGAGCAGGAGAAAGGAGAAGCCAACCACTGGAGGCTCTCAGCCCAAGGCAGACCAGACCTCAGGAGAAATGAGATTTAATGGTAAGTTAAGATATGGTTTTGATAATTATATAGAACTAGGCATTTAAAATTTCTACTGAAAATGATAGTAGGACCAAATGATTCCTAAGAGCACAAACATTCATAGGCCTACCATGGTTCTAATTCTTTCATTCATTGCTCCATCTCCAGCACCAAAATGGTACTCCATATGGTGATACTAGTGTTTGAATGTGTCCATTGGACTTCATGCAGGGCTAATGATTGCTCTCAGAAAATACTAATGGAAAAATTGCATTTTGGTCCTAGTTTATGCAGCAAAATAATTCAATATACCTGTTTTAAATCTGACATCTTTTAATATTTTTACAAAGGCTAGGTATTAGCCTTATAGTTTTAGTTGTCCAATTTTTTTCAGTAAGTCACACTAGGAAAAGCCTGTATTTATGTATAATTCTGTGTTCTGTCTCTTTGTATACCCGAGGCTGCTCTGTTTTCACCTTCCTCAAACTCCTAGCAACACTTGAGTTGGTTAATCTCTTCCTTCTTTTTGGTTTCCTGGGTACATCCTTCCCTCACTGACTGGTCCTTGTCTTATTTGTCTTGAATTTTTCTCTCCTACCTGAACTTTAAGTGCGGGAGTGTCCTATACCCCAGTTTTGGACTCCCCTCTTCACCTTCTCATCCATTTCCATGGCTTAAGTACCTCCTATGTTGGTGATGTTTAGGTATTTATTACCAGGTTCAACCTTTCTTCTGGGCATCCAGACTTATGGATCTAACTTCCATCTTGGCATATTGTTTTGGATATATAATAGACATATCAGAATTGATCTGCAAGAAAAACTTGATCCATTCCCCCAAGTATCTCCATTCAAGTAACTGGCTTCCAATGTACAAACCAAAAACCTGGGAGTCATCCTTGATTTTGCCATTTCCTTTACGCCCACACATCCAATCCAACAGCAAGTTCTGTTGTTTTTTTCAGAAGATATTTCTTTATGTTCTCTTGTGCTTCTACATGTCTTTCAAGAAGAGACCCTACTCTCTTTGTTTAGAACTTTCTTTTTTTTAAAAACATATTTTATTGATTTTTTACAGAGAGGAAAGGAGAGAGATAGTTAGAAACATCGATGAGAGAGAAACATCGATCAGCTGCCTCCTGCACACCCCCTACTGGTGAAGTGCGCGCAACCCAGGTACATGCCCTTGACCGGAATCGAACCTGGGACCTTTCAGTCCGCAGGCCGACGCTCTATCCACTGAGCCAAACCGGTTTCGGCTAGAACTTTCTTTTCAAGGATATTTGTACAGCAAATAGCCTTAGAAAATTCAGGGTCTACCTGTGGAGCAAAGAGCCAGCATATCATCTATATATATAAAAAAGCCTAAGCAACTGGTTGTTGGACCGTTCGACCGGTAGCTATGATGCACACTGGCCACCAGGGGGCAGATGCTCAACACATAGGCATGGAAACATGGAACAGACTGATGAATCTCAGAGGGACAGGGGAAGTGGGGAGGGCGGGAAGAGATTAACCAAAGATCTTATATGCATACTAGAGGCCTGGTGCATGAATTTGTGCACCAGTGGGGTCCCTTGGCCTGGTCTGCGGGGCTCGGGCCAAAACCAGCATTCTGACATCCCCAAGGGGTCCCAGATTGTGAGAGGGCACAGGCCAGGCCCCCACCAGTGCACGAATTCCTGCACCGGGCCTCTAGTCCCTTATAAAATATCCAGATTTCCTAATGTCCCAGTTCCTTCCTTGTAATGCAACCACTGACTGTGCAGCCATAACCCTGCCCAGTCTGCATGGCCTGGGGAAGTGGAACTCAGGAAACCATAGCCAGTGCTGACACCCTGGCTGTTGTTATTGCTTTGAGTCACAAAGCTTTTTTTGGCAGCATCAACAAAACTGTGTCAGGCTAACATGTTACCTTGTAAGTATAGTAGAATCTCAGACTCTGCAGTCTTTGACAGTTTTGGCAATGAGACTGGAATAGTTTTTTCAAAGATGAAGTATGAGGGCCTTATGGGCTGATGAATAGGATTTGAGAAAAGTCCCTGGGAATCAGTAGCAAGTATATGGGCCAAATTGAATAGTAATCACCTATTCAATAAATAGTGATTCACCTTATTGCCTATTAATGAGGAAGACTTGGGAAGGGAGCTGCGGGCTGAGTAACAGAGGTAGATTCAGATAGGGTTAGCTGGACTTGTGCTGTATTGTTGCTCACTTTCCTCTGGGGGTGGGAGCAGAGTGGGGTGAATTTCCAGTCTGATTCAGGTCTGCCCAATGCTAATAACTAGTACTAAAATTTTTCCCAGTGGGCAGAGAGTTGTGCTTCCTTTCACATAAAAGGTGCAGAGACATACACCTACACTGAGCATGAAAAGAGGGCCCTTCAGAGAGGCAGAAACCAGGTGAATTGTTTGAACTTTGGCTGGTTCCCTTTGGAACATGACGGGGCAGGGTGCATCGTGCTTATTAAGGAAGAATGACAGCAGTTGAGCTCTCTCAGTGCTTGTCCCCCGCTGAGATCTCTCAAGCCAAATTTAGATCCATTGCACCGAGGTCTCTCATGCCAAATTTAGATCCATTGCAAGATGACAAGGTCTCAGTTGTTTTATTTTGTAGCAGAACCTGACTGCAAAAAAAGAAGCTTCAGTGCTGTCTGTGAGATTTCTCTGAGATGATGAAAAAAAATGCTCAGAAGGCACAGATATTGCATTCACTAATATTTGAACTCTTACTGACCTGGATTAGGTTTAAAATACTGACAGAGTGCTGCACTAAAGACTGAGAAACGGACGCAGAGAAATGTAGGTAAATCCTTGCATTCAGCTGCAGCACAGGTGAACTTCCCTAGCCCTTACATTAAACTAGGTAAGACCTTAAAGTATGTTATCAGGAGGAGACAGCCAATGCCCTGGATTAAGATGGACTCCTTCCAGAAAGTTGCTGCTGTGCAAGTCAAGGCCAAGTTAGCTGAAATGCGCAAAGCATGTGCCCAGGCAGAAAGCATCCGGCTCTGACTTCTGAGTCAAGGAGTCCTCAGAATGGAGATGAATAGTAACACTAATGGTGATCTTGCCATCCAGTTTAGGGTTGCGGATGCTTAGAAACACCAAACCTTCATTTGGTTGAGCCATGAGAAATTAGTCTCTGCTTAAGTCTGAAAGCCCATGTGCCTTGCTTATTGGCACAGGGCTGCTCTCTCCTTCCATACTGCCTGGTTCCTCCATACTCCATATGCTAAAGGATAGGGCCACGGTCTCCCCATTCCCCAAGGGTGGCTGAAGTCCATACACACCAGCCCCAGTATGCTGGGCAGGGGAGAACGCCGATTTTTATGCTCTGTTAGTGACAAACAAGTCACCATTCTACCCAGAGCTGTTAGGGGAAAGGTAGTACTGTGGCTAGAATGACAAGTGAGGCACTGGCTTGAGATGCAGATTTAAGGGGGTACCAAAAACTCAGTAATCAAGACAAATATTTTATTGCAATATTTTTAAAAAATAAGACTTCACACTAAAAACCCATGATGAAGACAGCACCGGCATTTCAATAAGGGCAGGATCAGTCACCGGGCTGTGCTGTGACATATTTAATCTTAAGGCAAAAAAGAATAATTAGTAATACTGGCCCTCTTCTGATCACTGCCTATGCAGGTGTCATCTAGCCCACTTTGCATTGCTAGTAGAAATTGGGACTTGGTGAACCTACTAAGTGCTGACACTTTGGTTACAGTGTTGGCTGTGAGTAATAAAGTCCTTTGTGAATCAGGAGTTACCAGTTTTGTCCCAGCATCCCTGAAACTGTGGCAGGCTAGCTTGTTAGGTGGCAAGATGGGTAGAAAACCTTCACCATTCTTGGCAGGTTCTCTCTCCATTGTTAACATCCTACCATCAACTCTGACTGGAGCACCTACTACAGCCACCTAACCAGTCTCCCCACTCCTGCCTTTGATTTCTGTCATATCCATGTCTTTAGCAACTTGATTTTCCCCCTAAAATGTGAGATATTAAACTATTCTTCTTAAAATATTTCAATGGTTTCTTTTTTCATATAGAATAAAATCTGTGCTTTTTGTGATAGCCTATGAAGTCCAACATGATCTAGCTCCCTGCCTACATCTCTTATAAAATCACTCTTCTATTTGCTTATTAAAGTGGGGCCATACATACTTTTCTCTTTTAAGACATTTTTGCCTAGAAGTGGTTGTACTTGCTATTTCTTCTGTCTAGCACATAGAATTCCCATGCTTGGCTCTTTCCCATCCTCCAGTGGAGTATTATGAAATAGACACTAGTAGGGGTGGCAAATATTTTTTAAAAGAATTTGAGATTCAATATATATGTTTTTAAATCTTCAAAATAGTCAACATGGGAAAATCAGAATTTCTCTGTAAGTATTTGAGCCTTGTCAAAATTCTGGAACCACCTCTGAAGACTCTACCAACTGTAGGTAAAGTTCTCAGTGGTCCCAACCCCAATAACAATGCAACGTCTGGATACTCAAAGGATGGTCCCTCATCTAGCAGCATCTCCATCACCTGGGAGCTTGCTAGAAATTCAGACTCTGGGCCCCATCCTTTCTTATTTGTTCAAGATCCCCAGGTGAGTTATATGCACATTAAGTTGGAGAAACTCTGAGGTAGCATAGCTACTCTTCCTTCCATCATAACACTTACCCCTGCATAAGTTATCCTGCACTTTCATTCATTCATTCTTTACTCTCTCTCTCTTCCTCCCCTAGACTATAAGTTAAAGAGAGGAGGGACTTGCCTATGTTGATAGCTTGTATCTCCAAGGCCCATAGTAAGTGCTCAAATATATTTGGAAGACATAAGTGAACAAAACACTCAGTAGTTACCATTAATGAATTCCTTTATGGGTAAACTTTCTACCTAACATGGTCTCGTTTTTATTTGCACCATTTATACTATGTATTGGATCCTTGACGGCTCAGTTTGATTCTCACACTCTCTGGAATGGTTTTATTGTAGTACAGAAGGAGAAGGAGATGGCCTGGATATTTCTCAAAGATCCTTTGAATTTTCATATTTTTACCCAACTTTTTACTTGCTTTGTTTGGATGCCTGTAATACCTCCAATTAGTTTTGGTTGTTCTAGGCTCTGCTCTTTCAAATCCAGCCTCCCTATTAAGGATTGACAAGCTTGTGGTATAATGTGGAAGGCATGCATTTGGGTCTGAAAAACATGTTCTATTTCCTAACTGTGCCACCTGGGAAATTAATTATCCTCTGAGTCTGTTTATTAATCTTTTCAGTGGATAATAACATTTGCTTTCCAGGGTGCTAATGAGGATCGTAGGCTCATGTATGCAAAGCATCTCACAGAGAGAGCTCTCAGAGTCCATCAGGAAAGGTCCATTCCTCTTACTTTTTACATCATGTCACCTTTTGCCTGAGCAAACAACCCAACCAAAAGAAAAGAAAATTTAGAAAATTGCGAGAACTCAAAGTCCTTAAACACTATTTAAATGAATTCCTCTGCCTCGTATAATCTGACCATGTTGCTAATTTCCATTCGTTTCTCACTAGACACCACCTACCCCCTAAGCCATATTCCACTTGAATATGACCAATATTGCTGTGTCCTGCTTGGTTCATTTCTGTCTCGCCTCAAGAATATTCCCTCTATTCTCCAACTATCGTCATTGCACTTTCTCACCAAGGTACAGGGTGAAATCGCACCTCTTCAAGGAATAGTCCAGGAAAGACCAAGCTCTTACTGATCTAACTCTTTTTTGAAACTCATAGACATTTAAGAGATTATATCACCAATGTAATTATAAACTCTTCTGTGTTAATCCTGAAGTCTTTCATGCTAGTTATTTTTTTCCTCAGCTGGGATATGAGATTTTTGAAGGTTGGAATCATGTTTTATATTTATTTATAACTCACAATGGGTGGCAAAGTACTGAGTCATAAACCCTGCAGACTGATGTCCAAATTCATTGTAGCTGCCTTTAAATTATTAGGTACTTTTCTAATGCTGCTGATTCTATCTGAGCCACATGGTTTCGCTCTGGGAAATTTTAAATCTCAGTCTTGTTCTGCAATTTCTAGAACAAGGGTCCCAAGTTCTGATGCTTATAGGGTCCATGCAGATTCATAAGGGAAGAGAGCTGGGAATAAGAATTCAGGGATTGGTGGGAGTGAGGACAATAGGAATGAGAGCATCCTGTCTAGAGGCATAGGCACCACTCCATTCTGACTAACTGTTGCATGTAGGAATTTGAGCCCACATGTTTTACTTTGATAAGAGAAGCCAGGATTGTGGATATTTACATAAAATTTCTCAATTTTCTAAGTATTTCAAAAGAGTGCAGGCCAAACTAAAGCTATCTGGGCAACAAGAACATGTGCCCTAGCCAGTTTGGCTCAGTGGATAGAGGGCCAGTCTGCGGACTGAAGGGTCCCTGGAGGAGGCAGCAGGAGGCAGCTGATCAATGATTCTCTCTCATCATTGATGTTTCTATCTCTCTCTCCCTCTCCCTTCCTCTCTGAAATCAATATATATATATTTTAAAGAAGAAGAACATGTGATTCATTAGAGTAGTGTTTTTCAGTCTTGGTTGCAATGAGAGTCACTTGGGGAGCTTTGAAAGATTCTGATGTCTGGGTCACGGATTAGGCCAACTAAACCAGAATCTCTGGGGTTGTGTCCCAGGTAGCATTTTTTTCCCCAAAGCTACCCAATCGATTCAATGTGGAGTCTAATTTGAAAGCCAATGTGTTGGATCCTCCAGTCTACCTTTGATTTCTTCTGTAAATTTAGGATTGGCATTATTTGCAAGGAGTACCTGAGATCTAAGATGATCTCACTGTGATTGGATGCATTAATTAGGACCTTAAAACACTCTCAAACCAATAACTTTTGCCCCATTTGCCTAAGGACTTCTGCCCATGTGGTGAAACCTCTGGTATCTTCAGCTAATTCTGTTGAGTCGGTTGATATATATTGCTATTATGGTAAAGGGGAAAAATCATATTTTTGTGTGTTATAGAAATAAATGCTAATTCACTCAATAAAATTAAATTTTTATAATGCTATTTGTTTATTTTTAATAGTGTATTCTGCTCTGTTTTTAATTAGATTTTGAGAATAAAGTTTCATACATCCAGGATAAAATAATTAACATTGTAAGTATATTATAGTCCCAATTCCCAAAATCACATATGCTAAGGATAGTTTCCTAAGAACTTAAAATAAAAATCCTTACAGATCTAGAGGAGTGAATGTGTACATGAAGGCAAAAAATAAAAAGAAATAAAAATGGGGGCATTAAAATATATTAACTATGATTCTCTATTTAAATCCCCACCCTCTAAAGCTTCAAACTGCCATGTGGTTTATATAATATGACCTTTAATTTTGCTTTATCAATTCTGATGTTTTCCTTTTGGACAGATTTTCTAATTTTTTAAACAGGTAGTCTTAGAAGCCCTGACCATTAACCCAGCATTGAATATGTGGTCTTTATTTTCTTGCTCTTTCTTGAAAGTAGTCCATAGGTTTTAGTCACATGGCTATGAATAATTAAATGGACTAGGTACCATAATATTGCCAGTCTCTTGATCCCATCCTTTAAATAGCTCTGTCTTTTATTGAGCTGCAATATCCAAGATTTTGATAATGTAGGAATTGCTGATGAACAGAAGATTTGGGGACTATTACAGCCTACAGAGGCACTTCATTTTGTGAAATCATGGCATAACAAGGGAACCATTATGCCTCTGGAAAACTTTCATCTGTGACAATTTAAGAAATATAGAGAATGAAATCCAATTGCCACAAGAGAAAAAAGATTTATATATTCACTCATTGGAAGATATTAAAATCAGAATTATAAATGCAAAAGCTACTGATGGATGGTTTCAACAGTTTGAGAAATTATGGTGGAATGATGAACTATTTCTTTCAGAAGAGATGATGATATAGAAGCCCAGAAATTTGAACTATATATTACTAAAGACTATATGAATAATGACTTAATTAGGTTACTTGGATATGTATATATATATCGCTCTGTGGTAGCCAGGTCCTCCTGTGTCTAATTTGAAGTACTCTCATTAGGCTTTTAATGGTTTAAGACTTATTTGCTTATCATTCACTTTCGAAATTTAATTAAAAGTTTTAGAGGTATGTGTGACTGTGTAGTACATTTTCTCCCACTTGTTTATAAATTGCTTGAATGACCATGATTTACATTATCTTCCCCTCTGTGCCTAGCCCAATGCTTTGCACATAGTAGGCCCTGATGAAATACTTTTAAAACATAGTGAATTGATTTCCATGTATAATATGGCGGTTCATCATGGCATTTGTAATTACCTACCTGATTGCTGAGATGAAATAAAAGGAGCCTATTTGAAATCTTACATAGCAAAGCATTGGCAGGATAAAAGAAGAAGGAAAAGAAGAAACCACTGAAAGACTTACTCTGTAATCACTTGATGTCACATAAAATATAGGGAGGAAGGCCAGCCAGATGATGCAGGTGGTGTACATGGTGAAACCAATGAACTTGGCTTCATTGAAATTTTCTGGGCACTTCCGCGTTTTGAAGGCGTACACAGTGCATAAGATCACCAGGACCACGTCGTAGGTAAGTGAGATCAACATGCTGGAATCTCTGACATTGCACTTTAAGATGACTGTTTCCCGCTTCTCTGGAAGGGTGTACCGCCTGGTGCCCGGAGCCTCCAGGATGAGCCACACAGACACCACCACAATTTGCACCAGGATCAGACCCAGGCAGATGAAAACCTGAGAACTTGGGCTGATGAACTTTGGCCTCTGAGCGCCATTCTTTACCCCATCGAAGATGCGGGCGATGCAGTTTGTTTTGGTCAGCAGGGCTGAGTAGCAGATGGCGAAGGAGGTCCCAAGTCCCAGGCGGCGCAATGCACAGATAACTGGGGACGGCTTGGCAATGTAGAAGAATGTCATGCAATAGGAGAGACCAACTCCAAACAATAAGATGTAGCAGAGCTCTCGGCCTGATGCTTTGACCAAGGGTGTGTTGTTGTGCTTGATAAAAACAGTCACAACCATGCATGTGCACGCAAAACCCAGGCAGGCGATGGTGACTGGACCAATGGCCCAGGCATCTTCCCACCTGATGTAGTCCTCAGGAAGGTCAAAGCAGCCAGATAGGTCTGCAGTGGGCCACTGCCCAAGGCCGCAATCCGTACAGGTAAACTCATCAGCCAGGTATTCGTAGGGCTCGCAGGGGATGCAGATCCAGCAGCAGACATCCCCTGGTTGCATATTCTTCATTTCATTGGGGGCACAGGGGTCACTGCACTGGGAAGTGGGGACTGAGTTCCGGGACCAATGGATAGAGTCGACATCCAGCGATAAGGATTCTGCCCAGTGACCAACCTTCAAGTAGGAATACTTGTCACCCACGTACTGAAAATTGAACACGTTGTACCGTCCCATTCCATCTCCAAAAGCGTCAAACTTGACAATGCTATCTGCACCTTGGTTTGGGTTGAACGGAGCTGTGACATGTAAAGTGAAAGAAACAAAGAAAAGAGAAGGAACACTGTTTAGGTGTCTTAGGTGTGATCAGTCAATTACTTTGTCATATACTTAGCAAAACTGAAATAACAGGGAATAGGGCTTCCAGAGCTGAAATAATGTAACAATTACCATTGAATTTACACATTAAAAGCTACTAGAATACTCATGTATTCATAAATTCATTCACTGAACATTCCTCAGTGCCTCCTGCATGCCAAGGGCCAGTGATAATCAGGAATATAATACAGAGCCAGCCTTCAAAGGAGCTTATTGTGTAACAGGAGAACTGGCAAACATGTGGTCATAGTCTCTGTGGTGTGTAAATATTCATTTCTTGAAAGATTTCACAGTAGGAATTGGATAAAACTTTGTATCTCATCCTTATTGCATATTTATTTATAGATAGCCACTTAATTTATTTTCGTGAAAATATACAATTAATAGAATTTTTCTTCCTCAAAATGAAAAAAAATTTTCACTATGTATGTATTGTATGCTTATTTTAAACAGTTTAAATGGTTCAACAGGAAAAACAGAAAATCTACCTGAAATCCTTCAGTGTTAATATTTTCACAGGTTGGAGTATATACATTCTGACTACATATATGCATATATCCGTGTATAGCCTGTTCATATCCACACAAACACATATAACCTGAATATTTTTAAGGCACTGACAGTCTGAAGAAGGTGGATAACTGTGCTTCAAAGTCTGTTCCTAACTGTAAAGGGTCAGTAGCCCTCAGTCAAATGACCTTCTCGAACCTTGTCCCTTTGGTATAGCTCTCTGTGACTTCCTAAGCAGCAGCTCTCTAAGCATCTATGTTTCTCCTCTTCTAGTTTCTGTACATCATGTCTCTCTCACCAATATCTGCTGCCACTCTCATCACCAATTGTTATGTCACCTACTCTGAACTACTGTGTACATATTATTTCACACTGCCAAACTTTGCCGTTTCCTCAGATGTAGAAGAATGTTGCTTATGTCTGAATGATGCATAGACCAATTGTCTTAGTCGGATTGGGCTTACCCATATTGAAAAATAGACCCAAAATAGTTTAATGGCTCAAACACAATGGCATTTTATTTCTTCCGCATGCAGCAGTCTACGGTCGTCATTAGTGGGTGTCTCTCCTCCACTCGGCGATTCAGGAACCCAGGTTCCTTATATGTGGGAGCTGTGCCAATTTCTAGAGCCTTGTCTTCATCCGTGGGAAAGGAGAGTGTAAAGCAGTTATGCCAATTTCCTAAATTATTGATTAGACATTAGTTACGGGGCCACACCCAACTTTGAGAGGCTAGTGAATGTGGTTTAGCTAGCGTGCCCCATTACAACCCTACCCTGACACGAGAAAGGGGAGTTTGGAGGCCACTGTGATTGCTGACACTGCGGGGTTTGCTGTCTTTGTTGCCTCCTCCCTGAGCTCTGTCCACCATTTCTGAGGCTCACGTTGGTTCACCCGGTGGGAAACATCTTACTGTTCTTGGGTGCGGGTATTTTATGGAGGAAAAGCACCCCTTGATTCCTTAATGAAATAAAACTTCAAATGTTACCAGAGAGCCCTTTCCTGCTAAAGACCTATAGGTGCCCCCTGGGGGCTGGCTAGGTGGTTTACAGGAACATTTCATAGCATATACAAAGTCTGTTAGTCACTGTAGTCCCTTATGCCAAATTTATTCCTCACTTATTATGACTTTTTTCTATTAGTGATCTTGTAATATCACCTGCCATTTGACTTGACTAACCTTCATCTAGCTTTCTGCCACTTTCACCAAACCAAACACATGTATCTTTGTTCATAGTAAGACAGAATGATACAGTGGATGAGTACATGGGTTTTGATTTAGAAAAAGTATATGCGATTCTCGTCTATGTCTTTGAATAGTCATAAGTCCTTAGGCAAATTAACTTTTCCGCTCTGTTCCTTAATTTGTAAATTATAAGTGAAAATGATAAAGAAATATAAAATATTCAATATATTGATTATTTCCACTGATTTATGACACTTGTAATATTAAATTGCATGATTTAAACTGTCTATGTTATATGCTGTTTCTCTTGATCCAGTTCCAAGGCAGGGTGACCTTTTTGCAACTATCATAGTTTCCCACTATGGTTTAATATATGTTAGGACGGACAAGTGAACAAAGGAGTTGAAACATTATTACTGAATTTTCAGGAGTAAGAATCAATATCAGAATTCTTATATCACATAACACTAAATTTGTTTAGTCTATGCTTAGAAAAATTTTATTTAAAATTTTATAAACTCCTTCCATATGTTACAAATAAGTAAAATGTCAAATATTTTAATGCACTTTACATCAAGTATACTAGAACTTCAGATGTGTTATTAATTATTTTACTCTACACAATCAATCTCCACCAGTGTTCAGTTGATGTTATTAGATTTTCAGGAAAATATTTCTAAAAGAAATGTTTTCTATCTTTAATTTAATTATTTCACTATTTTCACAGCTGTTCTGGAATGTAAGTTTCTTAAAAGTAATATGTTTAATAGGTGAGAAAAACGGACTGTTTTTTGTGTTCTGAGTTGGTGAGGGTTACTGGTCAGATTGTTGGCTTGTGAGATAATAACAAACATTACAGATGTAAAACTTTCCTTTTACAAATCTTTTCTTGAAATCATTTAATATCATCAATAGAATATTGGGGGAGACTGGTTATCTAGTTAAGAATAGCAAAGTTAATAACATCTGAGGTTCTTACACTTGATGTAAAATGTGTTAAAATATTCAACATTTTACTTATTTGTAACATATGAAAGAAGTCCCTAAATTTTTTAATGCAGTTTTTCTAAGCATAGAATAGTTTGATATAACAAAAGAATTCTGATATTGATTCTTATTACTGAAAATACAGTAATAATGTTTCAATTCCCACTTTTTCTTAATTATTTGAAAATGTTGAACATTAATACATTTTTTAAAGATCTTAAGTAAAGGACTTTAGCTTTGGTTTTTACATAATGTTGCCACTATTTACCATGAGGCTATTTTAATATATCAGGGCAGAATTTAGTTAGACTTTTCATCAGTGTTTTCCTCCCTACTTTTTATTTTGAAAAATTTCAAACCTAGAGAAATAATGAGAGAGAAGTATATGGACATGTAGCATTGGAATCACCTAGAATTAACTTTGTTAACATTTTGTCATATTTGCTTTATCTCTTTTTCTGTTGTTGTTTTTCCCCCAAAATAAACATTTGCTATTGAGAAGTATAAAAATATAAACTATGAACATTGATGTAGAGCAGTGGTTCTCAACCTTCTGGCCCTTTAAATACAGTTCCTCATGGTGTGACCCAACCATAAAATTATTTTCATTGCTACTTCATAACTGTAATGTTGCTACTGTTATGAATCATAATGTAAATTCTGATATGCAGGATGGTCTTAGGTGACCCCTGTGAAAGGGTCATTCGACAGCCAAAGGGGTCGCGACCCACAGGTTGAGAACTGCTGAGAGAAAGAGTTGGAAAGCTACGGCACATGAGCCAAATTCTGCCTGTTACCTATTTTGCAAATAAAGTTTTATTAGAACACAGCTTTACTCATTTGTTAACATATAACCTAGGGCTACTTTCCCACTACAATAGTAGAGTTGAGTAGTTGCACCAGAGATTGCATGGCCCTAAAATATTTACTATATAATGCATTCCATAAAACTTTTGCTCATTCTTGAAATAGAGCCAAGGGAACTCATATAAAGCAGTTTGGAAAATAAAATAGGAGATAAAATAGGAAAACATAAATTGACAATTAAGGATTACCAGACATTTAAGTAAACTTCTAACCTGAAAAAGAGTGACTGAAACGCCCAGAAAAAAGAAACTTGGAGTAGAAACAATGCAGGGAGAAAAGGTTTAAAACAATAATGTGCTCAAAGAGTAGAGAAGATGTTGCATCTATGAGATAGGTACGGTGTATTCTCAAAGGAACATTCAGAGAAGGATGAGCTTTGAAAATGAAATAGGAGAAAGAGAGACTCAATGTAAGGATTGAAAGATAAATTTGAGAAAACTCTCAAAATTTGACAAAAATGCTAAGATGTAAAATAAAAATAAAGCAGGAAAATTAGTGAATATTTTGTGAAATTTGAACATTCAATCAGCAGCAGCTCCAGACAGAGAGAAAGAGGAAATAGAAGGAGGACATTATCAAAAGATTCAAAGATGATGGACTTGGCCTAAGAAAAGATGAAGCAAGAGACTGTTACTCTTTCTTATAAACTTGCTAAATTCATGTAAAAATTACATACATGTATTATTTTGTTAAAAGTAAAAAAAAAATATAAAATTTTAAAAAGCCAAGGTCAGGCAGAAGAATTTGCAAAGTGAATTATTAAAATGAGACCACTGCAAATATAACAAGTGCTTGATAAGTGGGTGATGAACAAATAGTACTTTTGGTAGAGTTTTTAAAATATAAATTTACCTTTAACTAAATTTGTTTTGCTAAATATGTATTAAGGTATGGTCTAGTGTCTAAATCATTTAAATACATAAAACACATTCACATAATACTTCAAAAAAGTGCATTATAAATTCTAAAAGATCCGTTGTCAGCGGAAATGCCCTGATCTTCAGCTTGGGATAAACGGTGGCTGTGTCTGTGTTAGAATGAGAAACAATGAAAGGAGAGCCAGAAGAAAAGGTAAACCATGCCTGTCACATGTCCACATGTGAGGCTAATCCTGTTTCTGAATGGTTATTCCGCATATGCCTGGCTGGGGTAGTGAGGGGCAGGAGAGAAAACCAAGCTCTTTCTCAGGTGCTGCTGGAGCCCCTTCAAGGGACAGAGAAGCTTAAGGCCGAGGCCAGTGATGGCAAACCTTTGGAGCTCAGCGTGTCAGCATTTTGAAAAACCCTAACTTGACTCTGGTGCCGTGTCACATATAGAAATTTTTTGATATTTGCAACCATAGTAAAACAAAGATTTATATTTTTGATATTTGTTTTATACATTTAAATGCCATTTAAGAAAGAAAAATCAACCCAAAAAATGAGTTCGCGTGTCACCTCTGACACGTGTGTCATAGGTTCGCCATCACTGTCCTAGGGGATGGATCCTGTCACCTTCCCAAATCATGAGCTACCTCTCAGTCAAATGGCTCATGTGGGAAATGGTGACAGTTCACTGAGCTATCACATGGCTCTCTGGAGATCAGTTGCATAGTTCTCTAGAGTGAGGAAACTCGGGGGAGTTTCCTGTTTCTGCAGTTGAATCTCATCAACGGAGCAAGAATCATTTGAGATGGAAAACAGATTCCTTCATCTTTTGTTGTTGCAACAGCATGAAGAAGCCAAACTAAAGGGAGAAGAAAGAACTAGGAAGATGGTGGATTCCCCTCCCCCCGCCCCCCCCCCCAAAAAAAAACCTTCTCTAAAATTGAATTTCAAGCCTCTTGCTATACTAGTTCCTCACAATCAGGTCCCTACTGTACAGAAGGAGCCTTTCGAGTCAGGAAGATGACCTCTCAGTTTAGCTTATTATCTATTATCTGACCCCGGTTTCAAATGAATTTATTTGAGAAGTTTAATATCAAGATGACCAGGCCACCTAGGGCCCACTTGGTAGAGATGAGGCGAGTCTAGTCCTTACAAATATCACAGGTAATGGCACGAGAAAATTAAATTGGCTCTTTATTTTTTTTCCTCTGACAGAAGTCCAATTAAGGTAAGACAATAATGGGACTCTTAAGAGGCTTCCAGTAATGGGAACATAACGGCCACTGCCCGGGTCCACGTTCATAAATACTAATGAAGATTGCAAGAGCTACTGGCAGCAACGTGGCTCCGGTTTTACATTTTACAACCAGGCCCCCACGGAGGTTTCTGTGAACTAATTTGATGAACTGGAATAAAGACATGGATGAGAAGACGGAAAATGGCATCCCCCTTGAAAGATCTTTTAGAAGTCAAGAGGTAAAGACATCAAAATCCTTTGACTAGAGCAAACACAATCTTTTACAAGCACCAGGCAGCAGGGAGTTAGGAAAGAATAAGAATGACACCTTGGCTATCGGTAATTAATCTACCTACCAATTAGGAACAAAATTGCTGATGCATTTCCACAGTTATTTACCAACAGAGCGTAGCTGCTGTGGCAAAGGACCACCTAGATGCCTCTGATGCTCCGTCTTGCCTGTGCAAAATGCTCACTAAGTACCAAAGGTGCACCGTGAATGTTTGAGAAGAGCCATTGGAGAGGCTTTCTCAGAACAATGTCACGACTTTGGAAAGAACTTTCTTTAGTTCTGAAAAGTTCGCATGGATAACAGTTGTAATGCGTCATTATACATTTCATTTGTTTCCCTATGTAGATTCTACATTTTGTTGCTGAGATTTTCAACACTCAAGGCAGCTCAGAAAGGAACAGTTTACTCTTAGAGGGATGAATGTGGAGGCAAGGCACAGACAAAATAGCAGTGAGTAAAAGTTACAGAGATTCTGATCGCCTCTACCGCTCAGCTCGAGGAGAAGGCCCCGGGCCCTCCTCTGCTTATTTTATTGATTTTAGTTGGAAGTCTCATGGTGGCGACTGAATCTTTGGTTAGGGACCCTCCCTAATGTGAGCTAATGCTACTATCACATCTTTTTCTGCCCTCTCTTCCCCAGCTCCTGCTCTCCCTGTTACCTCATCTGCTTTTCTCACATCCTCCAAGTTGAATGTTTAGATTTTTAAAAAACATTTAATTGAAATACATATACAATAAAGGGTAAAAATAAGTGAATTATCACCAGCTGAACATTCCCATGTAACGTTATGGATGTTAAGCAATGGAACATTGCTGTTGTTCCTGTACCTATCTACCCTCCCTTCCCGAAGATAACCACCACCATACCTCTTAGTACTAACACGTTTTGCCTGATATTAAACTTTATATTAATGTAATCATGAAGCATGTATTATTTATTTTGGTGAGATTCATTCCAGTAGTGATGAGAAGCTATAATTGCTTCATTTTTATTGATGCATAGGATATTATTATATGGCTGTGCCACAATTTTTTTTTTAGCCATGTTTCTATTGTGGACATTTGTGTGTTTTTTCTTTAAGTCTGTAGCCTTTATGAATAATGCTGTGTCCTCAGCTGGGTTATCCAGAAGCAAACCAAAGACATAGAATTGAGTTCAAGAAGTTGATTTGGGATTTTACAGGGGATTGAAGAAGTAAGATATAGACAGGAGTGGGAATCCAATATAGAGTGCATCGAAGAGCAAATGTGGGTCTCATTCTCACTGGGGTATTTGGGAAGATGGCATAGAATAGGAGTCGGGACTAATACCCCATCTTACTCACTAGCTTGGATGGGACAGCTCTTTCTTTAAAAAAATATATTTTATCGACTTTTCACAGAGAGGAAGGGAGAGGGACAGAAAGCCAGAAACATCGATGAGAGAGAAACATCGATCAGCAGCCTCCTGCACATTCCCCACTGGGTATGTGCCCGCAACCAAGGCACATGCCCCCAACCGGAATCGAACCTGGGACCCTTGAGCCCGCAGACCAATGCTCTATCCACTGAGCCAATCTGGTCAGGGCTGGATGGGACAACTCTTATTTGTCATTGGCTGATGGCTGCTTCAGGGTGGTAATGTCATGGCATTTCTGGCTTGCTCTAGGTATAGGCAGAGCACACTCCTGTGGCCAGAGAAGGCTCCCTAGCAGAGAGTCAGTGGCATGTATGAGAACAGTGAGAGCTAGGGGGCTTTGGGAGAGGCACTGAGAGCATCTCCTATCTGCTGCTATGACTATTCCTATAATAGATAATAGATGCCTTTCTGTTGTGTGTGTGTATACGAGTGCATGTATGTGTGCATATGTACACAGTAGTAAAACTGCTATGCATGCGCGTCCAGTTGCCTTACTACTTTAATGTTGCTGCCTTGGAATTTCAGACGTTCAGGTGGAACTGTAGTGCTAGCTCAAACCTTGTGCCCTTAGGCTATCAGCTCCCCCTCTGTCCTGACACAGTGTCCTGCACATTTAACTGTAAGGACATTGACTGCAACATATCAGAAAAGTATCTGCTATGTGTCCATCTCTTCACTAGATCCTAAGCTTCTCTAGGTCAAGGACAATGTCTCATTCATCTTTGTGCTCTCATCATTTAAGGATGCTGGGCACATAGTAGGCATTCCCTAATTGTTTTCTAAAGGGATTATAATACTTCAGAAACTGAATGGCATCACTTCAGGAACATAGAAAACATGCCGGTAACAGTTTTACCAAAGACCAATTAAATATCAGGCTTAGGAAATGGGCCTCTGTGCTTGTACTTTGATAGTTTACGTTCTTACTATGCAGCCCACGTTAAAAACCGTTAGTCTAGGCCAGTGGTTCCAGCTACGGGTGCTTCTACCCCCCTCGAGAACATGTGGAAATGTATAGAGACATTGTTGGTTGTCATGACTCAGGGTGGGGACCTCCACTGGCATCTAGTGGGTAGAGGCCTGGGCTGCTGCTAACCATTCTACAATGCACAGAGCACACCCTCACAACAGACACTCATGCAGCCCAATGTGTCACTAGTGCCAAGATTGAGAAATATTTCTAGAAATACTTAAATTTCTAGAAATATTTTGGTAATCTCAAACCTCTTAGTAAATTGAAAACACCCATGCCAGATTGATTCTTTATGGTGTTATCATACTGAGGTTACTATTACCGAGTTTTTCCCCCCTCCCTACAGTCATTTCCAGCTTACATATGCCCTTCAATATTCTCTTTCAAAACCCTCACTTTTTCACATTCATCAACACCTTTACTGAACCCTGGCCCCACTCTACCTCTGCCTCCACCACAGGCCCCATTTCACACAGGTCCCCATGGCTTCCCTTTTATTCCTTTCTGAAAAATCAGTCAACTCAGCTGGATGTCTCCTTACTCTCAGTCACATTCCAGGAAAGAAGCGATTTCTTGTGTGTAGCTGGGGTAGGTGTCATGTCATACAGTTGCCCCTCGATATCAGCGGGGGATTAATTAGTCCCAGGACCTCAAATCCGCAGATGCCCAGGTTCCTTATGTAAAATGTGTAACATTTGCATGTGACCGATATTTGCAGATAGACTACCACAGAGTACATCTACACATCACTTCATTCATGTGGATTCAGTGTAGTGCCTCGGCACCCGGCATATTTAAAGTTTTGGTTTTTGGAACTTTCTGGGATTTTTTTTCCTAAATATTTTGAATCTGATGGTTGTTGAGTCAAGATGTGAAACTCGTGGATATGGAGGCCCTACTGTGCACCATTTTAGAACAGACTCACAACAAGAGTAGCCGTTTGTGGGGAGCATTAAGTGGGGTCTCGGTGGGATTTTTCTCCTGTTTAATGTGTGCAAACCCAAGCGCCTGAGAATACGGTGACTGCAACCCTCACCAGCGGTTTTCAATTTTGTGAAAAGAAGTTGTACATTCTGAGGACAAATTTAATCTGTCCTCATCTTTTAAATGTGATTCTGTTGAGTAGTAGAGCATACACTTTTTTAAAAAGCGAGGTCAGGGGCGGAGGGAGAAAGACTTGTCAAGATGAAGGTGGATAGAAGTGCATATCCCTGTCTTAAAAGAAAAGAAGGTGTGTGTTTCCCATTGTTCTGCCCTTACATCGCTTCACCTGCTGTGCTACGGATCTAAATGCTGCAGCAGAGTGAACTGTGATGTGGACAGAGGTGAAAATGACTGAGAAAACCCCTGTCAGAGAGGGGCTAGTAACTCAGCAGTGCAAAGTGTTCAGAAATGCATTTGAAAAATGGTAGCGGAATTCATGTTCCAAAGAACAGAATCACAGGAACAAAAATACTTAATAAAATGAGCTTTCCATTTTTAAGCAAACAATATACTACTTTATATAAAAAGCAGAACAACAGGAATTCTATTCAGCCTCAAAGATGAACTTTCCAGAAATAAGTACAGCAGCTTAGCATGCAGTGGCTGAAATTCTATGAGTGAAGCAAATTAATTTCTATTCTCTTGCCTTACGCGTGCATCGACGTGCGTTTGACTCTGTGTAGTATCATGTACAGAGAATAGAGGGGAAATAAATTACTTCTCCTCCCAGCATGCAGGTCTATTGTCAGGTTGTCATGTTTTTCCTGAGCCACTGTAGCACGGCATGGCCTCCTGTCTTCACAGAGAGGGGCTGCTTTATTGAACCACAAGATTTTAAGGGACCTTGTCAGGTCATCAAACACATCTACACATTGTTAAAAAATTCCAAACCCCATTTCCTGAAAGAGTTTCTTTTCCACTGGAAATAATTAAGGCGACAAAATTCCAAGTAGCAGCTTTACATTTTTCTCCTCAATTTGTGCCAAAGTTTCTAATTTGAATTATTCAAAAAATAACAGTGTTAAGGGTATCATAAATCTGGTTATTTTGTTGCCTCTTAGAAAATATTCCTGGAAATTCATCAACCTCAGAAATCATTTTAGCTCATATGATTCTTATTTCCACTCTTCCTCCAATCATGTTAAATTAATAAGGTAGAAAAAATTAACTTGGTGATAAAACCTTAACATATCCCTTAAGAACAACAGTTATATATAATTACATAATATATTCTTATATATTACATGTAATATGTAACATGTATTAGTTATGCAACACACATTAATTATAGACAATATAGCATATGTATATATTTATATATTATATAGCATATTAAATATTTAAAATATATTATATTAATAAGTTACACATAATGTATGTTAATATATTAAATATTATATAACATACACCTATATAATATATAGTTGTTATGCTTAAGGAATATGTTAGGGTTCTATCACCAAATTAATATTACATTTTATAAATTTATACATATATGTATAATTTTCTTGCTTAAATTCCTGTACGGCATTTTTACTGAAAAATCAGGGGATAGGGCATCGCTAATACCTAGGACTTCAATCAAAGTCATCCTTGAAATCAGTGGAGAAAATTATGGCATTTGCATATCAGCATTCAAGCAGGTGTGTTATGAAGTAGGCAGAAGAACCTTGGGGCTCTTCCCCTCCTTTTCTCTCCCCCTTTTTTTCTCAGCATCCTTTCTTGTTCCCAATACCTAAGCTTCCTATGAAGCTCTAAGCAAAACCAATTCCTAACAAAGTACTACATTCTGTTAATGTTACTGCTTTCAGGGATATTCATATCGAAGGAGAGCCTAGTCAAGGTATACTATGAAAGGCCGTCACAGATAAATTAGCGATGATGGTATCTGATATCTCTGGAGAAAGAACTTTGGGCAGAAGGTGTGTGCAGCTTTCCTAAAACGTTATCCTTTGAGGTTTAGTGTTAGCCCCAAGGAAAGGGAATTTCTGCTCCCTAGTTGCCATCCTTTCCCATTTTGTTTTTCTCTTCCACAGCGGAGAATTTGCAGCTCTGGTTGGCGAAGTCTAACATTCACTGACTGGACTATTTTTCTCTAATTGTCAGCGTCACCGTGCTTAAGAGAACAGGCAGATGCTCTTCTACCTTCTGTAGACTGACAGAGGGCCCAGCTTCTCAGGACCAGCCTCGACCACCTCCATGCCCCCTTTGCACGTCAGTCTCCAGGTGGTGCAGACCGTGGGGCACTTGCCCAGCTGCTCTGACCCTCTTCGCTCCACCTGCAGCAGGTGGGGAAGGAAGCCCTGCCACTCACTGCTCATACAGGTGGTACAGCTGTGTGGTACGTAGGCTTGGAACCTGCTCTAAGGCCTTAGCCGTTAGGCCGGGGTTGTGGGAACCCACGCCTTTGTGGTCTGTGGTCTTTGCCCAGTATTCCAGCGTTAGTATCAGAGAAGGCTTGTACTGGGGAGAAGGCTGGGGTAGGGGTGAGATCAGCCACCTGCTCAGTTATTAACAAGAATTGAGATTAGTTTTCTTTTGACTCCTGACTCTTACATGTTTGCAACCCAGGAGAGGAAAAAATAAAAGGAGAAAGTAGGATTTGGCACTTAATTCCATCCCAAAGCCCTAAAACCCCATACAGAGCTAACAACTTACTTTTTCTATTAGTTCTAGCTTATAACATATTTGAAAGAAAATAACAGGGAGCAACAAAGAAAGGGAAATAAATCTCAATTTTTTTGAAAAAATGATTTAATGATAGCAATGACATTTCAAACGTTTGTTTTCTTTCAAATTGGAGTTACAGGGCAAAGGCAGGTGTAGAGAAGAAATGAGAATGAAAAAAAGTTAGAGGAAGCTGAGAGACTGGGAGAAGGATTGAGAATACTGGCTGATCTGTCTTTGCCCCCAAACTAGATATCAATTGCTGCTTTTACCCTAATTCTGGTTCTCATTGCAATGTGTACAATATGAACATCACCTCAGGTGATGTCTGACATACAAGGAATACTAAGTAATAAGGGGCCATTAGCATTACTATGGACTATTGTGATAGCCTCCTGGCTGATTTTCTGTACCCAGTCTCTCTCCCCTTTTTTCCTGGTTTACATTCCTCTTAAAATGTCTTTGTCATCACAGTCACCGTCACTTCACTGCATGAAGGCCTAAGCGGTTCTCCTGTTACATCCGGCAACACTGAGAATTTTTGTTTGTTCTTTTTAGGTTAAAAATAAATTTCTAATAAAGAAAAATTCTTTGATCAAGTAATAAATTGGATTAACAAACCAAAACAGATTTCAGGATGTAGGGTTAGTTCTTAGAGCATCTAATTTGTGAATCGCCTTGAGAATCATCCAGAGATTGGTAGGGCATATAGCAGTGATGGTGAACCTATGACACATGTGCCAGAGGTGACATGCGAACTCATTTTTCTGGTTGATTTTTCTTTGTTAAATGGCATTTAAATTTATAACATAAATATCAAAAATATAAGTCTTTGTGTTACTATGGTTGCAAATATCAAAAAATTTCTATATGTGACACGGCACCAGAGTTAAGTTAGGGTTTTTCAAAATGCTGATACGCCGAGCTCAAAAGGTTCACCATCACTGGCATATAGGTTTCCCCAGGTTTTAGACAAATTTTGTTTCAATTTATTTACTTTATTTAAGGATGCCCAATATCTCATGCATTGATGGATCATGGAGCTCCGTGCTACAGGCACTGTATCTTCATGAACTTCGAAGTCCTGTGTAATCTGGTCCATCTCCCCACTCATGCCTTTCACTCCATCCCTTCACAACCCACAAGGAAACCTGACTGCCCCCTTCCTCTGTGCCATATGCGACTGAATTTGTGCACCAGCCTTTTAGTCTAGAACAGCAGTTCTCAACCTGTGGGTCGCGACCTCTTTGGTGGTTGAACGACCCTTTCACAGGGGTTGCCTAAGACCATCCTGCATATCAGATATTTACATTATGATTTATAACAGTAGCAACATTACAGTTATGAAGTAGCAACGAAAATAATTTTATGGTTGGGTCACAACATGAGGAACTGTATTTAAAGGGCCAGAAGGTTGAGAACCACTGCTCTTGTGCTTAACTCACATGGCTCCCTGGGCTTCATATGCCCTTTCCTTCTGCAGTTCCTGTAAAACCCTAATAAAGATTGCATCTTTGCCCTTGGCTGTGTCTCAGCTGAAAGGGTAAGTCCCCTCTGTGATCCCATATACAATGTTCCTTTTCTTTGGCACTTATGGTTTTTGTCTCACACTGTCATTTTTTTTTCTGCATTCCTCTCCCATTACTATCTTTTTCTCATGATGTTGTGAGCTCCTCAAAGGCAGAAAACAAACCTTATCCCCCTTTAAACAGTAATTGCAACCAGGGGTTGATAGGCTAAATTCAGCCTGAGAAGTATGTTTTATTTTTCCTCCACTGTGTTTGCAAAACATCTGATTTCGTGTCATTTCTTAACATATTGAGAGAAAATTTGAATTTCTTCATTTCATAAAACATAGGAAAACATAGGCAACCCTGGGCCTTTATTGCACGACAGGCATGGCTGGCGGGAGTCCTGGTTTGGCCGCTCCCTCCTGGAGCTGGCAAACCCACTTGATGATGTATTTGAATTCCCACTGCTTAAACACAGGTTCTCAAAAAGCAGTTGTTTTAAGCCATGTATACTTACTGCACAAATATCAAAGGAGAGAGGAAAATATCACACTAGTTAAAGAGAAAATGATAGATTTTTAAATCTATTATTTTCTTTTTCAAATGAGGAGTGAGGGAATAAATTAAGAAATTGTTTTGGGGAGAATGCAAGCAAACAAGCAATGCTTGATTAGAAATGAACTCTCTTCTGGGGCCCCAGGGCCTGTGAGTACACCTCTATCTAGCAGAGTATGAGTCACCCTCAATACGTTGTTTATTTGCTCTGGTACCCTGTCTAGACCAAGAGTTCCAGGAGGACTGCGCTGTGTCATGCACCACTGTCCCTCGGTTCTGCCTGCCTGCCTGTGCTGCAATCTGTTTCATCACTCACTGGTCACTTCACTTATTTGTGATCAGCGACCCATAGGATTACAGGGAGAATTAAATTGAGAGTAGGTAGCGCAGTGTCTACCACATAGAAAGTGCTCCAGAACGCTTGGCTTGATTATTAAAGTGTCTGCCTGCTGGTAGGTAGTCAATGAATGTGTGTGAAATGAATGAACTCACGAATAAATGATTGAGTGAATGTGTCCACCATTGTGTAGCCACTGTGTTGACAGCCAGCTGGTTTTCTGAGCCTTGATTAAATGGCTTAGGTCTGTTCAAATCATTATTATATGACACATAGGAGTTTTTTAGATGGCAGACTTCACTTGTCTAAAATAGCTTAAAACCATCTAAATGTTTGACATAATCTATTTCTTCCTAGTTTTTTTAAAAAAGCCTTTGCTCTTTGTTCAGCCTCTTACCATGGGGTATATTATCTGTAATATTGCCCTGTTTGCCAAAATGCTAAATGAATGAACTGAGCCCCCACCTCACAATTTTGCCTAATTACATCTGCTAGAGTTGTGTATCAACACACACACACACACACACACTTGTAAAAAGCTAAAGGTAGTGAAGAAGTGTTGGACTTTGTCTACAGGACATACTTTTGAAAATAAGGAAGAAAGAAACTGTGACACTGACCTGCGCCTTTAGGGACATTTTTGTCAAAAGGCAGGCTTTCAGGGATGTTGAAGGGGGAGATCCTGAAAGGCTGTAAGCATGTGCTTTGGGATGCTTGTTCTGGTCTGGAGGAGCATAAGCATGCTTTCCTATCTCTGTTCTTTATCTCGGAGAACCCTATAAAATATTTGATATCAGAGAATTGTGCCTGACACTAAGAAATGTGTGCTGGAGGAAGGAATAAAGGAATCAGAAAAAGATGACTCTGAGGCAGAAAGCAAAGAACCTCTGTAAACGTCAGCTGATAAGTTGCTAAGATTCTTATAAACATAATTTTTGTGCACTGGAGGGAGTCCCTTGGCCTGTTCTGAGGGAATCAGACTGAAATTGGCTCTCCAACATTCCCCAAAGGGTCCTGGATTGCGAGAGGGCACAGGCCAGGCTGAGGGACCCCACTGGTGCATGAATTCGTGCACCGGGCTTCTTGTATGCATATAAGATCTTTGGTTAATCTCTTCCTGCCCTTTCCCCTCCCCAGTTCCCTCTTAAATTCATCGGTCTGTTCCATATTTCCATGCCTGTGGTTTCCATTCCTTCATTGAGCATCTGCCCCCTGGTGGTCAGTGCGTGTCATAGTTACTGGTCAGATGGTCAAATGGTCGACTGGTCACTTAGGCTTTTATATATATAAATAAGGTAATAGGCTATTATTATGGTGCTATAAATATGATCATAATTCTTTACAGGAACCTCAGGTTAGCACTTCAAAGCTGTCATCAGAAAACTAGAAAATGTTTGGTCCATCAATTTATTTTGTTCATTATATTCCACATATGAGTGAGATGTCTTTCTCTGACTGACTTATTTCGCTTAGAATAATACTCTTTAGGTCCCTTCATACTGTCTCAAAGGGTAAGAGATATTTCCTTTTTTATTGTTGCATAGTATCCCATGGTATAAATGTACCAACAGTAAGGTGGTGAAGGCCTGTGGAGGGGGGAGGGTAGGCTAGAAAGCACCAGTGGTGAAAAGGGAAGGCATATGTAATACTTTCAACAATAAAAATTTAATTAAAATATAAAATAAAATTATAAACAAAAAATAAAGATAAATACTGATTTCTTATAGAAAAAAAAGTGTTTGGAAGTGATATAAATTATCTGCTTATATAAGGTACCCAATACATACTACCTGTTGAACTCATCTGTAAAAACCCAATTTCAGGTATTCATTCTATTATCTATTTAAAAATAATGACTTGGAGACAAGGTACCATCTCACCTCTCCACCTAGGCACCAGGATTGAGCCCCCCCGGAAGTCAGAGTGTACCCTGCTATGCTGTAGGTGCAGGATTGGTATATTCCATTCATGACAAGCCACACTCATAGCTATTTTTAGGCAAAGTCATTTGATGTTTGGGTTTTGATTACCCAATCTTGTTCTCCACAATATTTATACTCTTTCCGGATGTTATGAGCCAGATACCCTTTCCACATCAAACTTTGCCCACAGAAAAAGGTGTGATTATGGATTACAGAGACTTGGGGTATGCATTTAAATCATGTGAGAGCTTGCTCACAGGGTTAATTTTGTAAAAGTCTGCAGACATATTTTAGAAGATGAAGCCTTTGTTCTAGTTAATGACATTGAATATGATCACCTGGGAACAGGTCATTTTTGGAAGGGTGGGAAGAATATATTCCAGGCCAACAAGGATTCTTTCTCAGGTCCAGGTTCACCTAGAATTGAGCAGATGCCATCCTTACATAGCCTTCTAGTCCCACCTTCTAGTCCCACTTTACTTAAAGGTTTCAAGGAGTACCTTCTGTGGAGTGTGGAGGGAAAAGGATTTTTGTTTCGTTTGCTTTGTTTTTGACTGTTTTGATTGTAGAAAGTGCTTTCCACTTCAAAACTAATGACACAGCTTGGGGAGGGGGTGGAGATGGTTTGTGATTTTGGCCTTCTGGGGTTAGAACATTATACATTTTGGATGAAATGCCTCTGAGTAATTGCACTGCAGAAAGTGTGGTTTTTGCAGCCAGTCCATTCTCTGGTTGCTGATCACGGCCGTTGTGATATGTTTGTGCCCCGAGGCCTGCTGGGCAGCCTGGCCTTAGCTTCAGCTCACTTCTCCATCTCTGATCGTCGCTGCTACAGTGGTCAGTTTTCAATACTTTTCTTCACACAGTTCCAAAATGATCCCAGGGACATTTCTTTTGTTGGCTTTAAGGTGTATGATTGTCCTTGAAAGCGCTAGACAGTAACTTCTGAAGCACAAGCAATC